>NC_092709.1:64471458-64771458 GCF_047496885.1 Scyliorhinus torazame
GAACAACACTTGCCCGATTCCAGTCTCATCGATCCATTTGTAGTCCGAGAATTACCTACAATGGCCCTCTTCTTTCCCTTGCACTGTTACCTCTGGTGCTGACACAAGTATCTATCTTTGGCACACATCCTATTTCTCATCTACATGTTGACCCTTGGAAATATCATCTGAAAATGCTTACGCTGATGACACCTAACTCTAACTTACCACCACTTCTAACTTCTTCACTGTCTTCTAAATTATCAGACTGCTAGGAGTGACATCTAGGAGTGGGCGAACAGTAATTTCCTGCAATTAAATATTGGGAGGATTTATGACATTGTCCTTGGTCCTTGACACAAACTCCATTCATTCTAGCGCCTCCTCTCTGGCAACAGCCTGAGACTGAACCAAATTGTCCATTGCCTAGGTGTCTTATTGATCTTGTTGAGCTTTCACCAACATATCTATGCCCATCACTAAGTTTGCCTATTTTTGCCTCTGAAACATAGCTGAGTTTCTTGGTCCCAATTCAGCTCATTCTGCTGCTGAAACTCTAATGGATGTTTTTGTTGCCCCTGGGTAGAACTTTCCGATCTACCTTTCTGGCTGACCTCTCACCTTTCATAATCCGTAAAGTTGAAGTCACCGACAGGGGGAGGAGGACGTCGCGGCCCCACGGCAACGGAGGCACCCGAGGGCGCCCCGTGTGTACCGGCCCCGGCAGTCATACCAGGACCTCACGGACCGGGAATGCAGGAGGAGACTCCGGATGAGCCGGGAAACCGTGGCACACATCTGCCACCTGCTGGCACACCTGTCACCGCGTGGCACTGGCGGGGGACACCCTCTCCCCGTGTCCGTCAAGGTTACGGTGGCCCTGAACTTTTATGCAACGGGGTCATTCCAGGCACCGAGTGGGGACCTGTCCGGCATATCGCAGACATCGGTGCATCCGGGCAGTGACAGATGCCCTTTATGCCATGGCGCACCGCTACATCCGCTTCCCCGTGGACCGGGCCAGCCAAGATACCCGGGCCGTGGGCTTCTCTGCCGTGGCCGGGTTCCCATGGTCCAGGGCGCGATCGATGGGATGCACGTCGCCGTGCGGCCACCTGCAGAGAACAGGGCCGTGTTCACTAATAGGAAGGGGACCTATTCAATGAACGTACAGTTGGTCTGCGACCACCGCATGATGATCCTGCACGTCTGCGCCCGTCACCCAGGCAGTGTACACGACTCATTCGTGTTGTCGCGGTAATCCATCCCCGGCATGTACGAGGGACGCCATCCCCGGCTGAGGGGCTGGTTGCTGGGCGACAGGGGCTACCCATTGCGATCGTGGCTGATGACGCCTATACGGAGGCCATGCAATGAGGCGGAGAACCGCTACAATGATGCCCATGTAGCGACAAGGGGAGTGATCGAGAGGTGCTTTGGCGTGCTGAAGATGCGTTTCAGGTGCCTGGACCTCTCTGGGGCCCTCCAGTATCGGTCAGATAGGGTCGGCCGCATCATTGTGGTGATCTGCGTCCTGCACAACATAGCCCAGCAGAGGGGCGATGTGCCGCAGGCAGAGGAGGGCGGAGTGGAGGAGCAGCAGGAAGAGGCCCAGTCCTCCCCAGATGAGGGGGATGGGGGCAATGGTCAGGGCAGACGGGGTAGACACAGGCGGGTGGCTGTCCACCGTTACCGGCTGGCCCAGCGGGCACGGGACAGACTGATAGACGCCCGCTTCACTGACTAGATGGGCGTGGGAATCGGGTAGTATGGCCACAGACCGCACACCATGACAACAGCCGACCACCCACACCCCCCACCCATCCACCCACCCAGCACCCTCACCCCCCTCCCCAACCCCACACACCCCACCCGCATGCACACCACCCCCCCACCCCCAATTGCCGATCCACCGGCGGCACAACGGGCCGGGCTCACCCAGTTGCGGGTGGACGTGTGTCTATCGCAGGCCATGGAGGATGATGACAACCCGCCTCCGATGAGCTCCTGGCTCTACATCGTTGGACTATGTCTGACCCATGGCCACAGTGCCACCATCCACCCGGACCATCCCTGCATGCGGCTGTGACACTGCAGCGCACGGTCCCGTCCTCTGCCCGGGGGATGTTGATGGCGGCCCAGGGGGAAGGGGGCAGACTCACCTGGGGCTGAGGTAAGACCACCCGTCACACACACACTTGCGCTCAACGTACATGACACGCCCGCACACTTTGGACAGAGCACAAAGGCAGCTTCGGTAGGTGTAACATTGACTTTAATAACCAAAGGAGTTCATGCACGTGCCCTAGCCCCTAAAACTCATCTGTGCCCTGCACCCGTGCCAACTTACTCAGTGTCTAATTGTTTGGCCTTACGGGCCCTTTGACTACGTCTACGTGGTTCCCCAGACGGTACAGCAGAACTGGAGGTGGACTCCTGTGATTCCTGCCCTCTGACACTGGATCCCTTTGGCGGCCGTTTCCTGGGGCGTCCTGGCCTCGATGGGCCAGGCTGCGGCCCGGGCGACTGGGATGGTGAGCTGCCAGCCTGTCCTGCCCGTTGCCCACCCGATGCACCTGGGACGCAAGGGGGGGAGTCCGAGGTGTCGCGGTGTACCGGGACCTCCCCTACAGAGGGAGCCGGGACGGACCACACCACCTCCTCCTCCCTCGGGGTGCCCGATGGCCCCCAGGCCTCTACATGGGTAGGGGATGCGAACGGACTGGCCATCCGACGCGCCCCCGACATCTGGCGCTGCCAGTCCTGGAGGCCCGTGCTGGTATCGACAGGGGTCTGCAGGTTTGCAGCCATGGAGCCCAGGGGGTTGTCGAACCCTGTCTGCGACAGTGCGACGCCAGCTCGCACATGGCCACTGGCGCCGATGCCCTCAGCGATGGCCTGCTGAGACTGGGCCATGGCCTGCTAAGACTGGGCCATGGCCTGCTGAGACTGGGCTATGGCGTTGAGCGCCTCTGCCATCTGGCACTGGCACTGGCTCATGGCCTCCTGTGAGAGGGCAGCCATTTCCTGGGCCACAGACGCCGCCTGCACGGAAGGCCCCAGGCCTCGCAAACCGTTCCCCATGTCTGACACCGTCGCACCCATTGCCTCCACCGCAGACGCCACCCGTGCGGTGTCAGCCTGGGTGGCACGCATGACCGGGACCACTCCCAGCTCCTGGACGTGGGTGGACTCCTCCACCTGCGACCGCAGCCGCCGCAAGCCACCCGTCACCCTATTCGCTCGTCTCCGTGTCGGTGGTTGCATCGGATCTATGTGTGGGTGTGGTAACTGCAGGAACCCGAGATCCATCTGGGCGGCAGATGTTCGCTTGGCCTGGGCTGCCCTCCGACCGCCCGGTCCCTCTGCTGCTCCTACCTCCACCTGCTGTACCGGGACGGCTGTGTTGTGCGCACCAGTGAGTGTACCAGAAGCCTCATCACTAAAGTGCCCAACCGAGGTGAGTGTTTCTGCGATGGTGGAGGGTGTTGGTGATAGCAGTGGCGTTGTGTCGTGCTCTTCGTCCCACTCTGAGTCCATGGCACTTTGGGGTGGGGGTTCGTCTCCACCCATCCACTCTGAGTCACTGTCCGGTATTTTGTCTTCCCGGGTAGGGCTGTCCCGGGTAGGGCTGTCCCGGGTAGGGCTGTCCCGGGTAGGGCTGTCCCGGGTAGGGCTGTCCCGGCTCGGATGTGACGGGGGTCTGTGGCTGCCCCCCTCATCGCTGGGTGGTCGCTCCCGCACATGACGGGGGTGTCGTCTGCCTGTTGCTCCAGGTCTCTCCGTCTCCCGTGGTGTGCGAGGGGCATCCTGCGGGCGTCGCATGCTGGAGGGTCCGGGTCTCTCCGTCTCCCATGGTCTCCGAGGGGCATCCTGCGGGCGTCGCATGCTGGAGGGTGCGGGTCTCTCCGTCTCCCGTGGTGTGCGAGGGGCATCCTGCGGGCGTCGCATGCTGGAGGGTCCGGGTCTCTCCGTCTCCCGTGGTGTGCGAGGGGCATCCTGCGGGCGTCGCATGCTGGAGGGTGCGGGTCTCTCCGTCTCCCGTGGTGTGCGAGGGGCATCCTGCGGGCGTCGCATGCTGGAGGGTGCGGGTCTCTCCGTCTCCCGTGGTGTGCGAGGGGCATCCTGCGGGCGTCGCATGCTGGAGGGTGCGGGTCTCTCCGTCTCCCGTGGTCTCCGAGGGGCATCCTGCGGGCGTCGCTTGCTGGAGGGTGCGGGTCTCTCCGTCTCCCGTGGTCTCCGAGGGGCATCCTGCGGGCGGTGTGCATCTGCGGGGATGGGTGCCAGAACGTTTGGCCCTGCGATACACAATGAAGCATGCATGGTTAGACATCAGGCAGTGATCAGGTGATACGGGGGAGGGGGATATAGGGGAGGGGGGATATGGGGACGGGCTGTTGGTGGCTCACTTGCTCGTGGGGCCCCGACCTCTGCATCAGCAACCTCCCGGTCCTCAGGTCCGCCAGCCAGTTCCAGGGCCCTTTCCTCGTGTACGGTCAGTGGCCTCTCGTCAGCGGGCCCTCCTCCAGTCCTCACATGCTCCCTATTGTTGTGTGCGCGCTTCTCCTGTGGGGGGGGGGGGGGGGGTGGCAGGGGTAAAAGGCAACAGTGTTAGGCAGGTATATGAATGCACGCCATCGGTTGCGCGTGCATTGCAGAGGTTAAGGTTAGGGCTGGATTCACTTGGGGATATGGGGGAGGGGGGATATGGGGGAGGGGGGGATATGGGGGAGGGGGGGGATATGTGGGGGAGGGGGGGGATATGGGGGGGAGGGGGGATGTGGGGGAGGGGGGGATGTGGGGGAGGGGGGGGGATATGTGGGGGAGGGGGGGGGATATGTGGGGGAGGGGGGGGGATATGTGGGGGAGGGGGGGGATATGTGGGGGAGGGGGGGGATATGTGGGGGAGGGGGGGGATATGTGGGGGAGGGGGGGGATATGTGGGGGAGGGGGGGGATATGTGGGGGAGGGGGGGGATATGTGGGGGAGGGGGGGGGATATGTGGGGGGGGGGGATATGTGGGGGAGGGGGGGGGATATGTGGGGGAGGGGGGGGGATATGTGGGGGAGGGGGGGGATATGTGGGGGAGGGGGGGGATATGTGGGGGAGGGGGGGATATGTGGGGGAGGGGGGGGATATGTGGGGGAGGGGGGGGATATGTGGGGAGGGGGGGGATATGTGGGGGAGGGGGGGGATATGTGGGGGAGGGGGGGGATATGTGGGGGAGGGGGGGGATATGTGGGGGAGGCTCACCCTGCCTGCTCTGACGAGGTCGTTCACCTTCTTGTGGCACTGGGTGCCTGTCCGTGGTGTTAGGGCCACAGCGGTGACGGCCTCTGCCACCTCCCTCCACAGACGCCGGCTGTGGCGTGGGGCAACTCTGCGGCCGTGCCCGGGATACAGGGCGTCCCTCCTCTGCTCCACCGCGTCCAGGAGCGCCTCCACATCGCGTGACTCGAACCTCGGGGCTGAGCGACGGCCAGCCATCCAGTCGGGTGTTGCGGTCGGCTGTTCCGGTCGGGTGGGGGGGAGCTGCGCGGCCTTATGAGCCGTCACGCCGTGCAGCGCGTATGACGCTGCACGGCGTGAACCACTGCGCAAGCGCGGATCCCGTTACGTCGCTGCTAGTCCATTTCGGGCCGCAGACTATCGGCCCATTTTTATGACGTGACGCAAGTGGGATTTGCGCCGTTTTTTGCGCCGATCGGCGGACTTTCCGCCGATAATGGAGAATTTCGCCCCTTATCTTTAGGATTGCCCACCATATTGTATTAATACAGATCAAGATATTCACACAGATCCTCTCTGGTTACCTGAATCTCCTGTCTGCATTTCAAGATGGTTAGTCCCAATTCAAAATGCTGTTATCTTTGAATCTCTTTGGTTGTCAGTAATGGTGGATCTTTAGGATAATCTTTTACAGTATGTAGACTTGAGATAAGCACCTAATTAATACTCTGATAATAAACTGACCCTGTTGATTACATTCACTATGCCTACGAACAAGCTATATCACATTGACTGCTCAGGCTGGACCTGTGCAAGACAATTAAAAGGTTTTAACGTATGCTGTACTTTTTTTTTTTAAATAAAAATTTAGAGTACCCAATTAATTTTTTCCAAATAAGGGACAATTTAGTGAGGGCGGCACGGTGGTTAGCACAGTTGCTTCACAGCTCTTGGGTCCCAGGTTCGATTCCCGGCTTGGGTAACTGTCTGTGCGCTGTCTGCACATTCTCCCCATGTCTGCGTGGGTTTCTTCCGGGTGCTCCGGTTTCCTCCCATGGTCCAAAGATGTTCAGGTTAGGTGGATTGACCATGATAAATTGCCCTTAGTTAGCTGGGTTACGGGGATAGGGTAGAGGCGTGGGCTTAAGTAGGGTGTTCTTTCCAAGGCCGGTGCAGACTCGATGGGCTGAATGGCCTCCTTCTGCACTGTAAATTCTATGATGTATAATCCACCTAGCCTGCACATCTTTGGGTTGTGGTGGTGAAACCCACGCAAACACTGGGGGAATGTGCAAACTCCACACGAACAGTGACCCAGAGCCGGGATCGAACCTGGGACCTCGGCGCCATGAGGCAGCAGTGCTAACCACTGCAACATCGTGCTGCCCTATGCTGTACTTTTTATAAGGTTAATTTTGGTGCATCCCTAAATGCAAATTTTTGTAAGTGCCACATTGTAACTACATGGAATCAGTATGTAAGTACGTTGATGCATCATTGCCTTTTTTGGCACTACTGCTATATTCTCCCACCCTATGCATACTTGTACCATTATCTCTTTCTTGTTCCCTGAATCTTTTCCACTTATAATTAACTGCATCTAATTGTAATGGATCTTAATCTCTGTGTAGGTATTTATAGCAGAGAAACCGTAGTGCTCCCGGTTTAAACTCTGAGACTTTGGAATCAGCTCACTATAAAAATGTCTTTACCACTTTGTGTCTGGAGACTTTTAATTCCGTTCACCTTTTCTAGTAAGACTGTGAACCAAGTTAATATGCTGATTATTTTATCCAGTACTTAAGACTCAAGACGTTTTGACTCAAAAATGCTAAGACTCAAGACTTTTTCATTCCATTTGACATCAAATGGCAATAGATTTCCAATAAACTTATTTTATTTTGTTTTATAGATAGGTAATGAATCATTTTCTATACCATTTCAACTTTATGTCTTTTCATGGTATTCAACACCGTTCTTGTAGCATGGGGTTCATTTTGCAGGCAGTCTACACTTTTGTTCTTTGCACAAACGCAGCAAGGAAGCAGCTCATGGAGAAATGCTAATAAAACCAGGCTAATTATGGTGAGAACGAACAGCAGTAAAATGGTAAAGAAAGCAATCTTCCAGCTGTCATGAAACAGCTGCATCTGCTGAACTTGAAATTCAGTGTCTTGATAGGTAGATGTAGGATTGTTGATCAGGTACCAAGTTTGACTAAAATTATAGGCTGCCATGTTTGAAATTAGATAATCAGAGCTCGTCTACAGTTCAGGAATGCAGACCTATAAAAAGATAAAAAATATAGTGGGGTTACCTGTAGTGACAGTTATTGCTTATTGTATACTGTAACTTTAGGTCCTGGAAAATCCCGCACTCCTTCATGAGCATTAAACCGGATGACCAACACTAGTTCATAGATATCATAGAATTTACAGTGCAGAAGGAGGCCATTCGGCCCATCGAGTCTGCACCGGCTCTTGGAAAGAGCACCCTACCCAAGGTTAACCCCTCCCCCCTATCCCCATAACCCAGTAACCCCACCCAACACTAAGGGCAATTTTGGACACTAAGGGCAATTTATCATGGCCAATCCACCTAACCTGCACATCTTTGGACTGTGGGAGGAAACCGGAGCACCCGGAGGAAACCCACGCACACACGGGGAGGATGTGCAGACTCCGCACAGACAGTGTCCCAAGCCGGAATCGAACCTGGGACCCTGGAGCTGTGAAGCAATTGTGCTATCCACAAGGCTACCGTGCTGCCCCAGTGGCTGGGTCACTGTCTGTGCGGAGTCTGCATGTTCTCCCCATGTCTGCGTGGGTTTCCTCCGGGTGCTCCGGTTTCCTCCCACTAGTCCCGAAAGATGTGCTGTTAGGTCATTTGGACATTCTGAACTCTCCCTCTGTATCCGAACAGGCGTGGAATGTGGTGACTAGGGGCTTTTCACAGTTCAGTGAGGGATGTAGAAGAACACGCCAGGTACAGACCTGATAATGAGATGCTAACCCAGTAAATTACTACGTGAATGCTAAACAGCCGACGCAGCATAACTTTGAGAGCTAAGAAATCATCAAAGTTCTGCAGTTTAGTCACTTCCAATCTCAAACGGTGTTGGATAATTAAACAACTAATGGGAGTGGCAGCCTCATGGAAGACTCCTTCCTCAAGTACAGCAGAGCCTAACATGTGAATTCAAAAGATTATGCTGAAGTATTCACAACAATCTTCAGCTGGATGTGCTGACGGGTTATCTTTCTTGGATTCCTCTTGAAGTCTTTACTGTGCTCACCCCAGTCCAACGCCGGCATCTCCACATCAGGTCTGCATAGAACAGCAGTTCAGGGTAGCCCCGAGACTGGAAGAGTCTGACAGGTGTTCCACATGGATGAGTGCTGGGATCACTTGTCCAAAATTTATTTGATTTGGATTCTTGCATTGGAAGCAGAAAAAATCGAATTGAAGGGAATAACTGAAGAAAGTGGGGTAAAGTACAACTTTATTAAACTTGCAAGCTGGGAGAATAGACCAATAAATTTCAGTGTATGTTTTGATAGGAAGAACAAGGATACACATTCATCTTAGAAATTTAGTCACATACACAAACATACAAAGCAGGAGCAAGACTAGACCACTCAGCCCCTCGAGTCTGCTCTATCGTTCAATGACAACATGGCTGATGTAATTGTGGCCTCAACATGGGGCAGCATGGTAGCATAGTGGTTAGCACTGTGGCCTCACAGCGCCAGGGTCCCAGGTTCGATTCCTGGCTGGGTCACTGTCTGTGCGGAGTCTGCATGTTCTCCCCATGTCTGTGTGGGTTTCCTCCGGGTGCTCCGGTTTCCTCCCACTAGTCCCGAAAGATGTGCTGTTAGGTAATTTGGACATTCTGAACTCTCCCTCTGTATCCGAACAGGCGCGGAATGTGGTGACTAGGGGCTTTTCACAGTAACGTCATTGCAATGTAAGCCTACTTGTGACAATAAAGATTACTATTATTAAACTCCACATTCTGCCTACCCCAATAACCTTTGACTCCCTTGTTAATCAAAAGTCTGTTTGAAAAATATTAATTGACTCTGCGACCACTGCTTTTCGGGGAAGGAAGTTCCAACGATTCACAACCCTCTGAGGGAAAAAATAATTCTCCTCATCTCCATCTTAAATGGGAGATCCCTTATTTTTAAACCGTGTACCCCAGTTCTTCTCTCTCCCACAAGGGGAAACACCCTTTCAGCTTCCACCCTGTCAAATCACCTCAGAATCTTAGTGTTTCAATAAGGTTACCACTCATTCTTCTAAACTCCAATTGGCTCAGCCTGCCCTTCCTTTCCTCAGGAAATAACTCCCATCTTGGGTATTAGTGAAATGACCTTTCTCTGAATTGCTTCTAATGTTTTTATATTCTTTCTTAAATAAGGAGGCCAAAACTGTCCAAAGTATCCTTAAATGTGATCCCAGCAATGCCCTGTACAGGTGGAGCAAAACATCCTTACTTGTTGATATTCCATTCTCTTTGCAATAAATGACAACATTCCATTTGCCTTCCTAATCACTTGCTCTACTTGCACATTAACCTTTCTTGATTCATGCACCAGAGCACCCAAATCCCTCTGTACCTCAAAAGTTCTGCAATCCGTCTCCACTTAAATAATATGCTGCTTTTCTTTACTTCCTGCCAAAGTGGACAAGTTCATATTTTCCCACATTATTCTCATCCATCCATCAAATTTTGACCACTCGCTTTATGTCCCTTTGCAGAAACTTTGAATGCTGGTCACAACTCACTTCCCTGCATATCTTTGTGTCATCAGCAAATTTAGCAATTGGCGCCTTCATCCAAGTCATTGTAAATAGTTGAGACCCCGGCAGTAATCCCTGTGGCACTCCACTTATTACATCTTGCCAACCTGACACAGAACATTTATCCCTACTCTTTACTTTTTCTCAGCATCTAATCATCTATCCATGCTAATATGTTACCCCTCCACCATGAACTGTAATTTTCCTAATAAACCTTGTGGAAACTTGCCAGATGCCTTCTGGAAATCTACGTACACCGGATCCACAGGTTTCTCTTTTTTGTTTTTATTTCCGACTTCCAATGTCCACCGTATTCTGCTTTCGATTACCGTAAGTCTGTGGTCCTCTGGTTGCTGGCGTTTCCTGCCATAGGAAAAAAAAATCATCTTTGCCCAATCAAAATCGTTCCATGATTTTCAGTATCCCATTTAAACTTCTGCTGTAAAGAGTAGAAACCCAGTTTATCTGGATCCTCATAATTGTATCCTTGGTGCCATTCTAATCTGCTCTGTATCTTCCTCAAGGCTTTAACATTCTTACCAAAATGTTGTCTTCACAATTGGATGCATTATTCAAGCTGGGACTTGACCAGTGATTTTATAAATGCTTAATGTAAATTCTAGGCTTTGTTTATTTCTTACACTTGTCTTTAGAATAAGAGCTTACTTAGTTGCAAGACATCAGGCCATAAATGTTTCTTTAACATATGCTTTTTAAAGTTGATCACATATCTGCAAATTTTCATCATGCGCTAAGAAAAAGTAAGCATGTTCTGCAGGGTTTTTTTTTTGCAAACCTATATTAGACCATAGGAAATGCAAGCAGGAATAGGCCAGTCTAAGCCTGTTCCTGCTATTCAGTAAATCATGGTTGATCTTCCACCTTAGCTAAACCTCCATGCACTATCTCCCTATCCCTTGAATTTGGTATCCAAAAATGTGCCGATCTCTGACTTTAGTATTCTCAACAAATATCCTCGCACAAATGCAATTGCTTTTATTTTAAGAGCTATAAACACATGATGTTCAAGGTATTTAACTAATTTATTTTAAATAGATTAACACCTCTATTAAACTAGCAAAAATTACGTGAGAATGTGTTACATTTTCGGATGCTAATCCTTGCAGTGTAATTTCACATTCAATCATTTTGCGACTGCCAATCCCAGTATGCAGCCTTTGTTCATCCTTCCATTTCAGCAGCCTTGCAGATTATGCTGCAGGACCCAATCGGCAGTATTTCATACAATCTGTTTGTCATTTTTAAAGGCCACAAGCCAGCCCTTTAATTCCTGATTGTTGCTCTCAATAGGAATTCAAAAGTGAATAGCATTCATTTGTTCACTTATTTATGATGCTGTCAATCACTGATGCTAAAAATTAATCCTTCATCTAGGAATTACCAATCATATAAGTAAATGGAAGGGCGCCACAGGCCTTTTTTTAAAATTTGAGGTATTCGGGGATAATTTCACAAGATTTCATACTGACACAGGAGCTTCAACAAATGATTCCTTAAATACCTTTCTCTTTGTCAAATGCCATACTTTTTATCTACTGGCTTCTCAATAAATCCTGAATTTGAAAAGAGAACACATACCTTTCTGGCAGGAGGAGCAGTAAGATGTTCTTCTGGCAGGAAATACTGTAATGAGCACTGTAAACCTTTCAGCCTATTGCTGAAGACAGGAAGGTGGAACTTGTCTGCTATAGGCCAGCGATAACATATATTCATTGGTATTGATGTTTTTGCACCTTGAATAAGTTTTTTTTAAATTATATCTTTATTCTGGTTAGTAAGCTTTATCATCTACCCATTTCTGCTGCTTTTACATTGTATGTTCCTTCCATCTCCCAACTTGCATTGCTGTCTTTTGGTTTTCTGTCTGTATTCTGTTTGCCTTTTTCACCTCTTGTATTTCTCTCTTTCTGGCATGTCCTGTCCTCTCGAGCATCACTGCCTTCTGATTAATTTTCTCTTGCTTCTCCCCTTCCCAACAGTGGTAGGCATTGAGACTGTTCTGCCATTCAGTTAGGTTACGATGGATCTGTATCTTAACTCCATCTACCCACCTTGTCCGTAAATCGTAATGCCCTTTTCCTTGAGCATTGGAAAAGGCCCTTTAGTCCTCTCGTGTCTGTTCAACCAATCAGGGAGATAACAGAAAATATGAGCAGTAGTAAGCCATTTGGCCCTTCGAGCCTGCTCTGCCATTCAATATGATCATGGATGATCATCCAACGTGTTCCCACTTTCCCCTCCCCATATCCCCTTTAGTCCTGCGACAAATGTTGGAATTTTTTATATAGTTTGTATTATATATGACTGTTGCAGTGATGTTATTAAATGCCTAGGTTAAGGTGTATATAAATATATATCTGTTACAGTAATATTTTTAAAATCCTGGTTTAACATACAGGCAGACTTTGTGTCTGCAGGAGGTGCAATTAAGTTGTAAAAGTGCTTTCATCATTTATTCCAACCACATATATTGTTTCCCTATAGAGATAATGACATTTTGTTTATAGAAAGAAGAGTCCCTGGGGTTTAGATAATTGAGAGGTTGTGGTTATCCTCAGAAAGATGGTCATAACCCAGTTAGTGGGATAGAGATTGTAACTAATGGGAGGAGCCAGGTCTGCAGCAGGCAGTTTAGTTTTAGTTTTGCTGGGAGATTGGACCTGAGCAGCAGCTTTTGCAAAAGGCTGTCAGGTTAAGCAGTAGTCTGACCCCGACAAGAATCTGCAGGCTGTTTCCTGACAGGATCTCTCTTCATGCAGTATTTCTAAGAAAGCTCTGTTCAAGTGTACATCAGATAACCTTGGGCGGGATTCTTCAGAAACCGGCCGGGGGGGGGGGGGGGGGGGGGCAACTCCGGCGGGAAGGAGTGGCGTGAACCACTCCGGCGTCGAGTGTCCCGAAGGTGCGGAATCCTCCACACATTCAGGGGATAGGCCGGCATCGGAGTGGTTTGCACTGCGCCGGCCGGCGCGCAAGGAGCTTGGCGCCATGCCAACCGGCGGCGAAGGGCCTCCGCCGGCCGGCATCATTGCAGCGCATACGCAGGGGGTGTTCATCTCCACGCCAGCCATCGCGGACCGTTACAGCAGCCGACGCGGAGGAATAGAGTGCCCCCACGGCACAGGCCCGCCCGCAGACCGGTGGGCTCCGATTGTGGGCCAGGCCACCATGGGGGCACCCCCCAGGGCCAGATCTCCCCACGCACCCCGAGGACCCCGGAGGCCACCCACGGAGCCAGGTCCCGCCAGTAAGTACCTGTTGTAACATACGCCGGCGGGACCCGCTGAAAACGGGCAGCCACTCGGCCCATTGTGGGCCGGAGAATCGCCAGGGGGGGGGGGCGCTGCCAGCGACCGGCGCGGCGCGATTCCCGCCCCCGCCAAATCTCCGGCACCGGAGAATTCGGCAGCCGACGGGGGCGAGATTCACGCCGTCCCCCGCCGATTCTTCGACCCAGCAGGGGGTCAGAGAATCTAGTCCCTTGTGTTTGCTAACAGTATTTGCCAGTGGCTTTTGGCCTGTGATAGATTTTGCTTGATTGGAGATACGGAAGGTATGAGTTAGAAGAAAAATATTTCCTTTTATTGTTAAAAATTGCTTAACCGTTAATAATTGCTTAACCGTTAATTGTAAGCTTTTTTCTATTATATTACGGTAGTTTAATACTGTGTTGATAATGAAGTTTGTTTCAATATAAAAGATACCCATTGGTCAGTGGAATCACTCCTGGAGCAAAGTATCCTTTCTTCATAGTTTTAAAAATTAAAGAAGGTATTTGGGTTTGCTGTCTGGTATCCTGACAAATGTTGGGATCTTATCCGGGATCTTAACAAGCCCAAGGAATTATATCTTAACACCTTCTTGAAAACATACAACTGGGTGAAGAAATGTCTCCATATCTCCATCCTAAAAGGTTTACCCCATATCCTTAGACTATGATCCTTGGTTCTGGACACCCCACTGTTGAGAACATCCTTCCTGCATCTACCCTGTCTAGTCCTGTTAGAATTTTATAGATTTCTATGGGATCCCCCATACTCTTCTGACCTCCAGTGAATGTAATCCTAATATCAGGCCCTCCATCCCAGGAATCAGTCTAATAAACTTTCCAAGCACTCCCTCTATAGCAAAAGCAGCCTTCCTCAGACAAGGACCATAACGGCACACAATATTCCAGGTGTGGCCTCCCCAAGGTCTTGTATAATTGCATCAAGCCATCCCTGATCCTGTACTCTAATCCTCTTGCTATGAAAGCCAACAATTTGGAGATATTAGATTGAGTCCCCTCATTAAAATCATTAATATATATTGTGAATAGCTGGGGTCCTAGCACCAATCCCTGTGGTACCCCACAAGTTACTTCCTGCCATTCGGAAAGAGATCAGTTTATTCCTACACTTTGTTTCCTGTGTGTCAACCAGTTTTCTATCCATCTCAATACACTACCATTCTCCCCTCCCCCCCCCCCCCCCCCCCTATCCTATGCGCATCAATTTTACACGCTAATCTCTTGCGTAAGACTTTGTCAAAAGCCTCCTCAAAGTCCAAATAAATTACATCCACTGGCTCCCCCTCATCAACTTTACTAGTTACATCATTGAAGAATTCCAATAGATTTGACGCGCATGCTTTGCCTTTCGATAATCCATGCTGAATACCACTGTTTTCCAAGTGCTCTGCTATAAAATCTTTGATAATGGACTCTAGAATTTTCCCCATTACCGACTGGTCTAATTCTCTGTTTTCTCTTTACCTCCCTTTTTAAATAGCGGGGTTTCATTCGATACACTCCATTCTGTAGAAATATTTTGTGTCTGTAGAATCTTGGAAGATGACCACCAATGCATCCACTATTTCTAGGGCCGCTTAAGTACTCTGGGATATAAATTATAAATCCGGCCCTGGGGATTTATAAGCCTTTAATCCCATCAATTTTCCTAGCACCATTTCTCAACTAATATAGATCTTCTTCAGTTCCTCCTTCTTTAAACCCTACATCCCCAACATTTCTGGTATGTTACTTGTGTCCTCCTTTGTCAGACATTTTCATGTTCCCCATTAAAAATTCCCCTGTTTCTGACTGAAAACATTTGTCTTCACAAATCTTTTTCACTTCACGTACCTACAGTAACTTTGACAGTCCGTTTTTAATATTCCCCGCAAGCTTACTCATATTCTCTTTTCCCTTTAAACAATCCCTTTATCCTCCTTTGCTGAATTCTAAACTGCTCCCAAACTCCGGTCTGTTTTTTTTCTGGCCAATTTGTATGCCTTTTCATTGGATCTAATACTTTCTCTAATTTCCCTTGTAAGCCATGGTTTGGCCACTTTTCCCATATCAATTTTGTTGTTGTTCACCCATGCGCTCATTGAATGTTTGCCATTGCCTATCCGCCATCATCCCTTTGAGTAGCGTTTCCCAATCCATGGCCAACTTGCGCCACACACCCTCATAGTTTCCTTTATTAAGATTCAGGATCCTGGGCGGGATTCTCTGATCCTGAGGCTAAGTGTTGACGCTGTTGTCGACGGCGTCAACATGCCCTCAGGAGCAGTGATTCTGACCCCAACAGGGGGCCAGCATGGCACTGGAGCGACCCTAGAAGGACAAGGGTGGCAGACTCAGTGGGAGCACCACTAACAGCAAGTTCCCCTCCAAGCCCCACACATAATGACTCGGAGCTATGTCACTGTTCCTTCACTGTTACCGATTCCCTTCCTAACAGTATTTGGGCATACCTACTGGACTGCAGAGATTCATGTAGATAGCTCACCACCACTGTCTTGGGTAATTCGGAATGGGCAACAAATGCCGGCCATGCCAGTGATTCTCAGATGGCATGAAATAATTTTATTTTTTTTAAATGTAGGAATCCTCCAGTAAAACTACCAAACTTCAAAAAAAGTCCCAACAGCTCAGCAGGAATTTTTTGTTTTGGTTTAGAAATCAGCAACATAGAAGAATGCTGGAGTTGTTTTGTAACTTCTTGAAAAAGTGTTTTATAATTTACCCTCGTCTTTTACAGAAAATGGATCTTTCGCCTATCGAGCGCTTCCAGGGAGTGCTGGGTACAAGTTTGGAGTGCTTGCTAAAATAGTTAACTACATGAAGGTAATTTACTTTCATATCTTTCTACTGGGACTAGTAATCAACTTTCATCATTTAGTCAAAATAGGCAATGAATATTGAAGTTTCCACGTTTTTGTAGAGATAGTGGGAACAAAAATTAATTGACAGCTGCCAAGTTCCTGTGTTTATCTCAGAGAAAAGTCTTCTCCAGATTAGTTGCAAATGAACTTTCTGAATGCTAACTGCCTCAACTTTGGTACTTCTGTCACCTCATTACTTCTGCAACTGCCAATTTGCAGAACCACACCCTCGCGTCTAACTTTGATGTCCCTGTCCCCAGCAAAACATTCACTCTGATTAATCTACCGGGATGGCGTGCATCTCAACTCACTCACATCTAAGGGGCACAGACTTGATCTGTTGTGCACTGGATATGAAGTCCTGGCAGACTGCATGCGTCTTTACCAAAACTGCTGATCATTGTAGAGAGCCAAAGATGATCCCTGGCTTCTTTTCTCTGCCATCAATTTATCATCTTAAACTTCTTTCCAACACTCCCTCTGACCCTACCTCAAACAAATGAATGAAGTTCATGGACAAATTCATTTAAGACCATTTGTGTGCTCTGCCTCTGTTAATTTCCCCCCATCTGTGAACCATGCTGATGGCATTGTAAATGGGTTCCTCATGGGAAACTGTTTCTTTTGCTTCAAAAGGTGTTATTGGTGACCATTTTGTCAAAAAGAAATTGCCCCATAATTCTTATAGATCATAGAATTTACAGTGCAAAAGGAGGCCATTGGGCCCATCAAGTCTGCACCGGCCCTTACAAAGAGCACCCTACTCAAGCCCACGTATCTACCCAATCCCTGTAACCCCCACCGTTGTCGGATGGTGGTCATTGCCTGGCACTCTGTAACACAAATGTTCACCTGCCACTTCTCAGCCCAAGTAAAATAAAGTTCCAAAGTGCCATATTGGACTCAAAACATTAACTCTGCTTCTTTCTCCACAGATGCCGTCAGACCTGCTGAGTTTTTCCAGCATTTCTGTTTTTATTTCAGATTTCCAGCACCTGCAGTGTTTTGCTTTTATCACTTGTCAGCCCAAATCTGGATATTGTCTAGAGGCCGCAGTGGCCTGGAATGGGCCACTTTATTATTAGAGGACTTGTGAATGGCGCCCAACATCAAAAGATTATAAGTAGTCAGTCCCCTTCCAACGTAATTGATGAAGTAATCAAAAATGTTTTGATTAAAAGGAACTCTGACAAACTATTCTTCTGTCCTTACAAGCTACTTCCCTTCTCAAATGTTGCTGACTATATTGTGTCCTCCCAAATATATACCTGTAACTTCAATCATATTTTTGGTCCCTGTCATAGGTTTAAAATGCCCCAAATCATAAAAACATCCTATGTGACTCTGATGCATTCTCCCTTGTTGACCTCTGCATGGTTATTCGCACCAACCATTCACCTCCAATGCCTTTCCTTTGTCCAGTTCAGTGGAATTACCCTCGGTTGGTTACGCTCTTACCTATTGAACTGTAGCTAGACAATCTTGAATTGGCTAGGGTTTAGAGAGCCCCAAAGTGTATCATGGAGTTCACCTGACCCACAGCTTTGAACAGGTTGCGGTTTTGGGGAAACACACGGGCCTACTCTGCGGGTGTGATGCACCAGAAATCTACAGCACTTTTAAATTAAAATGTTTATTTATGAAATCAGTTAACACTTTATAAACCCACAGTAAACATCTTAACAACTATCAACACCAATAAATCCCGCAAAGAATACAGTACTTTCTAAGTAACTCTTAATCTTTCCTTGCAACATCCATAAGACAAAGAGAAGCCTCTTTACAGAAACACATCAGGTTTGAATTCTCTACTGAGAGCAGTCATCACTCTGAATTCACCAAATGATCTAGAGATAGTCTTTAGATGGCAGAGAGATCAAAATTACACCTTCTTTGGCTGGCTGCAGCTCCAACACTAAAACGAAACTTTAAAAAACACAAGACACACCCAAGCTTTTCCTCAAAGCGAAACTAAAAAGCAGAGCCAGAGCTCAGCTCCACCCACACTCTGACATCACTGCAGCCACTTGAGCAGACAAACATTTCTTAAAGTGACATTCCCATGACCATCTCCAGCCCTGGCTTCTGTTTGCACCCAGCATCATTGTATTCCCACAAGGCTCTAGTTTCTATCCCCTTTGTCATGTCACCTATCTCTGTTCTCCTTTTACACACTGTTTTACAACCCTTTCTGCTGCCCTGACTTGTTTTGACTTTGCTTACTTACACACCTCCCCTCCCTTTGCCTCCCTACCTACACTGATGACTGTGTCTTCAGTTATCAAGCCCCTGTTCTCTGGAATTTCCTCCCAAACCTCTTTGCCTCTTTATCTCCCTGTCGTCGTCTTCTTAAAGCCTATCTCATTTAATAACGTTTGGTTATTCCTTCTCGTATCCTTTTTTGTCTGTATGTCTGTTTATATTTGGTCAAACATCTGTAAATCATCCTGAAATGCTTTTTTCTATGAAAAAGGTGCTACATTAGTAGCACAACAATAAATTATTTTCAGCAGAATTAATTTGGTAAACATTTGTTGAGAAATGTTTAATCTTTTCCCATTCATTCAATGAAAAATGTGCGGTGGCACAGTGGTTAGCACTGCTGTCTCACAGGACCAGGGACTCTGGTTCAATTCTGGCCTTGGGTGACTCTCTGTTTGCTCGTTCTCCCCATGTCTGCATGGGTTTCCTCCGGGTGCTCCAGTGTCCTCCCACAGACAAAAGATGTGCAGGTTAGATGGATTGGCCGTGCTAAATTGTCCCGTGTCTAGAGATGTGTAGGTTAGGTTAAGGGGTTATTGGGGTAGGATGGGGAAGTGGGCTTGGGTGCAGTACACTTTCAGAGGGTTGCTGCAGACTTGATGGGCCAAATGGCCTCCTTCTGCATTGTAGGGATTCTATGACTGTTTTCCAAATCGTGGGTGAGAGGGGAGAAGAAAGAGCTATGTTGCCTTTAACTATTTGTGTAATCTAGCAATCGCACTGGTGCAACGTGTGGGGTGGGGGTGAGGGTGGCGGGGGACATTTACTATACTGTTAACAGCAATCTTGTTAACTGTGACACAACACAAGAATTTCCATTTTTGTACCTTTTTCTCTTTAGCAATTCTCTTTTCAAGCAATTTTTCTTTGCCCATTTTATAGTCATTATTTTTCAAAGTTTGAAAGAGTTTACTCTTATTCCTAAATTGCAGTTACTTTAATGAGTACAACAAGGATGCTGGGGACTAGAGGAACTTTTATTTTGTTGTGAAGTTTCAGGTAGCATAGTGAGTTGCAGAGTAATAATTCTGTTCTTCTCAAACAAGAGGAAAAATTTGCTTTGTGCAGCACGTGGGACAAAACCACTTTATTAAAAAAAATGATCCTCAATGAGGATGGATTAATATACACTAACTAGTAGCTTGTCACCAAACATAGGAAATTCTACAATTAAACTAATGAGCTTGATATTACTTGCTTTAGCATCCTATGCAAGATTAAATGTCTCAAAGCTAATAATTCTCTGGAAAAGAATGATATAATCTTACTTACGGAATCGTTGTGACAAAATCAGTCAACCGAAGTCAGGAAGTTATTGAACACGGGGGTCCCACTGGATAGAAAATGACCAACGGTAAATAGTAATTTTCAAGAAAGGCAATTTATTGATATTTTAATTTGAGCTCAATTTGTCATCAATTATCTTATCAATCAGGATTGTCTGTGACCAGTATGAGAAGGAATGTTGAGTTTGATCAGAGTTTAACATGGAATATAACACACTAGTTACACAGCAAAGGCATACACTATGACAAGTAGCAAGTCCATGTCGGGCAAGTTGGCATGTGAGAACAGCTGGTCTTTGCCCTCAGTGCATCATGTCTTCATGACTTCTCAAAATATCGAAGAGTTTTGGATCAAAGTCAGCCTATTTCCACCCATGGGTGTTTCTCCACTGTCTGCTGCAATGGCTTCCCCCAAAAATCTATCCTTCATATTTTTTTTTTAGGGGTAGCCTTTCGTGTTATATTGGCAGGACTTAATTGTCCTGTAAAAGCTGTTCTTTAATAGCATGTCAAAACTATAGAAATAAAGCCCTCCCATATTTTATCCATCTTCTGTGAACGTTTAGAGCCTTTATATGTACATTCTATCCTTTACATCATCTTCCCGTATCTCCGCCTGTGCCATTCCCCATTATCGGTTCCACAACTCCCTCGAAACATCTCATATCCGTCCTTTTTTGTTTTTGCCTGTTATGTTATTTATGCTTGAGGATAAGCCCTGCTGATAAAATGTTAATAAGCTGTTCACCCAGTTCCAATTTCTTAACAGACTGTTGAACCATGGAGTGATTCCTAAAGTAACTTCTATTTTGCATCCAGATGCTAACTTTGCATTGCAGCAAGCATCATAATTAAACAGAGTTAACTAAAAATCCTTAACACAGCTTTAAAGAATGTTATGAATTTAATTAATTGTGTCCCTTAGATTGTATGAGTAACTCCTCTTAATAAACCTCTCATGTTTGAAAGAATCAAGTATGGGCACCTCCATACCTTATCTCTTTGCAGCTTAACAAAGAAATATAAAAGTGAAGAGATTTGAGACCAGACAAATTGCTGAAGAAAGATAAATTCATCGAGAAATAGTGCAGATTGCATTGGGAACAAAAGGATGATTCTCTGGACTGGATCGCTCGCTCTCTGGCTCTCTGCCTCTCTCTGCTCTCTGGCTCTGTCAGAGTTTTATTTGCAGTAGCTTTACCCTTTTTGAGAAAGTGATGGGCTGCCTTCTTGAACCTTTGCAGTCTATGTGGTGTAGGTACTTCCACATTGATGTGAGGTAAGGAGTTCGAGGATTTTTCCCAGTTGTGAAAGCAAAATGGCTCTACATGGCCAAGTTAGGATAGTGTGCAATTTGGTGGGGAACTTGATTATGTTCTTATGCACCTGTTGCCATTGACCTTCTATGTACCTGTTGCCATTTACCTTTGTAGGTGGTGGTAGAATTCGCGGGTATTGTGATGCTGGCAAGAAGAAGCTTTGGTGTCTTGCTGCAGTACATTGTGTTAGTAGTATATAGAATTCTGGTGATTGAGGAAGTGGACATTTAAGCTGGTGGTTGAGGTGCTAATCCTGTGGACCTCCTATCCTAGGTGGTATCAGGTTTCCTGGATGTTGTGCAGTTGTACGAATCCAGGAAAGTGGAAAGCATTCATCGCAGTCGAATATGTGTTTTGTAGGTCATAGAGGAGTCTTGTGGTGCAGTTGTGATGTCCCTACCAGTGAACCAGAATCTCCATATTTCGAGACATGCCTCAGGAACTGATGCTCAAGGAAGATGCATTCATAACTCTGCGGTTTGAGTATCAATGCAAATCCTTCTAATACACACCAATAGAAAATGGAAATAGCGGAAGAGATACCTGGTCTGTGAGTGATGGAAAGAGTGTTGGAGCTCCTATCATCACTATGTTTAACTCCAGACTACAACATTGTGTAAAAGTGTAGTCACATCAACTCTGACTCCAAGCGAACTGTAACACTACCACCACCAGGTAGTAGGGAGGAAACTGCAATCATCAAGCAAATTCACTATTTCTGTTCACTTTGATGGAGGGGAGGTCATTGATGAAAAAACCTGAAGGTAATGGGAACTAGGATGCTATTGTGAGTGACTCCTGTAAGATGTTGTAGAACTTTACCACAACCATCTTTTAGGACGCCAGATACATCAGATTCTTCCCAAGCCTCATTTCCTTCAGTTTACCTGGGACTCCTTTGTGCCACACTTAGCCAAATAACATCTTGATGTCAAAGACAATCGCTCTTTCCTCACCTCTGGAATTCAGCTCTATATTTGGACCTAGACTGTTGTGCAGTCTTTAGCCAAATGGTCTTGATGGAACTGAAACTGAGTTTTGATCATCAGGTTAGGATTATAGAATAGAATAGCACAGCACAGAAGGAGACCGATTGGTCCATCAAGTCTGCACTGGAATATTACTAGGTAAACTTCAATCTTTGTTATTTTGCTGGTGATTTAGAGATGATGGATAGTCGGTAATTGCCTTGCTTGGATTTATTCTTTTTGTGGACAGAAAATAATATGTTAGTGTTGCAGTCACACTGCACAGTAGCTAGTTATAGAACACACACCTTTTTGCACCACACCAGATATTTTCATGGCTTTATGGATTTTACTGTGGCCAGGGCATTCAGTTGTTTTTCATACCATGTGGAATGAATTAAAATGGCTGAAAACTGGCATCTGTGATGGTGGGGACCTCACATCTGCTGAGGTTTGTGTTAAGGAATGTAGAACGAAGGGGCTGTGGGCTGATGCCCTAAGTAGGGTAAACTCATCGTCCTCGTGTGCCAGGCTAAGCCTGATACAATTTAAGGCGTTACACAGGGCGCATATGACTGGAGCACGGCTCAGTAAATTTTTTGGAGTAGAGGATAGGTGTGCGAGATGCTCGAGAAGCCCAGCGAATCACACCCACATGTTCTGGTCATGTCCGGCACTACAGGGGTTTTGGGTGGGGGTGACAAAGGTGCTTTCGAAGGTGGTGGGGGTCCAGATCGAACCAAGCTGGGGGTTGGCTATATTCGGGGTTGCATAGGAGCCGGGAGTGCAGGAGGCGAAAGAGGCTGATGTTTTGGCCTTTGCGTCCCTAGTAGCCCGGCGCAGGATACTGTTGATGTGGAAGGAAGCCTAGCCCCCGGGTGTGGAGACCTGGATAAATGACATGGCAGGGAAAAGGCAGGAAGGAAGGTGGTACATCCTGTGCGCAGAGGCACCCATCCTAAGATGGAACGGATTAAGTTCGTCCTAAGGGGATCGGCTCAAGGGTTCACCAGGCGGTGGCAACCGTTCGTCGAATACCTCACAGAAAGATAGAGGGAATGGAAAAGAAGAAGACAGCAGCAGCAACCCAGGGGGGGGGGGACCAGAAGGACTCTCAGGGATGTTAGTGTACATGTATAATATGTATAGGTTGTTGTTATAGGTAATTGTATATTGGACTGTTGAATTGTATTTTTGGAGAGTACTTATTTGGGGCAAGGCAGTTGCCATTTAGTTTTGTTTTTTAATTTTGATGTTTATATATTATTTATTTCTTGCTTAAAACTGGCCATTGTTAGTTATATTGTTATATTACTGTGTAAAGGATACACAATGTACTGTCATGGTTGGCCAAAAATTTTGAATAAAATATATTTTAAAAAAAAAGGAATGTAGAACGAAGGGACCATTGAGCCAAGATTAAATGTGAGAGATTTAGAACCGAGAGCAAGTGGGAACTTCTTTCTGCATAGTTGTGAGGCTTCAAAGTTCACTTCCAGGATTAGTGGTTAAGGTAGAAACTATGTCAACAGTCAAACTGAGTTTGGATTGCTGGGTGAAGGGTTATTAGTTATAAGTAGATATGACCAGGAGTATTTTCTCAATGAAGGCTAAATGTTGTCACAGATTTGTTGGGCCATGTGGTCTATTTTCATGTTGCAGCTCCTATCCACTTGTACCTAGTTTAATCTTTATGTTTTTATGCAGACTCGCCACCAGCGCGGAGATACCCATCCACTGACACTGGATGAAATTCTCGATGAGACGAAACTCCTGGATATCGGTATGAGACAGAAACAATGGTTGATGACTGAGGTGAGATATTTATATAATTATTATTTGACAAAATACTTAAGAATGGATGGAGGAGTGGGAACCCTACCGCTTAACCCAAATGTATAGTTGAACATAGGGCGCAGAAAGAAAAAAATCTTGAATTTATATTGTGCCTTTCATGACCTAAAGCATTTTACAGTTAATTCAGTACCGTGTTATAATGTAGAAAAATCCGTCAGCCAATTTGTGCATGATTAAATCGTGCACAAATACCAGCAGATCAATAATCAGTTAAATTATTTTAGTGTTGCTGATTGAAGAATATATATTAGCTAAGACATTCCGAGAACTCCCTTGCTTCAAATCAGGCAATGGGAACCTTTACATTCAATTGAGAAGGCAGACTGAGTCTGAAGTTTTTTTAATTTGTTCATGGGACATGGATATTGAAGGCTGGGCCAGCATTTATTGTCCATCCCTAATTGCTCTTGAGGGGCCAGTTAAGAGTCAACCACGTTGCTGTGGATCTGAAGTCACATGTGGGCCAGACCAGGTAAGGACAGCAGATTTCCTTCCCTTAATTAGTGACATTAGTGAACCAGATGGGTTTTTATGACAATTGACAATGGTTTCATGGTCATTATTAGACTTTTAATTCCAGATTTTTATTGAATTCAAATTTCACCATCTACATTGACTGAGTTTGAACCTGGGTTGCCAGAGCATTACTCTGGGTCTCTGGTCCAGTGACACTGCCACTGTACCACCGCCTCCCCCTTTTCATCCAAAAGACAGCACCTCCCTCAGAACTGCATTGAAATGACAGCTGCAATATGTACTCTAGTCTCTGAAGTGAGTTTGAAAATGGGGGTAGGCCTTTCTATTCTACCACTCGGTTAGATCATGACTGAACTGTATCTTAATATCATTGACCAGCCTTGGTTCTGTACCATTCGTGCCACTTGCCTAAATAAACATCAAGTGGGGCTGGATGCGAGGTTCCGGGGGTGGCGGCAGGCGGAGATAGAATATTTTAGGGATTTGTTTGTTGGAGGGAAGTTTGCAAGCTTGGAGAAGCTGGAGGGGATTTACAGTTGTCGAAGGGGAATTGATTCACGTATCTGCAGGTTAGGTACTTTGAGGAAGAAGGTGGCTTTGTTTACAGCACTGTCACTCCCGGAGCTGCAGGACAAACTGCTGTGTGAGAAGGAAATAGGAGAGGGCAAAGTCTCGGGTGCATATGGGGAGCTGTTGAAGAGAGTGAGTGCCCAGTGGAGGCGGTCAGGCGTAAGTGGGAGGAAGAGCTGGGTGGGGCTTTGGGGCTGGCGTGTGGAGTGAGGCTTTGCGGAGGGTTAATGCATCCTCGTCGTGCGCAACACTAAGTCTTGTCCAGTTCAAAGTGGTACACAAGGCCCACATGACAGTTTCCAGGATGAGTCGGCTCTTTCCAGGGGCGGAGGATAGGTATGAGCGGTGTGTGGGGAGGCCAGCAAACCATGTCCACCTGTTTTGGGCGTGTCCAAGGCTAGGAGGATTTTGGGCAGGCTTTGCAGAGACAATGCCGAAGATTTGGGGGGGTAACAGTAACTCCGAATGGCAATATTTGAATTGTTGGAGGATCTGGGGGTGCAGGTGTAGAGAGAGGCCGATGTGTTGGCCTTTGCCTCTCTGATAGCCCAATTCTGTTGTGCTGGTGGGACTCAGAGCCGCCGAGTGTAGGGGTATGGGTGAGCAATTTGGCAGTGGTCCTGCACTTAGAGAAGAACAAGTTCGTCATCAGAGGTGCAGAGGAGGAGTTCCACCTCGAGGCAGATGCTGTTCATCGACTTTTTAAGGAGCATTGAGTCTTCAGCGGGGTGGGAGGATTTCAGTTCCTGTTTGGGATGGAGGTTTGGGTTAAAAGTTTAAAAAGGGGGGGTCAGGCGCTGGGGTGGCAGCGGTAGAGTTGGAGGGGAAGATTTTGTGACAGTATGTAAGGATGTCATGGCTGTTTACTGTTGCCACAATTGTTTTTTGTTTTCTTATTTGTTATGTATATATTTGAAAATGCCTCCAATAAAATATTTTTTTCTATATCAAGTAGTCTCAGAAAATGCTGGAAATCCTCAGCAGATTTGACAGCATCTGTGAAGAGAGAAATAAGAGTTAGCATTTCAGGTCAATACCATTTCATAAGAACATCGACTCTGTTTCTCTCCTGCAAATGCTGCCAGACCCACTTGATATTCCTAGCAATTATTGTTTTTATTTCAGATTCCAGTATCTTCAGTACTTTTTTTCTGTATCTATTGTCCTCTGTTCAACTTTTTGTAATAGTTTTTTGGGTGTATGGCTCTGAATTTCCTCTACCCTTTGATGAAGAAGTGCATCATGCCATCTCCCTTGAATGATCTATCTCTAGTTTTAATATTATTCCCACTTCTTCTGGACTTCCCACCAGAGGAAAGATATTGGAGAAAAACTACCAAATCCTTTAATCACCTTAATTATTTAAATTAACTCACCCCTTAAAATTCTAGGGCTGGATTTTTTTGGAATAGGAGGGAGGAGAGTGAAGAGGGAAGAAATGTACTGCTAGCGCTCCCAGAATAAAAGTTGGTCAGAAATGAAGTTGGTCAGAAATGGCACAGCTTTGAAGAAGGCCTCCCCAGAATGATATATCCTGCGAGTCTGCTTACATGCTGAGGGTTGGACTTCTGCCCCTCAATGAAAGAAAGTCCTGCTCTCTTGAGCTGCTATCTAATTTAATTACAGTCTTGCGCACATAGCACCACCAAAACTCAGTAGTGGGTGCAGCTGGGACTGTAAGCAGCCCAGTGAAGAAGTGTCATGGATGCCGCATACAGGTAAGCCCTGGGATCATTTGGGTGGAGGAGCCTAGGGAGGGAGTTGGGGGCAGAGGTTTGAAGGCCAGGCATGGAGGAACAAAGGTACGACCTCTGGAGGTGAGATGATCTTAGGATGGGTGCCTCTGCGCACAGGATGTACCACCTTCCTTCCTGCCTTTTCACCAACTTCAGTGAAAAAAATGTTCTTCCCTCTCTCACCTTCAACAGGCCAACATATTACGGCACTGGAAGTGTATTGAGAACTTTAAGTGAGCAGTAATAGGCCTAAAGGTGGGCGGGGCTAGTGTATCCCACCTCTTTTTCCTCCTCCCCCTTCCTCCTCTTTCCCCCCCCCCCCCCCCCCCGCATTAGATTAGATCGCGGGTGGACGGGAAGGCAGTGAAACAACAGTGCTAACCACTGTGCTGCTGTGCCACCCACAGAGGTAGCCATTAATAATACCATGCAGCATGGGGGTCAGGGAGGGATGTTAGACGGTCAGAGGTTTTGTGCTTCCCTTTGTCAAAAGGAGCAGGAGATGGGTTTTGAATTGAGTGACAAGGGAGCCAAGGGTTTTGGAGGCACTGGCAGGAAAATGGAGTTGAGGCGAGTCAAATCAGCCCTAATCTTATCAAATGGCGGAGAAGGCTCAAGGGGCCAAATGATATATGATATACTCCTACTAATTCTTGTGTTCTTGTTCTTGTCTCGTGGGCTAGATTAGCTCAGAGAAGGAACGAGGGAAGATGGGAGAGGAAGTCAGAACGTAATCCATCAGAGTCAACATGGTTTTACGAAGGGTAAATAGTGCTCGACTAATTTGCTAGAGTTCTTCAAAGATGTAACAAGAAAAGTGGATAATGTGGACCCTGTAGATGTAGCTTATCTGGACTTCCAGAAGGCATTTGACAAGGTGCTGCACAAAAGTTTAATACACAAGATAAGATCCCACGACGTTTGGGGTAATCTATTAGCTTGAATGGTGGATTGCGTAACCAACAGAAAGCAGAGAGTGGGGATAAATGGGTATTTTTCCGGTTGGCAAACTTTAACTAGTGATGTGCCAGAGGGTTTGGTCCATGGGCCCCAACTATTTACAATCTATATTAATGATCTGGATACAGGGATAGAATGTACTATAACCAAATTTGCAGATGACACTAGTATAGATGGGAAAGCACGTTGCAATGAGGAAATCCGAAATTTACAAATGAATATGGATAAGTTAAGTGAGTGGGCCAAAATTTGGCAGATGGAATTTAACATGGATAAGTGTGAGGTTATCCATTTTGGTCAGAGGAATAAAAAGCAAATTATCTAAATGGAAAAACATCAAAATGCTTTGTGCAGAGGGATCTGTATAGGGCATAGATGAGACCGCATCTGGAGTACCATGCACAGTTTTAGTCCCCTTAGGGTAAGGCTGTTGTAAATGCATTAGAGGTGGTTCAGAGAAGGTTCACTAGATTGAATCCAAGGATGAAGGACTTGTCTTATGAAGGGAAATTGAGCAGTTTAGTCTTAACACACTAGAGTTTAGAAGAATGAGAAGAGATCTAATTGATATACAAGATGCTAAAGGCGCTTGACAAGGTAGATGTAGAGCGGATGTTTCCCCTTGTTGGACTAGGAAGAGGCCATAGTTTTAGGCTAAGGGATGCCAGTTTTAAAACCGGAATGAGGAGGAATTCCGTCACTCAAAGGGTCGTGAATCTGTGCAATTCCCCACCCCAGAGTGCAGTGACGCCAGATCACTTAAACAAATTTAAGTAGGAAATAGCCAGGTTTTTAATTAGCACTGGGTTGAAGGGTTATGGAGAGTGGGCAGGAAAGTGGAGATGAGACCAGCCATGATTGTATTTAATGGCGGAGCTGGCTCGGGGTGAATTGCCTACTCTAGCTCCAAGTTCTTAAGTAACCTGGAGAATGTTACACGTTCAGGATTGGAGAGGGGGAAGCCAAAGGGGAGGTTTGGCTTGTTGGGCAAGGGAGGCGATCGCTGCAGCTGAACGGATGTCACCTTCTTTGTGTTGTAGAAGACCATGAGTTATTCAAACCTGTTGGAAGTGAAGTTGAGAGGGATAAAGAGGAGGCGTTTAAGGAAAAGGATTGTAGTGAAGAGAATAATCAGGTTATCGTTTCATTTCAGAATTATCCCAGAACAATGAACAGCTTTGACAGAGAGGGCATTACCCAGTGGTGATGCTTTAAGTGGCCCAGCAAATTGCTAAACCAGTTGTCAGACTCCGTGAGAGTGAATGCTGGATAATAGTTTTATGGGAACATCATCAAAGATGTCCTACAATTGACCTGACTGGTAGCTGCAGGAGGAGTATCGTGAATAGAGGGCCAAAGGCTGGACAATTGGTAATTTGAAAATACTGTTGGAGGTGATTTAGGGGAAAGATTCTTTCAGTATCAGATGCAAAGGAAATCTGGAGAGGAAATGGGAATATGAATGGAAAGGGATAGAAAGAAATGGCCAGCAATGGCATTTGCTCTGACACAATGTGAGTACTGCCATGTTGAGATGACAAAGCTAAAATGTCCTTCCTCACTCTTAATGCTAGATGAAGTGAATGGACAAAATTGGGGCAAATGGACTTCAATATAGGCAAATGGTGGGTCGTTATAAATAAATAATCTTTATTGTCACAGGTAGGCTTACATTAACACTGCAATGAATTTACTGTGAAAAGCCCCTAGTCACCACATTCCAGCACCTGTTCGGGTACACAGAGGGAGAATTCAGAATTCTCAGCTGGCACGGGAATTGAACCTGCGCTGCTGGCCTTGTTCTGCATCACAAACCAGCTGTCTAGACCACTGAGCTAAACCAGCCCTTAACACTGCAATGAAGTTACTGTGAAAAGCTCCTAGTCGCCATATTCCGGCGCCTGTTCAGGTACACGGAGAATTCAGCATTCTCAGCTGGTACGGGAATTGAACCCGCGCTGCTGGCCTTGTTCTGCATCACAAACCAGCTGTCTAGCCCACTGAGCTAAACCAGCCTTAATGTGGACCTAAAAAAGATAGAACAAATACTTCCTAAATGGTGAAAAGTGAAGGTCCAAAGAGACTTGGGGGACCATGTAAACATTAAAATGTCATGAGCAGGTACAGGAAATAATTCAAAGACTTGGTCTTTTATCTAGAGGATTTGAATGTATAGATGTAGAAGTCATAGAATCATAGAATTTACAGTGCAGAAGGAGGCCATTCGGCCCATCGGGTCTGCACCGGCTCTTTGAAAGAGCCCCCTACCCAAGCCCACACCTCCACCCTATCCCCATAACCCAGTAATCCCACCCAAAACTAAGGGCAATTTTAGACACTTAGGGCAATTTAGCATGGCTAATCCACATCTTTGGATTGTGGGAGGAAACCGGAGAACCCGGAGGAAACCCACGCACACACGGGGAGAACGTGCAGACTCCGCACAGACAGTGACCCAAGCTGGGAATCGAACCTGGGACCCTGGAGCTGTGAAGCAATTGTGCTAACCACCATGCTACCGTGCTGCCCATTACAGATCCCTGTAGTCATGCTACAGCTTTACAGATCCCTGGTTAAATTGCACCTGAAGTACTGTGTTAAGTTCTGGGTATTTTTGGCACCTTAGGATATAGAATCCCTACAGTGCAGAATGAGGCCATTCAGCCCATCGAGTCTGCACCGACCCTCTGAAAGAGCCCCACCCTATCCCCATGACCCAGTAACCTCACCTAACCTTTTGGACACTAAGGGGCAATTTTAAGATACCCAATACACCTAATCTTCACATCTTTGGACTGTGGGAGGAAACCAGAGCACCCGTAAGAAACCTTAGAGTGGACTTCCGGGTGCGGCGATGACCAGCTGAGTCGCACGTTTCGGCAGCTCCCGGTGAAACGGACTTTTGGGCTCTTGATAGGAGCCCCAACGGCAATTTTGACGGCTAAAAACACTGTGCGGTAAACCAGAAGGGAATCCCCCCTGGATACGGATGAAAAAAGAAGGAGAAAGTGGCCGGATTGCAGTGGATCCTTTAGAACAGCGGCAAGGAAGGCAAGCAAAAACCAAGATGGCGTCGGAAGGTGGCAGTTTAACATGGGGCCCTGAACAACAAGAGTTCTTGAAATGCTGTGTGGAAGAGCTCAAAAAGGAAATGAAGAAAGAGCTGTTGGCCCCGATACTACAGGCAATCGAAGGGCTAAAGGTGGACCAAAAGACCCAGGAGCGGGAGCTTCGGGTCGTGAAGGCAAAGGCAGCCGAGAATGAGGACGACATACAGGGCCTGGTGGTGAAGACGGAGACGCATGAGGCACATCAGAAACAATGTGTGGAAAGGTTGGAGGCACTGGAGAACAACGCAAGGAGGAACAACCTGAGGATTCTTGGTCTTCCTGAAGGTGCGGAGGGAGCGGACGTCGGGGCATATGTGAGCACGATGCTGCACTCGTTAATGGGAGCGGAGGCCCTGGCGGGTCCGTTGGAGGTGGAGGGAGCATACCGAGTGATGGCGCAAGGACCGAGAGCAGGAGAAATTCCCAGAGCCATAGTGGTGAGATTCCTCCATTTTAAGGATAGAGAAATGGTCCTTAGATGGGCAAAGAAAACTCGGAGCAGTAAATGGGAGAACGCGGTGATCCGCGTTTATCAAGACTGGAGTACGGAGGTGGCGAGAAGGAGGGCGAGCTTTAATCGGGCCAAGGTGGTGCTTCATAAAAAGAAGATAAAATTTGGAATGCTGCAACCGGCAAGACTGTGGGTCACATATCGAGGGAGGCACCACTACTTTGAGACGGCGGATGAAGCGTGGACTTTTATTGTAGAAGAAAAACTGGAATGAGCGGGTTATTAAAAAGAACGTTTGAACAAAGTGGTGGGGCGAATGTGGGGGGCGAAGAGGGGGGTTAAAAAGGGGGGAAAGAGGAGTTTTATGTACTAATCCTGCGATGTGGTAACTTTTCTCTCTTCCACAGGTGGTGATGGGGGGAGGAGGGGAGGTGGAGGAGATGGGGCGTTGGCCATTGGGGGCGGGGCCAAGGGAGAAGCACGGGCTTGGTTCCCGCGCTATGATAATCATGGCGGGAATAGAGAAGAAGGAAGGAGGGGGCGTCGCACGGTGCGAGCCGAGGTCACGGGGGGAAGCCGAGGTCGGCCAGAGTTTGCAGACTTCTGGGAGCAACATGGGGGGAGTAATTACGCTAGCGGGGGATCTAGCGGGGGGGGGGGGGGGGGGAGGGGAGAATTACTGGGTTGCTGCTGCTGGGGATAGGGGAGAGCTGGTATGGGAGTGGATGGGCGGGGGGGCACCGCCTGGGGGAGATACAGCTGCGTGGGAACCGGGTGAGGAGCTGGAAAAAGGGCATGGCTAATCGACAAGGGGGGGGGGGGGGGGGTGTGGTAGGAAGCCCCCCAATCCGGCTGATCACGTGGAACGTGAGAGGGCTGAACGGGCCGATTAAGAGGGCACGGGTACTCGCACACCTTAAGAAACTTAAGGCGGATGTGGTTATGTTACAGGAAACGCACCTGAAACTGATAGACCAGGTTAGGCTACGCAAAGGATGGGTGGGGCAGGTGTTCCATTCGGGGCTAGATGCGAAAAACAGGGGGGTGGCTATATTAGTGGGGAAGTGGGTAATGTTCGAGGCAAAGACTATAGTGGCGGATAACGGGGGCCGATACGTGATGGTGAGTGGCAAACTACAGGGGGAGACGGTGGTTTTGGTAAACGTATATGCCCCGAACTGGGATGATGCCAATTTTATGAGGCGGATGCTAGGACGCATTCCGGACCTAGAGATGGGAAAGCTGATAATGGGGGGAGATTTTATTACGGTGTTGGAACCAGGGCTGGATAGGTCGAAGTCCAGGACTGGAAGGAGGCCGGCAGCAGCCAAGGTACTTAAAGATTTTATGGAGCAGATGGGAGGTGTGGACCTGTGGAGATTTAGCAGACCTAGGAGTAAGGCGTTCTCGTTTTTCTCCTATGTCCATAAAGTCTACTCTCGAATAGACTTTTTTGTGCTGGGAAGGGCGTTGATCTCGAAGGTGAGGGGAACGGAGTATACGGCTATAACCATTTCGGATCACGCTCCACACTGGGTAGACTTGGAGATAGGGGAGGAAACAGGAGGGCGCCCACCCTGGAGAATGGACATGGGACTAATGGCAGATGAGGGGGTGTGTCTAAGGGTGAGGGGGTGCATTGAAAAGTACTTGGAACTCAATGATAATGGGGAGGTCCAGGTGGGAGTGGTCTGGGAGGCGTTGAAGGCGGTGGTTAGAGGGGAGCTGATATCAATACGGGCACATAAAGGGAAGCAGGAGAGTAAGGAACGGGAGCGGTTGCTGCAAGAACCTTTGAGGGTGGACAGACAATATGCGGAAGCACCGGAGGAGGGACTGTACAGGGAAAGGCAAAGGCTATATGTAGAATTTGACTTGCTGACTACGGGCACTGCAGAGGCACAATGGAGGAAGGCACAGGGTGTACAGTACGAATATGGGGAGAAGGCGAGCAAGTTGCTGGCACACCAATTGAGGAAAAGGGGAGCAGCGAGGGAAATAGGGGGAGTGAGGGATGAGGAAGGAGAGATGGAGCGGAGAGAGTGAATGGAGTGTTCAAGACATTTTATAAAAAATTATATGAAGCTCAACCCCCGGATGGGAGGGAGAGAATGATGGGCTTCTTGGATCGGCTGGAATTTCCCAAGGTGGAAGAGCAGGAAAGGGTGGGACTGGGAGCACAGATCGAGGTAGAAGAAGTGGTGAAAGGAATTAGGAGCATGCAGGCGGGAAAGGCCCCGGGACCGGATGGATTCCCAGTCGAATTCTATAGAAAATATGTGGACTTGCTCGCCCCGGTATTGACGAGGACCTTTAATGAGGCAAAGGAAAGGGGACAACTGCCCCCGACTATGTCTGAAGCAACGATATCGCTTCTCTTAAAGAAGGAAAAGGACCCGCTACAATGCGGGTCCTATAGACCTATTTCCCTCCTAAATGTAGATGCCAAGATCCTGGCCAAGGTAATGACAATGAGAATAGAGGAATGTGTCCCGGGGGTGGTCCACGAAGACCAAACTGGGTTTGTGAAGGGGAGACAGCTGAACACAAATATACGGAGGCTGTTAGGGGTAATGATGATGGCCCCACCAGAGGGGGAAACGGAGATAGTAGTGGCGATGGATGCCAAGAAAGCATTTGATAGAGTGGAGTGGGATTATTTGTGGGAGGTGTTGAGGAGATTTGGTTTTGGACAGGGGTATGTTAGATGGGTGCAGCTGTTGTATAGGGCCCCGATGGCGAGCGTGGTCACGAATGGACGGGGATCTGCATATTTTCGGCTCCACAGAGGGACAAGGCAGGGATGCCCTCTGTCCCCATTATTGTTTGCACTGGAAATTGAGCCCCTTGCGATAGCGTTGAGGGGTTCCAAGAAGTGGAGGGGAGTACTTAGAGGAGGAGAAGAACACCGGGTATCTTTGTATGCGGACGATTTGCTACTATACGTGGCAGACCCGGCGGAGGGGATGCCAGAAATAATGCGGATACTTGGGGAGTTTGGGGATTTTTCAGGGTATAAATTGAACATGGGGAAAAGTGAGTTGTTTGTGGTGCATCCAGGGGAGCAGAGTAGAGAAATAGAGGACCTACCGTTGAGGAAGGTAACAAGGGACTTTCGTTACCTGGGGATCCAGATAGCCAAGAATTGGGGCACATTGCATAGGTTAAATTTAACGCGGTTGGTGGAACAAATGGAGGAGGATTTCAAGAGATGGGATATGGTATCCCTGTCACTGGCAGGGAGGGTGCAGGCGGTTAAGATGGTGGTCCTCCCGAGATTCCTCTTTGTGTTTCAGTGCCTTCCGGTGGTGATCACAAAGTCTTTTTTTAAAAGGATTGAAAAGAGCATCATGGGTTTTGTGTGGGCCGGGAAGACCCCGAGAGTGAGGAAGGGATTCTTACAGCGTAGCAGGAATAGGGGGGGGGCTGGCACTACCGAGCCTAAGTGAGTATTATTGGGCCGCTAATATTTCAATGGTGAGTAAGTGGATGGGAGAGGAGGAGGGAGCGGCGTGGAAGAGATTAGAGAGGGCGTCCTGTAGGGGGACTAGCCTACAGGCTATGGTGACAGCCCCATTGCCGTTCTCACCGAGGAACTACACCACAAGCCCGGTGGTGGTGGCTACACTGAAGATTTGGGGACAGTGGAGACGGCATAGGGGAAAGACTGGAGCCTTGGGGGGGGTCCCCGATAAGAAACAACCATAGGTTTGCCCCGGGGGGAATGGATGGGGGATATGGAATGTGGCAAAGAGCAGGAATAACGCAACTGAAAGATCTGTTTGTGAATGGGAAGTTCGCGAGTCTGGGAGCGCTGACCGAGAAATATGGGTTGCCCCAAGGGAATGCATTCAGGTATATGCAACTGAGGGCTTTTGCGAGGCAACAGGTGAGGGAATTCCCGCAGCTCCCGACACAAGAGGTGCAGGACAGAGTGATCTCAAAGACATGGGTGGGGGATGATAAGGTGTCAGATATATACAGGGAACTGAGGGACGAAGGGGAGACTATGGTAGATGAACTAAAGGGGAAATGGGAAGAAGAGCTGGGGGAGGAGATCGAGGAGGGACTATGGGCAGATGCCCTAAGCAGGGTAAACTCGTCGTCCTCGTGTGCCAGGCTAAGCCTGATTCAGTTTAAGGTATTACACAGGGCGCATATGACTGGAGCACGGCTCAGTAAATTTTTTGGGGTGGAGGATAGGTGTGCGAGGTGCTCGAGAAGCCCAGCGAATCATACCCATATGTTTTGGTCATGCCCGGCACTACAGGGGTTTTGGATGGGGGTGACAAAGGTGCTTTCAAAAGTAGTGGGGGTCCGTGTCGAACCAAGCTGGGGGTTGGCTATATTTGGGGTTGCACAAGAGCCGGGAGTGCAGGAGGCGAGAGAGGCTGATGTTTTGGCCTTTGCGTCCCTAGTAGCCCGGCGCAGGATATTGCTAATGTGGAAAGAAGCCAAGCCCCCGGGGGTGGAGACCTGGATAAATGACATGGCAGGGTTTATAAAGCTAGAGCGGATTAAATTCGTTCTAAGGGGGTCGGCTCAAGGGTTCACCAGGCGGTGGCAACCGTTCGTCGAATACCTCGCAGAAAGATAGATGGAATGGAAAAAAGAAGGCAACAGCAGCAGCCCAGGATCGGGAGGGGGGGGGGGGGGGGGGAGGAGGAACCAGAAGGACTCTCAGGGTTGTTAATATATACTGTATAATATGTATAGGTCGTTGCGACAGATAATTATATATTGGACTGTTAAATTACATTTTTGGAGAGTGTTACTTGTGATAAGGCAGTTGCCAATTAGGGTTAGTTTTCATTTTTGTTATTTATTATTTATTCATTTTTTGTTTATAAAATAGGTCATTGTTATTTGTGTTGTTATAATATTGTGTAAAGGATGCACAATGTACTGTGTTGGTTGACCAAAAATTTTCAATAAAATATTTATTTTTAAAAAATGAAACCTTAGAGTGAATGTAGCATAGATTTACAAGAGTGATATCTAAATTTGAATTAGAAGAAGGGGTTACACAAACTAGGGTTGTATTCCCTGGGTTTTGGAAGATTAAGGAGTGATTTTATTGATGTTTTCAAAATATTAAAGGGAATGGATGGGAGATAGAAACTAATTTTGCTGGTCTTGGACTGGAGCTGACTTTTCACAATTGATATTACAAAATACTTCTACATGCAAAGGGTGGTGGAAGTTTGAATCTTTCTCCAACAAATTACATTTAACACTGGATCATTGTTAATTTCAAATCGATAGATATCTTTTAACTAAAGGTATTCGGGGATATGAAACATACATAGATACACAGAAGATAGGAGCAGGAGAAGGCCTTTTGGCCCTTCGAGTCTGCTCCGCCATTTATCACGGTCGTGACTGATCATCCAACTCTATATCCTAATCCTGCTTTCTCCCCATAGCCTTTGATTCCATTCACCCCAAGCAAAAGCAGATATCTGGAATCAGGCACAAATCAACCATGACTCGGTGGAACAAGCTCAAGGGATGAAATGGTCTAATCCTATCCCTATGCTAGAGTTGTTTTGCCTCCACCAGTCATTATTTTCACCTCCCACCAACTGCTGCCTACTAAGAAAGAAGAGGGAAAGAAAACACAAAAATTGGACATACTTAAAAAAACAAAGAACAAAGAAAAGTACAGCATTGGAGGCCCTTCAGCCCTCCAAGCCCGTGCCGACCATACTACCCGTCTAAACTATAAACTAAAATCTTCTACACTTCCGGGATCCAAATCCCTCTATTCTCATCCTATTCATGTATTTGTCAAGATGCCCCTTAAATGTCACTATCGTCCCTGCTTCCTCCACCACATCCGGCAGCGAGTTCCAGGCACCCACTACCCTCTGTAAAAACAACTTGCCTCGTACATCTCCTCTAAACCTTGCCCCTCGCACCTTAAACCTATGCCCCCTAGTAATTGACCCCTCTAATCTGGGAAAAAGTCTCTGACTATCCACCCTGTCTATGCCCCTCATAATTTTGTAGACCTCTATCAGGTCTCCCCTCAACCTCCGTCGTTCCAGTGAGAACAAACCGAGTTTATTCAACCTCTCTTCATAGCTAATGCCCTGCATACCAGGCAACATCCTGGTAAATCTCTTCTCACCCTCTCTAAAGCCTCCACATCCTTCTGGTAGTGTGGCGACCAGAATTGAACACTATACTCCAAGTGTGGCCTAACTAAGGTTCTATACAGCTGCAACATGACATGCCAATTTTTATACTCAATGCCCCGGCCGCCTTGACTACCTTCTCCACCTGTGTTGCCCCTTTCAGTGACCTGTGGACCTGTACACCTAGATCTCTCTGACTGTCAATACTCTTGAGGGTTCCTACCATTCACTGTATATTCCCTACCTGCATTAGACCTTCGAAAATGCATTACCTCACATTTGTCCAGATTAAACTCCATCTGCCATCTCTCCGCCCAAGTCTCCAAACTATCTAAATCCTACTGTATCCTCTGACAGTCCTCATCGCTATCCGCAATTCCACCAACCTTTGTTATGTCTGCAAACTTACTAATCAGACCAGTTACATTTTCCTCCAAATCATTTATATATACTACGAACAGCAAAGGTCCCAGCACTGATCCCTGCGGAAGACCACTAGTTACAGCCCTCCAATCAGAAAAGCATCCTTCCATCGCTACTCTCTGCCTTCTATGACCTAGCCAGTTCTGTATCCACCTTGCCAGCTCACCCCTGATCCCATGTGACTTCACCTTTTGTACCAGTCTGCCATGAGGGACCTGGTCAAAGCAAGAAAAAAAGAGAAATAAAACAATGCAGATAAACAATCAAAATCAGAAAGGCAGAGATCATTTTCCAGGAACCCAAAAACATCAGACACCTAAAAATCAGAAGGAAGCCATTGAACAATTATAGATGAATAGTGAATTAGTTGGGTGGAAAGCACGTGATTAGCTTTGGCTGAGAAGGAAGAGCCAATAGTGGGGAAACCCTTCTGTACTTCTAAACTTCTCTATTATAATGCAGCAGCCTGATGGTTATGGTGCTCGATTAACAGTGCCATGGATATCCATTAATGTATATATGTATTTATAATAAATAAAGTGGTTTTATAAATATTAAGTCCCTTATTTGGATATGACCAGTTTGGCGCAATCTTGCTTGTAGCTTGGCACGTTTACCACTTTGAGCTCTTAACTCTAGGTTCCCAACCCTTTTACGAGTACATCGTATAGCACCCTGAGAAAGTTGCTTTGTCCTGGCTTTCCAAAGTAGCAGATTCATTGGTAGGAATTTGTGTTTCCCTAAAAATGTTTCAATAGCATCTTTTTATTTTTTTCCTCAGGCTTTGCTAAGCAACCCAAAAATCGATGTGACAGATGGAAAATATGCCTTTAAACCCAAGTACAATTTGAGAGATAAAAAGGCTCTTCTGAGGCTTTTGGACAAGCATGATCAGCGAGGTTTGGGAGGAATCCTCTTAGACGATATAGAGGAAGGACTACCAAATGCACAGAAAGCGATAAAGGTATCGTTATAAACATTGCCTCCATACCAAATCAACTCCCCCGCACCCCCAGACTGTGAACGTTCCCTCTGCCATCCAACACCCTGAGATGAACCCACCTGTGGACACTACTAACCCTGCCTTTAGGTTTCTCATTTTCCTCCCCGGTCTAACTGTCCTTGTGTCCCTACCGCCACACCCAGGGTGCCAGGTCCTTTCCCCTTCCGTGCTCCCAACTGCATTCTCTGCCCTCCCTTGGATTCCTCTTCCACTCTTCTATGCCCCAACCCGATGCCCCCCCCCCCCCCCCCCTCCTCTGATCCCTAACATATTCCAGTCCCGCAAGCACGCAATCTCTTGCTCCCTTCCCATGAGTTCAACAAGTAAAACTGCTGACCTCCGACACAACTGCACAAAACTGAATTGTGCGTGGCACCTTAATGTGAACTGGATGCCACTAGACTCTTGTATGCCACTGACTTTATCTTGAAGGTAAGATGTAATTTTTAAAAAGTTTTATGCCAATGAGTATTCATGGCATACAAATATAATAACCCAGCACAGGACAGCACGTGCCCCGGCAGTGACATAAGCAGATCGCTGACTTATTCTCTGCATCTGAACTCACTGTTGGGAAATCAAAATTTTGTATCCTGCCTAATTCAGCAAGCCACATTTTCTATTCTTGTAGGCTCCATAAAATTTCAACCCCAAAATTCAGAAATGAATAGAAGTAATACATTCCAGAGTAGGACTTTGTAAAGAAAGAAAAAAAAGAGAGTACAAGTTTAATTTTATTTCCCATCCTAATCTCTCTGTCCTCCACCTTCAACCTGTTCTAATGGGTGTGAGGATTAGCATATTTTTATTAGGTACTTGACGGTCTTCCAACTACAACATTGGGTTCAACAATTTCAGGTCATTACCACTGTCCCATTTGTTTTTGTCATTTTATGTTTGAACGGCAATTGTTGGTAATGATTCTGCCTTGTCATTCACACCTCCGGATACACACAATTTGTCTGTTTATGTGTACAGTCACCATCTCCTTTTCCCTTGTAGGCATCATCCCTTTTGTCGGTTCATTTTTGCCTCCATCCACCCTGTCACAGACCTTCGCTTTCTGTCTCCTTTGTACATGCATAAAACCTTGAAGTCTGCTGATCTGTAGAATCAACCTCTGGTAATGTTCTGCTGCAATTGAAAATGGAACTGGAGTCTACCACTTCAAGATCCATTTCAGCAGCTCCTCTAGATAGTTCAATATCATCTATACAACCAGCACTGCAAGAAGAATTGAAGCAAACATAGGCCCTATTAACATCTATGTTTTCAACATATTTTGTGCTATGAAAAGGTATTGTGATAATGAAAAATGAATGAAATTTGGGTTTATGTACCTTCCTAGGTGTTGGGGGACCAAATTATTTTTGTGACGCGACCAGATAAGAAGAAGATCCTCTTCTATAATGACAAAAGCTGCCAGTTCACCATGGATGAAGGTAAGAAGAACTTTTCATAAGAACTAGCAGCAGGCGTAGGCAATTCAGCCCCTCGAGCTTGTTCTGCCATGCAATACAATCATGGCTGATCTCATCTGGGTCTCATCTCCACTTTCCTGCCTGCTCCCCATAACCCTTCATCCTGCTATTAAAAACCTATCTATCTCCTCAAATGTGTTTAGTGTTCTGCTGAGCATGATACTCTGGGGTAGAGAATTTCACAGATTCACAACCCTTTGAGTGAAGTAATTCCTCCTCATTTCTCTGTTAAATCTACCACACCTTCACCTAAAACTATGGCCTCTCATTCTAGAATATCCAACTCGGGGAAACATTTTCTCTACCTCTACCCTGTCGACGTCCTTTAGCATGTTATATAACTTTTTTGTAAAGTAGTTTTATTCTCCATTTTCACATTTTCTTCAGAATTTACACCCCACCAACAAACAGTAAACGGATGAGAAACCTTATTAACAACAACGATCCCATCCTCCCACCACCCCCCAAACAATGGCCCACCTGACCATATAAGCAGCAAATAAAACAAAACCTCCCAAGGAGGAAAAAAGGAATCCGGAATCGTCTCTGGTCACCATTGATATATATAGTCCACGTCCCCCAACCCCCCTCCCTAATGTTCAACGCCATCCAATCCCCGAAAGAGCATCATGAATGACACCCATAAGGTGTAGACACCCCCAACCCCCCTCCCAGACTCCTCCCTCCACTTCCTCTAGTAAACTCCCCCCCCCCCCCCCCCCCCCCCCCCACCACCACCACCACACAACTTTTCACCCCGGCTAGACTCACCGAAACCTGTTCTACCAGGCGCCGATGGCTGCAGCCCCTCCCCCATCTCACTCTCGTTCACTGGCCGGCTTAAACCGGCCAGCGTGGAGGCCCCCGCCCGGGTCTCCTTCCCCCTTGCCCGGTCCCAAGAAAACCAAGAAACCCCCTTTTGCAGACAACCCCAGCAGACACACCCAAGCTCCAATGAACCATCATTGCAAATGAAAGTCCCAACTCTTCCCTGATCCAAATATACAGCGTCGACTCATTTAGTACATACACCAACACGCAGTGAAAAAATAAAGTCACATGCGGCTACATCGGTATACGACCTGCTCTCAGTCCATTTCTCAATTCTGCCACAGTCCTTCTGCTCTTGCAAACTCCTCTAACGCTTCTGCTGTCCCAAAATAAAAGTCCTTGGATTTGTAGGTCACCCTCAACTTAGCTGGATGTACTATGCCACACTGCACCTTGCTGATGTACAGTGCCTTCTTCACCCGGCTGACAGCAACCCGCCTCCTCGCTAGCTCCACCGTAAAGTCCTGGTATATGCCTATGCCAGCTCCAGCCCACTGCACCATCCGTTTCTGCTTTGCCCTTCACGCTGTACCTACGGAAAAACACAGTTACTACTCTTGGCGGCTCACTTGTCTTTGGTGTAGGCCTCCAAGACCAATGAGCCCAATCCAGTTCGTATCAAGAGGGATCGTCCCCCTCCCCCAATAGCTCCACCAACATTGTGTCAAAATACTCCGTCGGCCTCGGGCCTTCCACCCCTTCGGGCAGACCCACGATCCTCAGATTCTGCTGCCTGGATCTGTTTTCCAGGTCCTCCATTTTGGCTCGCAGACCCTTGTTGATCTCTGTCACCTTCCTCACCTCCTTCCCCATCGAGGTGAGTTGATCACTGAGCTGTGATAATACCTCTTGAAAATGAAAATGAAATGAAAATCGCTTATTGTCACAAGTAGGCTTCAATGAAGTTACTGTGAAAAGCCCCTAGTCGCCACATTCCGGCGCCTGTTCGGGGAGGCTGGTATGAGAATTGAACCGTGCTGCTGGCCTGCTTGGTCTGCTTTAAAAGCCAGTGATTTAGCCCAGTGTGCGAAACAGCCCCTAACAGCCTCATCCACTTCCTCAGTGTCTCACCTGGCTCCTGCACCTCCGCCGCTGTGCTTGATACCGCTGCCCTCACAGGGGCAATCGCCGCCTCCACCAGCACTTTCAATACCGCCCCCATCTCCTCCTTCATCGCTTCCATGTGCTTTGTGAACTGTTTTTCAAGTTCCACAGCCATCACCTTGGTCATTTCTTCTGCTGTGAGCAATGCGGCCTCCCCTAGTGCCCCAGCCTCCGCTTTCCTTACAGTTCCTGTGCTGACTTTTCCACTCACCGGCGGACTTTCATTAACCCCCTTTTCACAACCGTTTTTTCCCAAACTTGGACATTTCTCCTCCCTGTGCCTTCTTACAGCCTTTTCAGCCTCCGTTGCCCCTGGGATTGGGCGTTAAAACCCCAAAATTTCTATTCCCGAGCGGGAGCCCTCCAATGTGCAGCTGCCTCCCCCCACCGTCACCGGAAGTCCCCAGCATGTTATATAACTCAATTAGATCTCTCATTCTTCTAAACTCGAGCGAGTATAGGCCTAAAGTACTCAATCTCTCTTCATATGATGAGTACTTCATTCATGGAATAATTATAATTAACCTTACCTGAACTGCCTCTAATTCATTTACATCCTTCCTCAAATAAAGGGACCAAAACTGCTCAGTACTCCGGATGCAGTTTCACCAACACCCTATACAGTTCCAACAGCACCTCTGCTTTTATATTCTGTTCCATTAGTAATGAATGCCCAAATTCCATTTGTCTTCCTTATTACCTGCTGCATCTGCATACTAACTTTCTGCAATTCATATACGAGGACACCCAGATTCCTCTGCAGCGAAGCATTTTGAGGTTTCTCTCCATTTAGATAAGTTGCCATTTTATTCCTCTGACCAAGATGGATAACCTAACACTTATCCATGTTAAATTCCTTCTGTGAAATTTTGGCCCACTCACTTAACTTCTCCATATCCATTTGTAAATTTCTGATTTCCTCATTGCAACTTGCATATTATCCTTTTGTGCAGCACCTTATTAAGTGTCTTCTGGAAACCCAGATACACGACATCTACAATTTTTCACTTTACTTATTACATCTTTGAAGAACTCCCAACAAATTCGTACCCTTCTTAAAACCATGCTGACTCTGATGGATTGCATATTGACTTTCCAAATGTCCAGTTACTGCCTCCTTAATAATGGATTCAGTTGTTTAGTCAGCTTCATTCCAGTTCGCCGTACAAAATACTTTTAATTTGGTATTAATGGCTAAATTACTTCAGGTGAGTGATTGGTTGTTGGAATATTAGAAGATTCCTTGAATCCAAATGTACCAGGAGGATGATGAAGATGGCTGATGTGGGAATTCAAAATATCACTCTGGTTGTACCAGGCACTTCTTTTCTGTGATTAGTGCTAAAGGACATTAATAAACCAGAGGAAAGGCACTGATGGGGCAGTATTTTGGCTCAGGTTTTACTGCATCAACAGGATTACCAAAATGCACTGTAAAGCTTGCAACTTAGCATACCTCTTATGCCATTGATGACTTGCCCCATATTTTGCTGGGTTCCTAATTAGAATGTATCACAGCAATTGTAGTAGTAAATCAGAAACTAGGCACCGATCTAAGAACTGAAAATACAATACATTTATCATCTGGAACCGTGGGTGAGTTGAAGTGAATACTTGCGTAACTTCTTAATTTACAATCAAGCTTTTTATTAAACACTGTCCTGATAAATTACACACAGACTCAAGATGAAGAAAAATAATTGACTTGGCTACTTAATTTTTAAATAAATGAATGAGTAAAGGTTATTTTGTGATTTGAGGCAGTTGACATATTCGAAGGTTGTCATTGTCACATTATAGCAATGAGCTTTTAAATAAAGAATAACGAATATTGGGAATGCAGTTTGATTTTGGCTCTCCATTTTCCATAAAAGTAAAGATCAACTCCCTTTTTGAAAGTCGTTATTGAAACTGCTTTCAGGCACTGCATTTCAGATCACAACAATTCACCACCTAAAATATAATTCTCATCTCCCATTTATCTTCAATCCATGTCTTCGGTCGCTGATCGTTCAGTTATCAATCCTCCTGCTAGTGGAAATAGTTTCTCTCAATCTAGTCTATCAAAACCTCTCATAATTTTGAACATTTTGGTTAAATTTCCCATAACCTTCTCTATTTTAAGGAGAATAGTTAGCGTTCTGTCCAGTTGCGACTGAATCCAGAAGGATGTGCACTAACCTGGATATAGAACAGCAACCTGAGAAGAACTTGGAAATTTTGTGGAGGGATGGGATAAGATGCATAACTTGGGAAAGAAAAGTGAGGTCCTGCTAAGGGAATATCAGAAGTTAGGAACCAAATTTAAAGAACACAACTTCATGGCTGGTACTCTCAGGCTTACGACCCAATCTGTATACTAATTGGCATCCGGACAGGCAAATCATTCCTGTTGACCATTCAACATTCCTTCCTAGCTCCTATGTTAGCTGATAGCCATTTCTCCACCCCCTCCTTCAAATCTGCCATTCTCATTCCCTCTTCAAAAAAATTTAACACTCCTGTCCTGTAAGCAACTGCCTCACCTCCAAACTCCCTTTCTTCTCTAAAGTCCTCAAAAATGTTGCCTCCCAAATGCTTGTCTATCTTGGAATTTCATGTTTAAATACTCCCAAATCAGGTTTTGTTCCCCACCGTAGATACAAAATAGATTTACCAAAGTCACAAATGACATCCTATATGATTGGCAATGATAAATTATCCCTCTCCTTGTCTTAATCTGTCTGCAACCTTTGACACAATTGGCTATGAAGTGGACCTATACCACTACACCATCTAGCTGGGACTGCATTCACTAGGTTCCGTTCTTATCTATTCAGTTACAGCCAAAAAATTGCATGCAGTGGCTTATTTACCTGCCCCCACACCTTTATCTCAGATGTGTATCTTCCCTTCCTGATTCTTACTACACCCTGCCCCTTGGCGACATCATTCAAAACATAGGGTTGGATTCAATGGCTGCAGTGATTAGCCCAAACACCAGCTAAAGAGCAGGTGGCAACCAGCCACAGACGTTCCTAGTTGTTCCAACACAATCAAAAACCCGTCAGGCACCTGCTTCATCAATGCAGGAAGATGTCCTGCCTCCGAGAGCCACTGGCCAATCAGAAACTACTAGGACCGATGGCTGCTGCTGGTACTGCACAGGCCAGGGACCAGGAACAGGTCTGAAGGCCCCAGAACACAGGTAAATGGGATCAGCTTGCTGGGCAAGTAAAGCAGACCCTGACAAGGGGTGGTCTTTCTATGAAAGAAGCCCTTGACACCTACATACCCCTCCATTAGCCACCGGAGTCCTGAGCAGGATGGACCCTCGCTCTGGGATATATCACATTAAATGCTACCCATGGCATTAGTTTCCGCATCCGAGTTGAAGACATCCATCTCTACCTCGCCTCCACCTCTCATGAACCCTCCACTGTCTTTAAGCTGTCAGACATTCACTACTGGATCAGCAGAAATTTACTCCAAATATTGGGAAGATAAAAGCCATTGCCTTCAGCCCCGATGTGAAATTTGTTCTCTTACCGCTGACTCCATCTCTCTCCCTGACGACTGTCGGCGGTTGGACATGATACTTCAGAACATTGGTGGTATATTTGACCCTGGAGTTAGCCTCTGACCCATATCTGTGCCATTTCTAAAACCACCTATTTCTACCTCCTTAATATTGACCAACTCCTCTTTGCCTCCCCTTACCTACTATTCAAACTTCCATCCATGTCTTTGTTACCTCTCGACTTGTCTATTCCAGTGCACACTTGACCATCCTCTCCACGTCTTACCCCCTTGAGGTAAACTTGAGGTAATTCAAAACCCTGCCCTTACACAAAGTCCTTCTTACCCAGCCCCCCCTGTGCTCCCTAATTAAATATGTTGAGCGGCGTCTTGATTTTTAAATTCTCATTTTAAAAATTATTCCAGGGCCTCACTACTCCCTACTTCTTTGATCTCTAGAAGGTTTGAATCTCTGCAAAATCTTTGTGCTCCACCAATTCCGGCCTCCTATGTCATTCCAATTTTAATTACTCCACCACTGGTAGCCATACCTTCAAATATCAGTGCTCTTGAGCTCTGGAGATTCCTCCCTAAACCTCTCCACCTACCTACATCACTTTCTCTTTTGTGATTCCTTTTGAGACTTACCGCATTGACCAAGCTTTTGATCATCTGACCTTCTGTAGCTTAGTGTCAAATTTTGTTAACACTTGTCAAGAACTTTAACACATTTTAATCTCTAAAAGTGCTACGTAAATGCACTTGTTTGGAACTATCTCTTTAGAAATGCAAACAGTATGTGAACACATGGCAGGATATTTACATTCAGCAAAAAGATGTTTCCTCAACACTGATAATTCTGGACAGAATCGATGTTCAAACTAGGAAGTCATCAACATAGGGGAAATCCCCAAAGAGACAACAAGAAATTAGATCTCTTATCATTCTTTGACCTTTCACTGTAAGGTTCTGATTAATGGAGCTCAGCTCATACAAGTTGATACCTTCCACTATCATAGGGCATTCATCCCATAAGATGCAGAGCACCCAAAAATTCTGGTTAGACTTAACGAGGCCCATCATGTTGTTGGCCACAGCATCTCGATTACAATGTAAATTTGTCTTCCGAAAGTCCTTGTGTGGCCGGTGACTATGTATGGCTGTGAAAGCTGGATCATCAAGAAGAGTGACGAGGCTCCGATAAGAGCATTTGAAATGTAAGGACACAGGTGGCTATTACGTGTGCCATGGATGGCCAAGTGGACAAATGAGTGGGTGCTCGAGTAAACTGGTGTTGAGAGGAATTTGTTTGAGGCAGTGACACAGAAACGGGGACTCAAAGCTTCATCAGCGAAAGCCCCAGGAATAGCCATCGCAAAAGATTACCCGAGTCAGGGGCTTGGTGACCAGTTAAGCTTCCTTTGAGAATACCTTGGCCAGCTGTTCTACTTAGGGTGACGTTTGAGTTCTATTCGTGAATTGAGAAACACAGTTATCACTTATTGAGTTACTTATTGAATATCAGTCTGTGTGACAATGATTAACTGCATAAGAGTCTCTGTGACACATTTGATCCGAATATAGTAAACTTGATTCAAAAATATCTTTGTAAGTAGTTTGGTGAGGCGTCAGTTGTGACCCTCATCCAGGAGGGGCAACAATGTTACTCTGGTAACAATCCAGGGATTATTACCTTTTTGATAATGTGTTTTCATTTAGACAGACTAATTCCAAGCATAAATTATATCCACAGTTTTGTTTAAAAACTACTAATTATAACAATGAAGTCTTTATTCTGATGCAGAATTTCAAAAACTTTGGAGAAGTATTCCAGTGGATTCTATGGATGAAGAGAAGATTGAGGAGTATTTGAAAAAACAGGGGATTTCTTCAATGCAGGAGACTGGACCAAAGAAGGTGGTAAGTACATTTCCATTTAAACCTTCCCACTACTGAATGACCTCAACTGACCCCTCTGTCCCCAGAGCCTCTCTGTTTCTGAACACTTTGGAATTGAAATTAGAAATATTATTTTATAATAAATCATTTACAAGGACAGGTTTCATTGTGTGTCCGTAATGAGTGACCAAGTTCACCGTCTATAACCATGTTGCCTGTGCTGCTTTGTTAAATATATTGGTGTTTGTCATGCTTGCTCACTACTTGTCTGTACTCAGAAATGTAGAGCTATCTGTGTTCCCTAGCCTTAAATAGCCATTATTAATCTCTTAAGGTGACAAATGCTCTCTTCAGCTGTTTGCTAACAGGAAAAGAAATCCAGTTTGTCAGACATAATTTCTAAAATATGTGTATTTATCTGTAGGCATGTGTTCAGAAGAGGAAAAAGCCTGCTTCCCAGAGAAGGAAGTTCAAGACACATAATGACCATCTTGCAGGAATACTTGAGGACTATACTGAAGGAGTATCTGGCAAAGAGTAACCATGCTGAACCTGGAAGTAGAAAGATAATTGATTAATTATTGGAGGTTGACTAAGTCAGCAAATCATGCTGCGATTGGTACACAGCACTGGAATACTGAGCACAACCTTTCTAACTATTTCCTTTAATTCAGTTACTTAAATCTAATCCGTTCATATAGTGGCTAATTAGAGAATTGTGCAGAACCAGAATTACAAATTCGGTAATCGGAATGAGGCAACGTAGTGTGTTTGTTTTGGTAGATATTTGCTCAGTAAAATGTGATTTCTGCTTTATAGATTCACAACTCTCTTTTTAGAAATCTAAAGAACTCTCTTTTTTTGAAATCTAAAGTGGTTTCAGGACTATTGTACAATAAAAAGTGAACAGAATCCATGAGAATTGCTTAATCTTTGATACCCTATTTTCACCAGCATATCTTGGAGTCAGCCAGTGCCTCATGCAGCACTACAGTGTGGTCAAGAAATTCTCCTCCCACTCCCCTCTGTAACTTTGCAGGAATTCAACAGACCCCTGTTTTTACATTTCGGTGGTGAAGCAGGAGTGTTTCTCAGGAGTCCCCAACCTAAAAACATATGGATCCTTCTTTGGTTGATGGATAAATGCTCTTCCACAATATTGTCAAACTTTAGAAAGCAAGTATTTGAACTCCGCCAAAATTAAACATCGTCCCCTCAGTTTGACAACATACTATTTTCCAAACCTTACCCCTCACCTCTCCCACTCAAGCAAATTTTACACTTTTAAAAATGCATCTTTTTATTTTGTGAATTAAAATCAACATTATTCAACACTAATACATTCGGTCAGGGATTTCCTAATTGTGGCCAATGAGCTCCGGAATATTGGTCCTATTTCTCTTCTATTTCTTACTTATTGGCTCGTCCTGGTAAAATTTTATGGACCTGAAGGTTTGGAAAGGGCTGTTTATTTTTGGCTATTTTGCCTCACTGATGGTGAAATCCCAAATCAGAACAGCAGGATGTGTTGGTATCAGTACTCATTTGCAAATTATTTGGAAAATTAATTTTAATTGATAAAAATGAATTTAAATTTCATGTGGTTGACTTCTGAGCCCATACAGATCATGGACTTCTGTTTGGGCTTATTGTCATCAAGTGCTGTTTCCTTAATTGTCATTCTTCTTTCTTCGTACCTAGCAGGAGGCTGCTGGAGCGCAAGATGAGATAAATTGCCTCGCCTCTCTCAGCACCCCCTCACACTAATGCATGTGGGCCCTAGCATCACATAGGACTTCCAGTGACGGTGATGTGCGAGAGAACGCACATCAGGTGGCTCTTCTCCAGACCAGAACCAAATAGGCACTTTTAGGCAACTTTTGCCTGAAACTTCAATGGTAAATTAACCTCAACAGTGAGAAGAAAGGATCAACACCAAAATGTTCGCAAGATCGAAGGGACAGCAGAAGCGGTGGAAAGAGCCACAAGCAGCAGGCGGACGAGCCGGCAGACCCACGAGGCGAGAGGGTCCTGGCCACCCAAGAGAGAGGGAGACGACCCAAGCCTCCTCCACCCACCACCTGGAAATAGATAGAAGACTTTCCTCATGAAGGAGCTGACCGCCATGAAAGAGGCGATCAGGATCGAAATCCAGGTGGCGGTGGTCAGCACAGTCACATCGGGTTGGGGAAGAAGGTGCAAGCACAGGAAAGGACAATCCCCGACCTAGAGAAAACCTCAACGAACCAGAGCAACAGGATTGTTGCGCTGGAATCAGAAGTTAAAAGGTTGGTGGCGGCCCAAGGGGAAAGTCGAGGATAAAGAAAACCGGTCCCGACGAAGGAACATTCAGATTGCGGGCCTGCCAGAAGATATCAAGGGCAGAGGCCCAATGGGCTACGTCACCCAAATACTGGGCAACCTAGTCGGGAGAGACAGCTTCACCAACCCCCAGAGCTCGACGGAGCACACGGGTCGCTCAGACCGAAACCCAAGGCGGGAGAGCAGTCATTGCAAAGCTGCCTGATACCAGGATTGTGAGGGGATCCTCAGGTGGCCAAGCAGACTAAAGTGAGTACTTGGGAAGGGCACAAAATCCAAATTTACCAAGACTTGGGGCAGACCTGGGAAAACGCAGGACTGAGTTTAATCAGGCAAAGTCGGCCTGTACAACAACGGGGTGCAATTTGGTATGCTATTCGCAGCCAGGCCCTGGGTCAGGTACCAGGCCAAGAGCAGTATTTCAGCACCCCGGCGGAGGCAAACAAATTCATATGGAACAACGGCCTGGACAAGGGGCAGACGAGGCAAAGATGAAAGCGGATAAGAGGAGGATCACTCCAGAAATAAAGACTTATTGGACAGTTAATATGTTTGCGCGGGACTGTGCTGCCTCGCTCTGCTCAAAAAGACTGAATCACAGGGAAGAGCGAGGACAGGGGAATGCAGGCGAGGGAGTAGTCCATTGCAATCACTATCAAAGGTGAAAAATACATAGTCAAGAAACTAGCAGTGTCAGATTTAAATGAGCTTTGCACAAACCACATTTCCAATTATTTGTTCAAACCTCTTCTAATATGAAAACCACCCAGCAGAAATATGATTAATACTACATTTTCATTCCTCGAAAAATAATGGATTAGATAATGTGAGTAAATATGAGCATTAATCTACAATGTGAGTAAATATGAGCATTAATCTACAATAAGAAATAAGATTCAAAATAAAAATAGAAAATCCTAGAAATACAGCAGCATCTGCCAAGAGATGAGCAGTTAATGACCTTTCATCAAAACTGAAAAAAGTTGGAGATATAACTGGTTTAAGGAAGGGAAAAGGGGTGGGGAGAAGAAAGAATAAGGGGAAAGACCTGTGATGGGATGGGAGAGATTAAATGACCGAAAAGAATGATCGTGCAAGGTAAAATGAATAGTATTTAAGAAACAGAAGGGGGTGTAAATTGCAAGACCAGAATCATTATCAGAACTGATGTCCAAAGAAAAAAGCAGTGAATATAATCTAAAATTATTAAACTCAATATTTAAAAGGTTGAAACATGCCCTGATCGAAAATTGAGGTATTTCAAAAGGTTATGGTGAACAAAGAGGTTACCAGGATACAGCTTGAGATAAAAACAGATAAAGTCAAGGTACTAGAAAGGCTGGCTATACTTAAGATTAATCAGCCGGTCCGGATGGGATGCATCTTAGGTTTCTGAGGGAAGTAAGAGTAGAAATTGTAGAGGTACTGGCCATAATCTCTCAATCGTCCTTGTATACAGAAGTGGTACCAGAGGACAAAAAGATGTCAAATATTAAACCTTTGTTCAAAAAAAGGATAAACTTGACAATTATAGGTCAGTCTGTTTAACATCGGTGATGAGGAAACTGAAGCAATATCTGAGTGAAATCAACAGCAACTTAGACAACAAGGAGCTAATAAAGGCGAACTAGCGCATTTGCCAAAGGAAAATTGTTCTTAAGCTTGATTGAGTTTTTGATGGGATCATAAAAAATAGGAGCAGGCGTAATAAAATCGTGACTGATCTGATTTTAACCTTAATGCCATTTCCTGCCTGCCCCAATTCCCTCAACTCCCTCCTAAATCAAGAATATGTCTGATTCAGCTTTGAATATATTCAATGACCCAGACCACTACTCTAGATGAGAATTTCTAAGAATTAACGATCCTTAGATAAAAAATCTTTCGTCATATGTATCTTAAACAGGAGACCCCTTATTTTGAAACTGCCCTCCCAGTTCTAGATATACCCCTTGAGGGAAAGCATCCTCTCCGCATCTACGCTGTCACGCCCCCTCAGAATATTGTGTTCCAAAAAATCATCTCTCATTTTTCAAGACTCTAATGAGTGTAACTCAATCTGCTCCACCTGTCTTCATACAACAACTCCTTTGTCTTGGGAATAACCCTCCTTAACATGACCAAAACTATGCACAATATTTTAGGTGTCCTTGTACAGTTATGGCAATACTTCGGCCACCGCCTACAAAGATTGCCCCAGGCCTTGGATATGCTGATCCATAGCCAACACCCTCATCCCCAAGGCCTCCATAGTGGACGTCACCTGTGCGGTGTTGGACTGGGTGGCACGCACGATCGGCATCAACTCCTGCTCCTGCACGCGGTTGGACTCCTCCAATTACAGTTGCAGGTACTGGATGCTTGCCAGCAAGCCCTCATGCAGTCCCTGGCTCTGCGACTGCATCGCCATTATTGATGGGACTGTCCATTCCAGAAACCCATCATGATGGCAGGTAGTCCCTGGGGTTAGCCTGACCATCCACCTAGTAGGGAGTTCCTGCGGAGCATTCGTGTGGTGCGCACCAGATAGTGTCCCAGGAGCCTTTTCACTAAAGTGCCCAACAAGATGCGTGTATCTGGGATGGTGGAGGATGTTGGGGACAGCTGTGACGGGGAATCACAGGCCTTAGTGGCCCTTCTAGTACTGGGGGACTACTGCGAGGTGCCTGGGTAGGATCCCGTGAGTGGCCAGGCTGCATGGGAAGGGTGAGGGCACAGACATGAAGGCCTGCGAGTGACTCTATCCCCGAGATGCTGAGATTGAACACCACCCCCGCCCCAAGTTTAACTTCTCTGGGTCCCCTGTGTCCTTTCCGTTGCAACTGGCACCCTGGATAGTAATGGCAACCTGTGTGCTCACCTCTGATATCCCCTTCGGCGGGGAGGTTGGCAGGTTCTCATTTTTATACAGCTGTTGTTACTTGTGCCGGCATGACATGAAGCCAGCAACCAATGAATATTCAGTGAGTCAGGAAGTCCCGGAGGGAGGACTCACTAATGATATAATGTATTAAAATGAGGTTCCTTGCTTTCCAAGGCAGTCTTCCCATCACTCCACTGGCGAAGGGCTTGACAATTGAAAATCGGAGGGAATTGTGTTTCTGTTTTCACCACATTTTCCACCCACGTCGCCGTTCTCACTGACGGCTAATCACCCCCAAAATAACTCTTCTCTCACCAGGTGTCCCCGCTGGACTTCTAGCTGATGATCTGTGGTTTATTTTAATTAACTTGTTCAAAGCCCCTGAATTAAACTTGCAGATGTTCAAAATGAGTAGAAAGAGTATCCAAAATTCTATAACCTTCCAATTTCCCCAAAAGTCGGTTCATCACAATACATATTTATTTCTATAGTCTGTAACTGCAAAATTAAAAATGAAACTTTTTTTATTAAAAACATTCATATCACTGAAAAGACTTCAGGCCAAGCCACATCCAACAACCTGCTCTGAAAACTCTATTTTGACAACTTGTTATAAATTCCACCACATGAACTGGCACAATCCACAACCTTCTAAAACAACTTTCAACATTCTAAATAAAACAACCCACAACACACTTAAAAACAAAGTCAATTTGCCTTATCTCCCAATGTAAACTGATCATTTAAAACATTCCAGAAGCTAGACCCTGAAATGTTTTGTTATTTCTAAACAATAAAATATACAAGCACAAATGCACACATCAGCTCCTGAACTGAGCTGCCTGCCGAAAGAGGAAGGCCCTTTTAGTTATTTTCTATACAAAAGAGAAAGACATCAGGGACTCTACCTCCAGCACACCATATTGGCAAATTGTTACACAACTCTTCTTAAGCAAAATGTCCTTTTACCAAAGCATAAACCTTTGACACAAACATCATGGGCTGAATACTACGCCGTCGGGATGTTCCATTTTGCCGGCAACCCGGGGGTTTCCCAATAGGGTGGGGCTGCTCCACAAAGAGAAACCCCATTGACCAGCCTGCAAAATGGAGAATCCCGACAGCGTGCTGAACCAGAAATCTGGTGCGCCGGGACGGTGAAACCTGCCCCTCAGATCTGGATCCGTATCTTGGCCAAAAACTGATCAGTTCTTTGGCTATATCATATTTGTGTTACAAGTTTTGCTTAAATCCATCCATTAGTTTTTGAGACATGAAAACATTACCTCTGCCCACCTTCAGTGGAGGAGGTAATCAGTTATTTTATGTGGAACCAGTGATTAGGACCATGGACAATGGGGTTATTTTATGTGGAAGCCATGATTAGGACCGTGGATAACGAGGTTATTTTAGGTGGAAGGACCTTGGACAATGGAAAGGGAGGAGGTAAAAGAGCAGTTTTTACATCTCCTGTACTTGCACCAAAGTATATTTTGGGAAGGGGCTTTAGGATAATTGAAGAGTGGGCCAGTATGGTCTAGAAAGAATGTACTCTTTGGAATGCTGAAATGGGAGTGGAGGGGGAAATGTATTTGGCTGTGGTATCACACAGAAGATGGTGAGGGACAATTCGTTGAATGGAAATTGGAGGTGTGGGATGAGATGGAATGTGAGGAGGGCAGGGGAGGGAGCATATCAGGAGAGGAAGGGGAAGGAATAAGAGCAGGCGGCGACATAAATGGAAAAGACACTGTTAAGGGCCCTATCAATCACGGTGGAGGAAAATTTTCAGTTGGGCACAAAGGTAGATATATCAGAACTACTTGTATGGAAGGTGGCATCATCAGAACAGAGAAACTGAGAGAATGATGGGAGGGAGTATTATTAAGGTGCTGTGAAAGTCAGTAGGTTTGTAGTAGATATTGTAGTAGACAGTCTACGGCCAAAGATGGAGATAGAGAAACTGAGGAAGGGAGTTTGAGATGTGAAGCCGAGAAAAAGTAGAAATTGTCCTGTTACAATCACCAATGTATCAGAAAAATAGGGAGGAAGAGACCTGAGGAGATATCAAAAAGTAATAATTTGGCTTCCGTGAACTGTTAAATCAGCCAAAAATCAGCAAAAGCATCGCCCACATAAGCAGGTTTCAAGACGGAAGTCATAGAATTTACAGTGCAGAAGGAGGCCATTCGGCCCATCGAGTCTGCACCGGCTCTTGGAAAGAGCACCCTACCCAAGGTCAACACCTCCACCCTATCCCCATAACCCAGTAACCTCACCCAACACTAAGGGAAATTTTGGACACTTAAGGGCAATTTATCATGGCCAATCCACCTAACCTGCACATCTTTGGACTGTGGGAGGAAACCGGAGCACCCGGAGGAAACCCACGCACACACTGGGAGGATGTGCAGACTCCGCACAGACAGTGACCCAAGCCGGAATCGAACCTGGGACCCTGGAGCTGTGAAGTAATTGTGCTAGCCACAATGCTACCGTGCTGGAAGTAAATAAATTCATTCATAGATTCAAATGGGGAAGAACCTTCTTGACAAACGTCCTTCACTTCCTTGAAGAAGTGCTGATTAAAATGGACTGACAAATCCTTTGGCAGCACTTCCGAAACGGTCTTCCAATGTGATTCCATTTTAACACTTGTAAATTAACGCAAACCCAGATGCCAACAAAAACAGTAATAAAACTGTATAATTATTAACATTGGTGTGTTACAGATCAGCATATCATGTAAATGTGAAAACCTGTACTTTATGGTACCAGTATAAATAAGGCATATAGGTGTGTATGATGCAAGACATTTTCTCAAAATCTGACCCCGTGGTTGATGCTGCATATCTAGGGGGCGATTTTCCTGTTGCACCTGGCGCTGATCCCATTGTGCTGGGTGCATAGTGGTAGATCCCAAAACTGGTTCTGCACCAGGCGCCGAGCTGAGTACAAACGGACCCACTATCCAAAGTGCGATCAGGATCACGCCACCACTGGGCAGCCTGTTTCAGGCCACATTCTCTTGGCTCCCGGTAGCACGGCTGAGGCATCAGGCTGGCACAAATTAGTACTGCTCTCCACAAATGGACACCAGATGTGATGGCCATGCCGGAGGGCTTTGAGGCCTTTGGAGGCCCCTAGGTGGTTGTGGACAGGACAGGGCAGTGCCCTTGACACCTGAGCAGTGCCAACCTGGCATCCTTGCAGTGGCAACTGGCAGTGCCCAGGTGCCATGTTGGCACTGCCAGAGTGCCAGGTGCACTGGCAAGTGGTGAGGCCTGAGGGGACCATTCCCATGAAAGGTGGGATGAATTTGGGGGGTGGGGTATCAAGGGTGGGATGGTGAAGGGGTGTCATTAAGTGGGGTGAGGTCTGAAAGGGGGAGTGCCTAAACGTGTAGGCACCCTCAGTGACCCCATAGCAGGGTATGTTTATGTGGGGAGGGGGGCAATGCTCCAATACCCACAAGTATGGATGGGTGTGGGGCTGGGTCACCCTCATGCCGGAGTGGTGGTGGGAGGGAGGCGGTTGTGCAAACCTTTAGTGATGGAAGGGGGAAATTGCCCCTCTGGGGTCGAGATTTGGGGGTGTTGGCCATGTCTATGGGGGTCAGGATATCCATAGGTGGGAGGGTGTGGGGGACCCTCAACCTCACTTTGAGATAAAGGCACCCTTTAAAAATGGCACCCCGATGTCAGAGAGCTGGTCTTGCCAGCGTCTTCAGTTCCCCACTGCAGAAAAAATTCTACGTGTGGATTTTAATTGTGAGAAACGGGCCAAAGTGTGGGTGAATACAGATCTGGATCCCACCCAACCACTCGGTGCAAATAACCCATCAAACCTGTCCAAAATAACACTTAGTCATTTTTGGGGCAAATCACACCCCTAATCTCCAATTTGACTGCAGATGTAACCTCAAAGAAATTGCAAATTCTCTGCAAACATAACCAGAAAGAAAATGGCAAATTCCAGAAATCTCCATCCATCCCTCTTCGCGACGCCTCCCCCACTACCCATTTCCTGACCATAATGATGTTAGTTGCCCAGTAATAATTCATTATATTCGGCAACACTAGCCTCCTTCCTCCTCGCCTCCATTCTAAAAACGCCCACTTGACCGGGGCCTTCCCCGCCCACACAAACCCCAAAATCAACACAACCTTTTTTAAGAAATAACTTTGGGATGAAGATCAGGAGGATGATTGTGCTAAGGTTTACATTGACAAATCAATTTAAGATTTATCAGTTGAGCTTGCAGTATAGCTCACTTGCTAGAAACTCCATATATTCACACACAGAGCCCTGCCATTTGTAAACGGAAGAAGCATGTCCAAGCATTGTGCTTTTCTCAACTAAGCAAAAGATTGGAGACAAATATTCCCTGGTTCATTCCCCAGGGCAATGCCTTGACCAATCAGAACTGACCTGCCTGGTTTGACAGTTATGCTTGGCAGTTAATTGTTCCCTAATGCATTCTCCATGGCAACACACTCATGGTCTTGCCAATTAATTATCACTCTCTCCTCATGCAGTACAAATTGTTGCTCCATTGACAATTGGCACTCTTGTGGCTGTCCTAAGGAGATAGTGCCAGGCCAATTGCTGCACCTTATGTTTCACAAGGAAGGCTGTGGTACTTCACTTTGTGAATGTCTGTGCTCACCGGGCTGGCCAGGAGCAAGCTACTTTCTTTGAGCAAGTGACCACTCACATCGGCGCAAGGGAATGCATTGTCCTCGGTGGGGGGGGGGGGGGGGGTGAAGAAGGGAATGGCAGTTATTCGTGCTGCACCATTGGGGCCAGAAACCACCTCAGTACCCAGTTCTGGGTCCCTCGACTTGGTGGATGTCTGGCGACATCGCGATCCAACTCCAGCCTGTTAACCTATATGTCGCCTGAAGTCAGAGCGTCCAGAATCAACCACCTTTACGTTTTGAAGGTGTACATGTCCTGCATTCCCTTGTCTTCTGTGCAGTAGGTTCCATGCTCGGACCACCATCTGGTGTGGGCGGAACTCATTCCGTTCTGCACTCGGCCAGCATCCTAATACTGGCACTTTAACAACCTGCTGATGAAGGACGAGCCTTTTGTCGCTTCTGGGCCGGCTGGAGAAGGAAGCAGGGAGGTTCCCCTCCTTGGGGCTATGGTGGGACGTAGGCAAGACTCATTACCATGTCTTCTGTCAGGAGTATGGCAAAGCATCGACAAAGAGGCGGAAATCCAGGATTGAGGAGTTGGAGAAGGAGGTGCTCAACCTGGAGTCACATCTCGATCAGCCCCGCCCTGAGGACCCCACCCTGCAGCTGGCATAAGAAGAGGAGAAGGGCACGCTGAGAGATTTGCAACTCTTCGGGTCCTGCAGCGCGTACGCAAGGCCATGGATCTGGTTCCTCAAGTATCTAGACCACGGTTCCGTCAGCAACTCCTTATGCTGCTGGCCGATGATGGATCCCTTGTCGCGGATCCAGAAGGCATCAGGGCTCAAGCCCACAACCTCTAACACTGCCATTTTCTCTCCAGATCCATCGGGCGAGGACGCTTGCAGAGTTTTGTGGGGGGACCTGCCATACGTCCAAAGGGCACCGGAAAGCCCAATGTTCCTGTTAGCCTGAGGAAGCTGACCAGCGCCCACAACAGCCCCTCCAGGGGCAAGGTCCAAGGGTTGGATGGACTGACTATAGCGGTCTTCAGGGCATTCTTGGACACCTGGGGAACGACTAAGCGGCAGTCTAGGGGAGAGTATCTCGTCCGAGGGGTTGCCATTATTGTCTTGCTACCCAAGAAGGGTGTATCTTCACCTGCTGAAAAACTGGCACTTGATCTCCTTCCTCCGCATGGGTTATGTAAAATTTTTGCCAAGGCAATGTCTTCTCGCCTAGGCGCTGTGCTTGATCACATGATCCACCCTGACCAGTCCTACATGGTCCCGAGACGTACCATTTATTTATTTTAAAATGATTTTTATTCAAATTTTTGTCAAAAAAAACCATGACCTTTGCATAACCGTACGCAACAAGCAACAGAACAAAGAGAAAAGAACAAAAAAATGTTAACCGTATGTACAAAGAAAGGAACAATACAATGTAACGATTACGCGCCCCCCCCCCCCCGGGATGCTGCTGCTGCTGACATTTTAGTGCTCTCCTAGACAGTCGTGGAACGGCTGCCACCTCCGAGAGAAACCCCCCATGGACCCTCTCAAGGCAAACTTTATTTTTTCGAGACTGAGAAACTCAGCCATGTCACTAACCCAGGTCTCTACATTTGGGGGCTTCAAGTCCCTCCACATTCAAAGGATCCGTCTCCGGGCTACCAGGGAGGCAAAGGCCAATACGTCGGCCTCTTTCGCTTCCTGAACACCCGGATCGTCTGACACACCAAAGATCGCTATCTCTGGACTCGGCACCACCCGCGTGCCTAAGATCTTGGACATTGCCTTAGCAAATCCCTGCCAGAATCCCTTAAGAGCCGGGCATGCCCAGAACATATGGACATGATCTGTAGGGCTTCCCGCACACCTCGCACATTTATCCTCAACCCCAAAGAGTTTGCTCAACCTGGTTGCCGTCATGTGTGCCCGGTGGGCCACCTTAAATTGGATTAAGCTAAGCCTGGCGCATGGTGAGGGGGAATTGACCCTGTTTAGGGCGTCCACCCACAGGCCCGCGTCCAGCTCCCCACCTAGCTCCTCCCATTTGCCCTTGAGCTCCTCCACTGGGGCTTTCTCCGCCTCCTGAAGTTCCCGGTAAATGTCCAAAACCTTCCCCTCCCCTACCCAGTTGCCGGAGACCACCCTATCCTGTATCCTGCGTGGGGGTAGCAGCGGGAATGATACCACCTGCTTTTTCTGAAAGGCACGTACGCGAAGGTATCTGAACGCATTTCCAGGGGGCAAACTGAATTTCTCCTCCAGTGTTTTCAGGCTGGGGAAGGTCCCGTCTATGGACAGGTCCCCCGTCCTTTAAATGCCTGCCCTATGCCAGCTTTGAAACCCTCTGTCTATCCTGCCCGGGACAAATCTGTGATTGTTGCGTATCGGGGTCCAGGCGGAGGCTCCCTCCACCCCCTGTGCTTTCTCCACTGACCCCAGATCTTTAATGCCGTCACCACCACCAGACTAGAGGAGTAGCGGGCCGGCGAGAAAGGCAGAGGCGCCGTTACAAGTGCCCCTAGGCTGGTACCTTTACATGAGGCTGCCTACAACCGCTCCCACGTCGACACCTCCCCCAATACCCATTTCCTAATCATGGCTATGTTAGCTGCCCAATAGTAGCTGCAAAAGTTCGGCAGCGCCAGCCCCCCCCAAACTGCGCTCTAGATACAGTCTCTTTACTCGCGGGTTCTTATTTGCCCATATGAATCCCGAGATGATCTTGTTCACCCGCTTAAAGAAGGACTTGGGGATGAAGATGGGAAGGCACTGGAAGGCTAACAGAAATCTGGGGAGGACCGTCATCTTAACGATCTGCACCCTCCCCGCTAGAGATAGCGGGAGCATGTCCCACCTTTTGAAGTCCCCCTCCATCTGTTCTACCAGCCGAGATAGATTAAGCTTATGGAGGGCATCCCACTTTCGAGCCACCTGTATCCCTAGGTACCGAAAGCTCTTCTCGACCAATTTCAGCGGAAACTCTCCCAGTCCCTTTTCCTGCCCCTTAGCTTGGATCACGAACATCTCGCTTTTCTTCTCGTTTAGTTTGTACCCTGAGAAATTGCCAAAGTCCCTCAGAATCTGCATGACCTCCCCCATCCCCTCTAATGGGTCCGAAATATACAGGAGCAGATCATCCGCATAAAGCGAGACCCGATGCTCCTCCTCTTCCCTCTTCCCCCCCCCCCCCCCCCGAACCAACCCCCGCCAGTTCTTTGAAGTCCGCAGTGCTATAGCCAGCGGCTCTATTGCAAGGGCAAATAATAATGCGGAGAGGGGGCACATCTGCCTCGTCCCCCGGTGGAGCCTAAAGTATTCCGACCTCACCCTGTTCGTGCACACACTTGCCACTGGGGCCTGGTAGAGTAGCTGGACCCAACCTATGAATCCCTCACCGAATCCGAACCTTCTTGGCGCTTCCCACAGGCACTCCCATTCCACCCGGTCAAAGGCTTTCTCCCCGTCCATTGCTGCCACCACTTCTGCCTCCCCTCCCTCTGAGGGCATCATGATGATGTTTAGGAACCTCCGTACATTGGAGTTCAATTGCCTGCCCTTGACGAAGCCTGTCTGATCCTCCCATATCACCCCAGGGACACAGTCCTCAATCCCAGCAGCTAAGATCTTGGCCAGCAGTTTGGCGTCTACATTCGGGAGCGATATCGGTCTATAAAACCCACACTGTAGCGGATCTTTCTTTCGTTTGAGGATGAGTGAACATAGAACAGTACAGCACAGAACAGGCCCTTCGACCCTCGATGTTGTGCCGAGCCTTGTCCGAAACCAAGATCAAGCTATCCCACTCCCTGTTATTCTGGTGTGCTCCATGTGCCTATCCAATAACCGCTTGAAAGTTCCTAAATTGTCCGACTCCACTATCACAGCAGGTAGTCCATTCCACACCCTAACCACTCTCTGAGTAAAGAACCTACCTCGGACATCCCTCCAAATCTCCCACTCTGAACCTTATAGTTATGTCCCCTTGTAACAGCTACATCCACCCGAGGAAATAATCTCTGAACGTCCACTCTATGTATCCCCCTCATCCTCTTATAAACCTCTACTAAGTCACTTCTCATCCTCCTCCGCTCCAAAGAGAAAAGCCCTAGCTCCCTCAACCTTTCCTCAAAAGACCTATCCTCCAATCCAGGCAGCATTCTGGTAAATCTCCTTTGCACCCATTCCAATGCTTCCACATCCTTCCTATAGTGAGGTGACCAAAACTGCACACAATACTCCAAATGTGGTCTCACCAGGGTCATGTACAGTTGCAGCATAACCCCACGGCTCTTAAACTCAATCCCCCAATTAATAAACGCTAACACACTATAGGCCTTCTTCACAGCTCTATCCACTTGAGTGGCAACCTTCAGAGATCTGTGGACATGAAACCCAAAATCTCTCTGTTCCTCCACATTCCTCAGAACCCTGCCGTTGACCCTGTAATCCGCATTCAGATTTTTCCTACCAAAATGAATCACCTCGCACTTATCAGGTTAAACTCCTCGAAGCCTGTGACATTGTTGGGGGGAGGGTCCCTCTCTGGCCTCATTGCAGGAGTGGGCACAGCAGTTCCGAAAATTTCTTGCAGAATTCTACAGGGTAGCCGTCCGGCCCTGGGGCTTTGCCCGTCTGCATGTCCCCTAAACTCTTTACCATCTCCTCCAGCTCTATCGGGGCCACCAGTCCCTCCACCAGATCCTCTTCCACCTTTGGGAACCTCAGTTGGTCCATGAATTGCTTCACCCCCCCCCCCCCCCACCCCGGCGGGGGCTCTGACATACAATTTACTATAAAATGCCCTAAAGACTTTGTTCACCCCCTCTGGGCCTATGACCGTGTTGCCCTCCTTATCCCGTACTTCCCCTGGCCGCCTCCCTCTTGCGAAGTTGGTGCCCCAGCATTCTACTGGCTTTCTCCCCGTATTCGTAGACAGCCCCTTTGGCCTTCCTCAGTTGTGCTACCGCCTTCCCAGTGGCCAGCAGGTCGAATTCCACCTGCAGTCTCCGGCGCTCTTTCAGTCTTCCGTCTCGGGGGTCTCCGCGTAGCACCTGTCTGAGATGTACCATTTATGATAACATTCACTGGTGCAGGACCTGACGCACCATTCCCAGAGGGCTGGTCAGTCCGTGACAGATGGACCCCCTCCTGGAGGAGCTCAGGCATTTCACCTGGAGCATGACTAGCTTTCTCTACTTGACCATCTTTGCCTGTCTGAGGAATCTTGGCCAGCGAATTGGCAGAAGCTGGAATCCAAGGTCACCGTTCGCCTGAGACGCAGGACTGCTCTGAATGCTGTCTTACAGGGTCGGGTTCTGGTCATAAACCAGCTGATTGCCTCCATATTGTGGTACCAGCTGATCACTTTGACCCCTCCCTTTCCCCCGAGTGTGTCATGAAAATCTAGAAAATGCTTATACAGTTCTCCTGGGACAAAAGACTGGGTCGCTGCTGAGGTTCTGAGTTTCTCGCTTTGGTATGGGGCCAGACGCTGGTGTGCCTTCAAATCCAGGTGGTGACCTTCTGCCTTCAGACCCTGCAGCGGTATTTCTATGTTCAGCCCCCTCCTAGAGGGTGCCCTGGCGCTGTATTTCTTCTGCTAGGTACAGAGCCTGAACTATGACGTGCAGCTCCCGTTGAAGGAAGACATGAGGGGTCTTTGTAACTCCTTGCAGGTGTTGCCCGTCTATTGCCAGGACCGAATCAAAGTCTGGAACATGGTCGCCTGGCATTGCAGCTGTCCCCCGTCTGGAGTAGTGGCTGTCATCAGGGAACCGCTTCTCGGGATTCTACACCTCCACCAATGTCATTTCGAGTGGCTGGTGGAGGGAGGGTCTGTGGCAACCGGGGTGACCAGGATCGGGGACGTGCTGAGTGGCAGAGGAGTGGGCTGGATGATACCCACGTGTTGACACATCACACGGCGGTGGATGTTCAGCTCGCGGCCAGTGCCATCCGTAAGTTCAAATAGGTCATGCTCAGACCGGATGGCACTTGTAGTCGCGACTAGGCGCAGGTGTGCAGTGAACTCCCGTCTGAGCGCACACTGCTCGGACGGACTTTCACATTGGCCCCAAGCCCCAAACTTCCCCTCGAGTAGGGCAGCACAGTAGCACAAATGGATAGCACTGTGACTTCACAGCGCCAGGGTCCTAGTTTGATTCCCCGCTGGGTCACTGTCTGTGCGGTCTGCGCGTTCTCCCCGTGTCTGCGTGGCTTTCCTCCGGGTGCTCCTGTTTCCTCCCACAGTCCAAAGACATGCAGGTTAGGTGGAATGTCCATGATAAATTGCCCTTCGTGGTTAGGAGGGATTACTGGGTTATGGGGATAAGGTGGAAGTGAAGGCTTAAGTGGGTCGGTGCAGACTCAATGGGCCGAATTGCCTTCTTCTGCACTCTTATGTTCTATGAGAGCCGGAGCCCCACAGCCTGAGCAGAGGGCAGTAGAGAGGAGCTGCTGATTGGCTGTTGCGGTGGAAATTTGCATACGTGCATTGTGGTCATCAAAACTTGAAGGTGTACCTGAGCAAGAGACCCTAGCTGTTCAAGTGAAGACAAGCATCCAGCAGAGGGCAGTAGAGCAGAGCTGCTGATTGGCTGTTGTGGGGGAAATTTGCATACGTGCATTGTGGTCATCCTAACTTGAAGGTGTACCTGAGCAAGAGACCCTAGCTGTTCAAGTGAAGACCAGCATCCAGCAGAGGGCAGTAGAGCAGAGCTGCTGATTGGCTGTTGTGGGGGAAATTTGCATACATGCATTGTGGTCATCCTAACTTGAAGGTGTACCTGAGCAAGAGACCCTAGCTGTTCAAGTGAAGACGAGCATCCAGCAGAGGGCAGTAGAGCAGAGCTGCTGATTGGCTGTTGTGGGGGAAATTTGCATACATGCATTGTGGTCATCCTAACTTGAAGGTGTACCTGAGCAAGAGACCCTAGCTGTTCAAGTGAAGACGAGCATCCAGCAGAGGGCAGTAGAGCAGAGCTGCTGATTGGCTGTTGCGGGAGAAATTTGCATACGTGCATAGTGGTCATCCTAACTTGAAGGTGTACCTGAGCAAGAGACCCTAGCTGTTCAAAACAAAGAACAAAGAAAAGTACAGCACAGGAACAGGCCCTTCGGCCCTCCAATCCCGTGCCGACCATGCTGCCCAACTAAACTACAATCTTCTACACTTTCTGGGTCCATATCCCTCTATTCCCATCCTATTCATGTATTTGTCAAGATGCCCCTTAAATGTCACTATCGTCCTTGTTTCCACCACCTCCTCCGGTAGCGAGTTCCAGGCAGCCACTACCCTCTGTGTAATAAAACTTGCCTCGTACATCTACTCTAAACCTTGCCCCTCGCACCTTAATCCTATGCGCCCTAGTAATTGACCCCTCTACCCTGGGGAAAAGCCTCTGACTATCCACTCTGTCTATGCCCCTCATAATTTTGTAGAACTCTATCAGGTCGCCCCTCAACCTCCGTCGTTCCAGTGAGAACAAACCGAGTTTATTCAACCGCTCCTCATAGCTAATGCCCTCCATACCAGGCAACATTCTGGTAAATCTCTTCTGCACCCTCTCTAAAGCCTCCATATCCTTCTGGTAGTGTGGCGACCAGAATTGAACACGATACTCCAAGTGTGGCCTAACTAAGGTTCTATACAGCTGCAACATGACTTGCCAATTTTTATACTCAATGCCCCGGCCAATGAAGGCAAGCATGCCGTATGCCTTCTTGACTACCTTTTCCACCTGTGTTGCCCCTTTCAGTGACCTGTGGACCTGTACACCTAGATCTCTCTGACATTCAATACTCTTGAGGGTTCTACCATTCACTGTATATTCCCTACCTGCATTAGACCTTCGAAAATGCATTACCTCACATTTGTCTGGATTAAACTCCATCTGCCATCTCTCCGACCAAGTCTCCAGACAATCTAAATCCTGCTGTATCCTCTGACAGTCTTCATCGCTATCTGCAATTCCACCAACCTTTGTGTCGTCTGCAAACTTACTAATCAGAGCAGTTACATTTTCCTCCAAATCATTTATGTATACTACAAAGTGAAGACAAGCATCCAGCAGAGGGCAGTAGAGCAGAACTGCTGATTGGCTGTTGTGAGGGAAATTTGCATACGTGCATTGTGGTCATCCTAACTTGAAGGTGGTTTGTGGAGGAACTGTTGTCAAGTGACACTTAAACCCGAAACACTTCTTCAGTGTTTCCCTCCCTACCCCCTCCTCTAACCAAAAAAAAACAACTGCTGTAAAGATCAAGAGGAAGGCTCGAGGGCAGGTAGAAGTAGAAAGAAGTTGAACCCTGACGTCACAGCCTGCAGGTAAGGGATTGGCTGGTGACTGGTAAGTCGTTTTTATTTTATTTTCCCTCCGGTGTTATCGTGCGGGGCGCAGAGGTTGCTGAGTGAGTGCTTGCTGAGAAGGGGAGTGAATAACAGGTAAGCTCTTTCTTTTTCTTTTTTTATCTAGAGGGGATGGCAAGGAAGGCAGTGCAATGTTCCTCCTGCAGAATGTTTGAGGTGAGGGACGCCGTCAGCGTCCCTGCTGATTTCATCTGTGGGAAGTGCACCCATCTCCAGCTCCTCAGAAACCGCGTTAGGGAACTGCAGCTGGATCTGGATGAACTATAGTTTGAGTACTTTAGGTGGGTCCGTTTTTGTCCAATGTGTGCAGGAGGGTTTCCTGACACAGTATGTAGATAGGCCAACGAGAGGCGAGGCCATATTGGATTTGGTACTGGGTAATGAACCAGGACAGGTGTTAGATTTGATGAGGACTCGTCTACTGAGGTAGTATGGGCTGAGGTTAGAAACAGGAAAGGAGAGGTCACCCTGTTAAGGGTTTTCTATAGGCCTCTGAAAAGTTCCAGAGATGTAGACGAAAGGATTGCAAAGATGATTCTGGATAGGAGCGAAAGCAACAGGGTAGTTGTTATGGGGGACTTTAACTTTCCAAATATTGACTGGAAACTCTATAGTTTAGATGGGTCCGTTTTTGTCCAATGTGTGCAGGAGGGTTTCCTGACACAGTATGTAGATAGGCCAACGAGAAGTGAGGCCATATTGGATTTGGTACTGGGTAATGAACCAGGACAGGTGTTAGATTTGGAGGTAGGTGAGCACTTTGGTGATAGTGACCACAATTCGATTACGTTTACTTTAGTAATGGAAAGGGATAGGTATATACCGCAGGGCAAGAGTTATATCTGGGGGAAAGGCAATTATGATGCGATGAGGCAAGACTTAGGATGCATCGGATGGAGAGGAAAACTGCAGGGAATGGGCACAATGGAAATGTGGAGCTTGTTCAAGGAATGGCTACTGCGTGTCCTTGATAAGTATGTAACTGTCAGGCAGGGAGGAAGTGGTCGAGCGAGGGAACCGTGGTTTACTAAAGCAGTCGAAACACTTGTCAAGAGGAAGAAGGAGGCTTCTGTAAAGATGAGACATGAAGGTTCAGTTAGGGCGCTCGAGAGTTACAAGTTAGCTAGGAAGGACCTAAAGAGAGAGCTAAGAAGAGCCAGGAGAGGACATGAGAAGTCTTTGGCAGGTAGGATCAAGGATAACCCTAAAGCTTTCTATAGATATGTCAGGAATAAAAGAATGACTAGGGTAAGAGTAGGGCCAGTCAAAGACAGTAGTGGGAAGTTGTGTGTGGAGTCCGAGGAGATAGGAGAGGTGCTAAATGAATATTATTCGTCCGTATTCACACAGGAAAAAGACAATGTTGTCGAGGAGAATACTAAGATTCAGGCTACTAGACTAGAAGGGCTTGAGGTTCATAAGGAGGAGGTGTTAGCAATTCTGGAAAGTGTGAAAATAGATAAGTCCCTGGGCCGGGTGGGATTTATCCTAGGATTCTCTGGGAAGCTAGGGAGGAGATTGCTGAGCCTTTGGCTTTGATCTTTAAATCATCTTTGTCTACAGGAATAGTGCCAGAAGACTGGAGGATAGCAAATGTTGTCCCCTTGTTCAAGAAGGGGAGTAGAGACAACCCTGGTAACTATAGACCAGTGAGCCTTACTTCTGATGTGGGCAAAGTCTTGGAAAGGTTTATAAGAGATAGGGTGTATAATCATCTGGAAAGGAATAATTTGATTAGAGATAGTCAACACGGTTTTGTGAAGGGTAGGTCGTGCCTCACAAACCTTATTGAGTTATTTGAGAAGGTGACCAAACAGATAGATGAGGGTAAAGCAGTTGATGTGGTGTATATGGATTTCAGTAAAGCGTTTGATCAGGTTCCCCACGGTAGGCTACTGCAGAAAATATGGAGGCATGGGATTCAGGGTGATTTAGCAGTTTGGATCAGAAATTGGCTAGCTGGAAGAAGACAAAGGGTGGTGGTTGATGGGAAATGTTCAGACTGGAGTCCAGTTACTAATGGTGTACTACAAGGATCTGTTGGGCCACTGCTGTTTGTCATTTTTATAAATGACCTGGAGGAGGGCGTAGAAGGATGGGTGAGTAAATTTGCAGATGACACTAAAGTCGGTGGAGTTGTGGACAGTGCGGAAGGATGTTACAAATTACAGAGGGACATAGATAAGCTGCAGCACTGGGCTGAGAGGTGGCAAATGGAGTTTAATGCAGAAAAGTGTGAGGTGATTCATTTTGGAAGGAATAACAGGAAGACTGAGTACTGGGCTAATGGTAAGATTCTTGGCAATGTGGATGAGCAGGGAGATCTCGGTGTCCATGTACATAGATCCCTGAAAGTTGCCAACCAGGTTGAGAGGGTTGTTAAGAAGGCGTACGGTGTGTTAGCTTTTATTGGTAGAGGGATTGAGTTTCGGAGCCATGAGGTCATGGTGCAGCTGTACAAAACTCTGGTGCAGGTTCTTTTAGCGTATTGCGTGCAATTCTGGTCGGCGCATTATAGGAAGGATGTGGAAGCAATGGAAAGGGTGCAGATGAGATTTACCAGAACGTTGCCTGGTATGGAGGGAAGATCTTATGAGGAAAGGCTGAGGGACTTGAGGCTGTTTTCGTTAGAGAGAAGAAGGTTAAGAGGTGACTTAATTGAGGCATACAAGATGATCAGAGGATTGGATAGGGTGGACAGTGAGAGCCTTTTTCCTTGGATGGTGATGTCTAGCACGAGGGGACATAGCTTTAAATTGAGGGGAGATAGATATAGGACAGATGTCAGAGGTAGGTTCTTTACTCAGAGAGTAGTAAGGGCATGGAATGCCCTGCCTGCAACAGTAATGGACTCACCAACACTAAGGGCATTCAAATGGTCATTGGATAGACATATGGACGATAAGGGAATAGTGTAGATGGGCTTTAGAGTGGTTTCACAGGTCGGCGGAACATCGAGGGCCGAAGGGCCTGTACTGCGCTGTAATGTTCTATGTTCTATGTTCTAAATCCTTGGACCTCCAGAAAGGACATAATAGGTTTTTGCCCCATGGCCTTAATATACACTGGATTATACAGATTAATTGACATCCTTAAAGCAAGCTTGAAAATTAGGAAAGAATGATCCATTGCTTTGATCCTATTTTAGTCATACTAGACAACTCAACCAGGAAATTACTTTTACAGACAGATACTCATGGGACAGACGCATTAAGATAAATTGTAAGTGTATTCTTCAAATCCGATTATACTGATTAGATTTAGAAGTTCATGTCCACCTGAGATTTTCTCTGTTTACCCTTTACAGTGGTAGCAATGTCTTGCCAGTATGATAGTAGAATGTCAACATGTTCTGGTTATTTTTCATTCATATGTAACAGGTTAACCCTTTAAGCCATTTTATCAATGATGTAATCCTCTTTAGTGCAATTTCATGGCACTATCATTATTTGTACCTTAAATATCTCATCCTTTTCAACCAGCCTATTGTATTTTTCCTTTTAAGTTTCCTTATTAGTTTATGGCTGTTTGGTTTAGTGTTCAGAACACAAAACTATGTCCTTGGAAATTATTTTTTTTTAAAGATATTTTATTCCAAACACACACATCAACCGAATATACTGTCCATCAAAGCATAATCAAGAGTTTGTACAGATTTCCCCTTTTAATCCCTCCACCCCTCCCGCGACAAACAACTCCTCAAATAACGTCATGAAAGGCCTCCACCGCACTTCTAAGCTCTCTTCTGACCCCCTCAACTCAAAATTAATCTTCTCCAGCCGGAGAAATTTGTACAAATCCCTCAGCCAGGCCGCCACCTCCAGCGGCATGTCCGACCTCCAGTTCAGCGAGATCCTTTGCTGGGCAATCAGAGAGGCAAAGGCCACAACATGGGCCTCCTTCCCCTCAAGCAGCTCCGGCTCCTCCGAGATCCCAAATGTCACCACCATAGGGTCCGGCCTAACCTCAGCCCCCACTATCCTAGATAGCGTCAGACACACCACCTCCCAAAAGCTCTCCAGCTTCTCACAGTTCCAAAACATGTGAGCATGTTTCACTGGCCCCCCGTCAGCACTTCTCACACCCATCGGCCACCCCCGGAACAACCCACTCATCCTCACCCGAGTCATGTGTACCCTACGCACTACCTTGAACTGAATCAAGCTCATCCTCGCACAGGAGGAGGTTAAGTTCACCCGCTGCATCGCCTCACACCACAGCCCCAAACCTATTTCCCTCCCCAACTCCTCCTCCCACATTCATTCCTCCTCCCACTTCCGTTTTATCCTCAGTACCTGTGTCCCACCCTGCTCCCCCAACCACCCATGTATATATATCTCCATTCGTATCCTCCCCCAAATCGGCAGGAAGTGGTGGGAATGCATTGGATCCAATGGGGACCCAGCGGTGTGGTGATATTCCTTTGGGCTATATCATGGTTGGATGGTGTGCGACCTCCAACCAGCAGGTGACGGTACAAACACACCATGGAATCTCCAGACCACGGTCATGTGACCTGGGACTTGGATATAAAGGGAGACACATTCGGCCATCTTCAGAAGAAGATTGAGAGGGCATTAAGACGTACATGTAATTGGTCAGTGCTAGGTGTAATGTCCAGAGGAGTGGCAAGACTCCATGTTAATGTGCTCTGTATCAGATTACCATCTTAACCACATGAGACACAATAAAAGGATCCTGGTTTGGACAGACCAAAGTGTTTGGCGAGTTACTTCATAAAGTACAAGGGATCAAACACAGGAGTTTCCAAACTGCAGATCCAGCTCCCTGAGAGCTGTCAGGAGTTGTGGGAAGACTAAGGGAGCTGTTGGAAGCAATCCAATAACTGCTGGTGTTTTGTCATGGCCTCAGCACTTGGTGGTCATGGTGGACAGCAGGGCATGTTGGGTGGGCACACTGCCCCGCCCCATTTCTCCGAGTGCCTGGGAGTCCTGGCAGGAAATGTTTGTGCTCAGGGATGGCAAGAGAATGCTGCCCCACCTTTCCAAAAAGGCCTGGGCAGAGGTGGCCGCCAAGGTGAGTGGGCATGGCATGGTGAGATGTGTCACTGTGACACGCCCCGCTAACTGGCTGTGGGGGCGGAGGAACAAGCTGCAATGGACCAGGGGCAGGGAAAATTGATGAGGATTTATATTTTTGCCTTTCAGGAAAAAAGAAGCTATAATGCTGCAGACCGCTACATCCTCAGCAGATAAGAGAGTAATGCACTGGAGCTGCATTGGCAACGGCCAGCTCACTTCGCTGGTCATGGTGAGGCGGGTGGGGGTGGGTCTGGTCAGAGGCTGCCCCCCATCGGTGGGAGGGTCACTTCTGGGCTGCGGGGGGGGGGGGGGGGGGGGGTGAGGGGCTCAGTGACCGTGAGTCCGACATGCCATCCCCCGGATTGCGTATACCCATACCAGGGACAAACTCAGCTGCTTCCTGACCATTCTACTGAACACCTCCAGGACAGAGCCCTGCCGTAATATGGTGCGGGTCACTTTAACTCCCTCTGACCGTGGGGGCCTCTTCCTGCACAGTCAAAGGCTATTCCGAATAGACGCCGGAATGTGGCGACTAGGGGCTTTTCACAGTAACTGCATTGAAGCCTACTTGTGACAATTAGTGATTATTATTATTATTGCTAATAGGGAATTGGCAATGTTAGTTAAGTGAGCACAGCTCCCAAGTGGATCCCTGTGGGTAGATGTGCCATGTTGCAGGCGAGTGTTACTGCCTAGATCCCGATCAGACTATGAGGTCTGGATACTTTGCCTGAATACCTGGAGACGTCAACACCACAGAGGCAGCAACCAACAATCAAATACACAAGGGCTGGCCCTCAGCACTGGGGAAATCCTGCAACAAGAGGGTGGGTGTGGAGATCGGGGAGGCAACCTGCGCCTGGTCCAAGTAATGTTTCCGGCAATGGTCTGGGGTCCGGGGTCTGGAGTCCAGTCCCCTGGGGCCCCTGCTGTGGGGTTGAGTGTGTAGGACGGGTCACCCAGCACAGCCAGCTCATTGGATGGCACCTGAGAGCCAGCAGGGTGTAAAGGTGGGGAGGCTTGAGGGACCCAAGGGTTTTGAGGTGGAAGCCCTAATTGATTGTCGATCTCTCACTCTCTCCAATTCCTTACAGATATCACATGATGGATGATATTGTGGGCCCCACGGCAGCTGCCCTCGCGTTGACAGCCCTCGGCACTCTCCTCTCCTGGTCAGTGGCCGTAGAGCCCTGGGAGTCATTTTCGGCTGAAGTGAGCTTCAAAAGCCCCTTGTGTCATCTGGCTCTGCCAGCCCTGGTGGCTCCCCATTGTCTGCACCATGGTGTCGCACCCTCAGCGATGCCCGTCTGTGACCGGGCCACGCTCTGCAATGCCTTGCCAATGTCTACCTGCATCTTGGACATGTTCCTCAGTGACTGAGACATGCTTTGGAACACCTCGACAATGCCCACCTGAAACAGGAACATGCTCCGCAGCACCCAGGTAAGGTCCACCTGGGACTGGGACACGGTCCTCAGCGACTGGAGCATGCACCGCTGCACCTCGCAAAGGTCCACAGGCATCAGGGGCATGTCCACCAGTTACCAGGACAATCTGTTCAAGGCCCTCAACCATTGCTATCACTGACTGAGCAATGCCTTGGACAACACCATCATGCTGCTGATATTGTGTTCCAGGCTCTCCACTGTGGTCGACACCCTAGCAATGTTGACCTTGGTGCATGTATTGCCGAGCTATCTCCTGTGCCAGTAAACTTTTGGACTCCTCCAATCAGCTATGGACTTTCTGGAGTGTCGCTGACATACCCACTGAATCTCATGGCTGCACCTTAGCAAATGTATCAGCTCCGGGACACCCTAGTCCAGAGGCTCCGCGTCGGACTGGGACACAGCTGGCCCCGGAGATCCAGCAGACCTCCAACTGCTGTCTCCCCTGGATATTCCTGCCTCCACCTGGTGTGCAACAGCAACTCTGTGTTGCTGACCAGATGGAACTCCACAAGCCGGTCTGCTACTTTCGCCCACCGAGGTGTGTGTCTCTGTGCTAGAGGAGGGTGGGGATGACAGCTGTGATGCCTCGATAGTGGCATGCCCGAAGCTCTCCTCTGAGGTATTCTCTTGGAAGGCGGAAGTAGGGGGACCCCAGATGGGCTGACACCATCGGATGGAGATCCTGCGGGAGAATGGACACATGGTCAGTGAGAGGGAAGGATCTGGCATAAACCACACACGTGTGACGGGTCATCTGGGTGAGGGCTGGTGGATATTCACCTCTACGGTGCAGGCCAAGCTCGACCTCAGTGACTGCTCACGTACCTCATAGGGGTTGAGAACTCTGATGTCCAGCATCCCACTGCCCGTCTGGGCCCTTTCTCATCTGTTATGGGACAACTCCTCTTGCGGGATGAAGAGAGGGCATTGTGAGCCCCACGCTTCATGTATCGCGTGGGAAACTATGTGGGCATGGGCAACGCTACTGGGAATGGTGACAATCCCTACACTGACAGCTGCTACTACTGCCTCCCAGGTGGCACTGGTTGCCCTGTGGCTGACCCTCTGACCCCCTCAGGGGAACAGGGAATCCCGGGCGGGATTCTGTGATCCTGAGGCTAAGTGTTGATGCCATCGGAAACGCCGTCGAGAAACGCGACGGCGTCAACACGGCCTCAGGATCGGGGCCAGCATGGCACAGGAGCGGTTCACATCGCTCCAGTTGCTGATCCCAGCGTCAACTGGGTGCCGTGGGATCCGCGCATGCGCAGTGGCACCGGCGCCAATGCGCGCATGCGCAGTGGCTTCCTTTAACGCGCCGGCCCCGATGCAACATGGTGCAGGACTACAGGAGTCGGCGCGGAAGAAAGGCAGAGAGGCCAGCCCGCCGACCGGTGGGCCCCGATCGCGGGCCAGGCCACATCAGAGGCCCCCCCCAAGGGTCGGATCCCCCCCCTCCCCTCCCCACAGGCCACCCCAGGACCCTTCAACGCCGAGGTCCCGCTGGCTGAGAGCAGGTGTGGACGGCGCTGGCGGGACTCGGGTTTTTTACGACGGCCGCTCGGCCCATCCCGGGCCGACAATCGGCGGGCCAACCACGTAAAATGGCCCCCATCCGGCCCGGCCCCGGGCTGAGAGAATCCCGTTCCCCCCCCCCCCCCCCCCCCCCGGTCTGGACTCCACCGCATCCAACAGTCTGGCCAGGTCGACATCTTTGAATTTTGGAGCAGGTCCGCGCAGTGGCATTGCTGCGTGTTGTTTGGGGTTTGCTCTCCGGGATCGGTTTACGCGCTGCTCCCCATCGTTAGCAGGGAGCTGCCGGGTGCAGTCCAGGCGAATCAGCTGTCGGGCAGCCATTTCTGATGTGAAGCCCATGGGGCATCATTACTGGCCTAATTGGCATTCGATACCAGTGGTGGTGCCACCGGGTAAGCCATCGGGATGCACCTCCCTCCCTAACTTGGACACTTTTCCAATAGATCGGCCCTTTGAATATTTTTAAGGCAGAGCTGGATAGATTCTTGATAATCAAAGGGGGGGGGGGGTGAAAGGTTATCGGGGATAGGCAGGAATGTGGAGTAGAGGTTACAATCAGATCAGTCATGTTTATTAAATGGCGGAGCAGGCCCGAGGAGCAAAGTGACCTACTCCTGTTCCTATATTCAGATATTTGTAATTCATAGCATAGTGTAGGATTCCTTTAAATATTGCTGGTGTGAGCTCTTTCCTGCTCTTTGGTGCCACACTCTTAGAGCAAGCCAGTATCAAAAACAGGTGCTGCACTTGCTGATCAATTTAAATATGAGGTTCTGCTGTTAGCATAATCTGGACCCCTTACAAAACAAATTGCAGCAACCTCTTCAACATTGTAAGTTCCAGGTTGAGGTCACGCACTGTGCCACATATTCTTTTATTAAAGTCTGGCTACCGCAGGCATTAATATTTCCATTCTATTCATTAATTCTGATTCCAGGAACCAGAAACGTCTTTATCCACAGCACAATATTTCATGGCCAACTAAGACAAACTAATAAATTGCTGAATGTCTCTGAGCAGCATGCCTAATAAAGCCCCACAGAAATAGCATTAAATCCCAAGGGACAGAGTAAGATCCCCCCCCCCTCCCGTTTAAACCAGGTTTATTCCCTTATATTTCCCTTTCTTATATTTTTTGCTATTATAATTTTGATCCATGGATGATTATTGGGACTGTGACTTTAATGCAGCCTTTATCTTTAATTCAAAAAAATGAGATCAGTGATGACTCAGGTTGACTGACTTGGCTGACGGCCAATGAACTGGCTCGAAATGCTAGGCTTTGCTGGTAACCAGTGGTGATTGGTTCTGATTTCTCTGGAATGGTTCTCAGTGTCAAAAGGCCGGCGTATTTTTATTTCTCTGATTTTCTCTCTCTGATATGATGGAATCTCTAAAAATTCAGTGTAAGACCCCCTCTCTCTCCCCAGTAAGGCTGGGTGTCATTTTATTGAAATTGCAAAACATTTGAGGTCAAAACTAAAGCTGGAAGCTGGGTATGACGTGAGACAAGAGTCTGAAGAGAGAAGTAGACTCAAAGGTGGACACTAGTTTGGGGGCATTGGTAACGGCACCTCTGCCGTTCTCGCCAGCCTCCACAAGTCCAGTGATAGTGGCGGACATGAGAGTCTGGGGGCAGTGGAGGAAGCATATGAGAGAGGAGGGAGCATCGGTCTGGGCTCCAATCGGCAATAACCATCAGTTTGTACCGGGAAGGCTGGATGGGGGGGTTTCGGAGATGGCAGAGAGCAGGGATTGAAAGGATGGGGGATCTATTTATAGACAGAAGCTTCCCCTGTTTGAAGGATTTAGAGGAGAAATTTGAACTGCCAACAGGAAATGGATTCAGATATCTGCAGGCACGGAATTTTTTGCGAAGGCAGGTTTCGACCTTTCCGCTCCTACCACCACAGGGGGATACAGGATAGGGTAGTTTCCAGAACGGGGGTGGGAGAAGGGAAGGTTTTGGATATTTCTAAAGAACTCATGGAGTCGGAGGAAATGCAGACAGAGGAGCTAAAGCGCAAATGGGAAGATGAGCTAAGGGGGAGATAGAGGCAGGTCTCTGGGCGGATACGTTAAGCAGAGTCAATACGCCCTCATCATGTGCCTGGCTCAGCCTGATTCAGTTTAAGGTCGTTCACCGGGCACACATGATGGTGGCCTGGATGAGCAGGTTTTTTGGGATAGAGGACAGGTGTGTGAGATGTGCGGGAGGGCCAGCAAACCACGTCCATATGTTTTGGGCATGTCCGAAGCTTAGGGGATTTTGGCAGGCTTTTACAGATGTCAAGTCCACGGTGTTAAAAACAAGGGTGGTGCCGAGTCCAGAGTTGGCGATTTTCGGAGTGTCGGAAGATCCGGGAGTCCAGGGCGTGAGAGAGGCTGACGCCTTGGCTTTCGCCTCCTTGGTATTCCAGAGACGGATATTGTTAGCGTGGAGGGACTTGAAGCCCCGAATTCAGAGTTCTGGCTTAGTGACATGGCTTGGTTTCTCAGACTTGAGAAAATAAAGTTCGCCCTAAAAGGGTCAATGCTTGGGTTTGTCCGGAGGTGGCAGCCATTTATCGACTTCTTTGGAGAAAACTAACTGTCAGCAGAGGTGGGGGAGGGGTTAGATTATTGTTTTGAGGAGGTGGGACTTGTGAGGGAGGGAGGCAGTCTTTGCACTATATATTTGTACTGTTATTATTATAAAATTATAAATGTCTTAATAAAATGTTTTTTAAATAAAGGGGGTAGCACGTTAGCTTGCTTGTTATCTAGCTGTAATAACTACATATTTCATCTTTATTTCTGTTATAAATAAACAGTAATTGTGTTTTAACCTACAAACCTAGTAACTGTAATTATTGGGCAGCTGAGGGCGAAAGATTTCAGGAATGTATACACAAATTATTGGCCAATTGACTTGTGTTGGGACTCCGGAGCCTGTGGCGCTTGAATCGACCTCATACTAACCCAGGGTGTCTTAACAACAGGAAACAAACAGTGAGTTGTGACATTTAACAATTTGGCTTATTTAGCTTCGAAGTCTGTTAAAATTGGTTCTATGGGTGATTTTTACCAATGTGAAATGATTTCATTTTTAAGAATAACTCAGAATATTCGGATCGAATTATGGATTTCTTGGAAGTGAACATAAATACTTAAGCGTGTCAGATATATAACACCTGCACATCTGTGACCAGTGAGCATCTAATTCTGTATAAGGATTACCTGGGGATTTTCAAAGTTGGATTAACAAATGATTAAGTGTTACATGGGCACAAAGACAAAAATAGCAAATTAGTCAGGCTATTCCTTAATATTTAAGGCACCCGAGATTACAGACGAATTTAATAAACAGAAAGACACTGGGCTGATTCGAACACGACCAGGAATTCTGTCTTCAACAGGTAAACTGCCAGAGATTTTTAGAATGTCTTTGTGGAATAGCAAACTATTTTGCTAATACTATGTCTGCATGTAAAATACAGATCATTAAATACAGTGCCTGTTTCAGTAGGTACGAGTGAAAATTAAATATTTTGTGTAGGTTTTTTTTTAGTATTGTCAATTTATTTTAGTGCTAGAAGTCCAGATTTAGGTACACAATGTAGCAATCTACTCCAGTAGCCACTGTGGGTTCTTAAAACCAAATCCAAAATGAGCTGGAAACATGTTTCAACATGGAATCAATTTGTTTTATTTTCCCAGTGCGTTGAGACCATTGTAGGTCACAAAGGGAAGTAAGTTTTCATATTGATCTGATTGATCCATAATTTGCAACTGCAGAGTGAACAGAACACATAGCAAACTCAGAATACGGTGGAATGAATAACTCATTTCTCCAATAACTTCCTTTTATCAGGATGGAGCTCCCCGTTTACCCTTTGCCCCTCCATGATCATGTATCATGCATTTGCTTAATATAGAGTTAATTTTATGGTGGTATTTATTATTAGCTATTACTGTATAAAATTTATTTTGCGATAATGCAGACATGTGTCACCTGTTTTTGTGCCGGGGGGGGGGGCGGGGGGGTGGAGGGTCCTTAGTTCCATCCATGTTGTGTGTGCACACTTTTAGTGAAAATCATGCTGGACGCCTTATTGGTGAGTGTGTTAGGGCCCACACATGCTCGGTCAGGAGTGTGCACAGGCAGATCACGACATCCATCAGAATGTAGCACTGGTTTGATGCCAGCACTCAATGCTCCAGTTAACATTGGCCGCGATCTACGCGAATGGGAACAGAGTCCCATAATGAGCGCGTTTAGCTGGGTGTTTGCCAGCACTTGGAGCACCGAGAAACTTCACGCTATCGAACGGGTCTCTGTTTCCATTCATGTAGATTCGGAGCCTCAGCGGGGAACTCTCCAACGAGGCTGCACTTGGAGCTCCTCCCATTTTCTGCACTGAGGAGCTCCGCTTGCCGGACCTCCTGTGCAGAAGGAGATCAGGACGCCATTTTAAATAATTCCGCATTCCTATCTACCCCTGATAACCTTTGATTCCCTTGCCTAGCAAGAATCTAGCTACCTCTATTTAATCTAGCTTCCACAACCTTTTCAGGAAGAGAATTCTAAAGACTCACAACCCTCTGATTGAAAACATTTCGCCTCATATTTGTTTTCAATGAGCGAACCCATACTTATAATCAGTGACCACCTAGTTCTAGATACTCCCACAAGAGGAAATGTCCTCATCACATCCACCCTGACAAGACCGCTCAGGATCTTGTCTGTTTCAATCATGTCGCCTCTTACTCTTCTGAACTCCAAGCCTCATCTGTCCAACCTTTTCTCATAAGACAACCCATCCATTCCAGGTATTAGTCGGTAAACAAAACAACAAATACTGATGCGAAGTGATTATTTAACATGTCTATCATTTCCTTATTGGTGACGATATTGTTTTCAGTTTTATAGAAGCCTATATTACCCATTTGCGCTTTAGCTCCTCTATATATTTCAATTTGGTTTGCGCAGACAGGCCAAAGTCCTTCAGCACCTATTGCACTACATCTTGTAGACTGTAGCAATGCTAAACATATGATTGTAGCAATGGTAAAGAACCCTAGAAAGCACTTGTATAGTTGTTCTACTGCAATAAGCAGTAGAATTGAATCAGCAACTAACCTGAAAGTAGTTGATGATCACTTTAAATAGCACAGGCTGGACGGGGGAACCATGTGAGTCCTTCTGCTGCTGAACCTGTGTTCAATAGTGCGCAATTCAGAGATCTTGTTAGCTGGAACATTGAAACATTGAGCTCCAAAACAACAATGTTGACCTGAAATCACTGTTGCACATTGCTTGGCATCCTTATGCCGTACACTTTCTGCATGTGTAAACACCCTCAGAAATTTGGGGCCCAGTGCAACTTGCACCAGAAATATGCACACGTGCCTCAGCTGCTAGTTTTAATGTCCAAGCGCCACCATAGCTGCCATGAAACATGCTACATTTCCTAGTTTGGCAACCAAAGAGTTAAATATCTGTGTGTCTTCAAATTGTTTGTCACAATTTAAGCAGAACTACCAAGTAATCCCTGGAATACAACATTTATAACGTGCTTCCATGCATTCTGTGGCTTTGCTGATGACATCAACAACAGATAATTAGGAGAGTCAATGGAGATTCGAGAGAATAGGAAGTTGATAGGAACCGAGATTTTCCACTGGATAAATTGTAGGTGTTAGAGATTTGGATGAGTTGATATTTATCTAAAGTGGAAGTCTGATGTGCTGAAGTTCATTAGGGTGGAGTGTAGGATGCACTACAGTTCCGTAGAGTGAAGATTAGGATATGTCAGGGTTTACATAGGGTGGAGTTCTCGGTGAGTTAGGGTTTACGTTGGGTGGAGTTCACGGTGAGTTTGGATTTATGTTGGGTGGAGTTCTCGAGCGTTAGGGTTTACGTTGGATGGCGTTCTCGGTGAGTTAGGGTTTACATTGGGTGAAGTTCTCGGTGATTTAGGGTTTCTGTTGGGTGGAGTTATTGAGCGTTAGGGTTTATGTTGGGTGAGTTCTTGGTGCGTTAGACTTTATGTTGGATGGAGTTCTTGGTGAGTTAGGGGGTTTACGTTGTGTGGAGTTCTCAGTGAGTTACGGTTCACACTGGATGGAGTTCTCAGTTAGTTTGGGTTTATGTTGGATGGCGTTCTCAGTGATTTAGGGTTTCTGTTGGGTGGAGTTCTCGAGCGTTAGGGTTTATGCTAGGTAGAGTTCTCGATGTGTTAGGATTTACATTGGGTGGAGTTTTCGGTGAGTTACAGTTTACATTGGGTGGATATCTCGGTGAGTTAGGATTTACATTGGGTGGAGGTCTCGGTGAGTTAGGGTTTATGCTAGGTGGAGTTCTCGGTGAGTTAGAGCTTATGTTGGGTGGAGTTCTCGGTGAGTTAGGGTTTACATTGGGTGGATTTCTCGGTGAACTAGGGTTTACATTGGGTGGAGTTCTCGGTGAGCTAGGGCTTGCGTTGGGTGGAGTTCTCAGTGAGTTAGGGTTTATGTTGGAGTTCTCATTGAGTTAGGGTTTACGTTGAGAGGAGTTCTTGGAGAGTTAGGGTTTACATAGGGTGGAGTTCTTGGTGAGTTAGGGTTTACGTTGGGTGGAGTTCTCGGTGAGTTAGGGTTTACGTTGGGTGGAGTTCTCGAACGTTAGGGTTTATGCTAGGTGGAGTTCTCGATGTGTTAGGATTTACATTGGGTGGAGTTTTCGGTGAGTTACAGTTTACATTGGGTGGAGTTCTAGGTGAGTTAGTGTTTACTTTGGGTGGATATCTCGGTGAGTTAGGATTTACATTGGGTGGAGGTCTCGGTGAGTTAGGGTTTATGCTAGGTGGAGTTCTCGGTGAGTTAGAGCTTATGTTGGGTTTAGTTCTCGGTGAGTTAGGGTTTACATTGGGTGGATTTCTCGGCGAACTAGGGTTTACATTGGGTGGAGTTCTCGGTGAGCTAGGGCTTGCGTTAGGTGGAGTTCTCAGTGAGTTAGGGTTTATGTTGGAGTTCTCGTTGAGTTAGGGTTTACGTTGAGAGGAGTTCTTGGAGAGTTAGGGTTTACATAGGGTGGAGTTCTTGGTGAGTTAGGGTTTACATTGGGTGGAGTTCTCGGTGATTTAGGGTTTCTGTTGGGTGGAGTTATTGAGCGTTAGGGTTTATGTTGGGTGAGTTCTCGGTGCGTTAGACTTTATGTTGGATGGAGTTCTTGGTGAGTTAGGGGGTTTACGTCGTGTGGAGTTCTCAGTGAGTTACGGTTCACACTGGATGGAGTTCTCAGTGAGCTAGGGCTTACGTTGGGTGGAGTTCTCAGTGAGTTGGGATTTATGTTGGACGAAGTTCTCGGTAAATTAGGGTTTACATTGTGTGGCGTTCACGGTGCGTTTGGGTTTATGTTAGACGAAGTTCTCAGTGAGTTACGGTTTACATAGGGTGGAGTTCTCGGTGAGTTTGGGTTTACGTTGGGTGGAGTTCTTGGTCAGTTAGGGTTTACATTGGGTGGAGATCACGGTGAGTTTGGATGTATGTTGGGTGAAGTTCTCGGTGATCTAGGGTTTCTGTTGGGTGGAGTTCTCGGTGAGTTAGGGTTTACATTGTGTAGTGTTCTCGGTGATCTAGGGTTTCTGTTGGGTGGAGTTCTCAGTGAGTTAGGGTTTATGTTGAATGGAGTTCTCGGTGTTTTCAGGTTTATGCTGGGTGGAATATTTTGGTGAATTTGGATTTACGTTGGGTGTAGTTCCAGTGAGTTAGGGTTTATGCTGGCTGGAGTTCTCGGTGAGTTTGCATTTATATTGAGTGTTGTTCTCGGCACATTGTAGGGTGGAGCTCAGGCGATGACTAAGGTGGGCATGTTGGCTGGGATTCTCCGAATTCCTGGCCGTGTTGACCCCGATGTCAAAACCGACGTGAGCGACGCCGGCGTGAACGGGCCTTCAATTCGGGCCTTGGGTCACTGTCTGTGTCGTGTTTGCACTTTCTTCCCATATCTATGTGGATTTCCTCTGGGTGCTCCAGTTTCCTCCCACAGTCCAAAGATGTGCAGGTTAGGTGGATTGGCCATGACCAATTGCCCTTTAGTATCCAAAGATGTGCAGGTAAGGTGGATTGGCCATTATAAGTTGCCCCTTAGTGTGCAAAAAACATGTCTAGGTTAGGTCAAAGGGTTTTTGGGGTAGGGCGGGGGACTAAGCTTGGGTGGAGTACTCTTTCAGAGAGTCGGTGTAGACTCGATGGGCCGAATGGCCTCCTTTTGCACTGGAGGTAGTCTATGATTCTATGAATCAGAAGGATTCCAATATGTTTGTAGGAACAGCTAACAATACTTCAGTAATGAAGTTATGTCGGGATTTGAACCGAGTTATTTCCTTTGAGAAGGTATGTGCTGCCTTCTTGAACCGTTGCAGTGCATCTGATTTGACCTCTCTGGTTTACTAGGCCTTCTCAGAGGGCAGTTAATAGTCAGCAACATTACCGTGAGTCTAGAGTCACAGGTAGGCCAGACCAGGGAAGGATGGTAGGTTTCCTTCGTGAACCGGGTGATAGCTTCATGGTCAGCATTGCTGAGAATAGCTCTCAATTCAACGTGTTGTTCTTTTTGTTTTTCACAAGATGGATTACTTCAGATTTGTCCTCCTGACGGTTCTTGCCTCATTTATAGAGGATTCCCTCACTACCTTCTGTGCGGTGGATCAGTTCAGAGTGAAAAATGGATTTGACTACAAAAGGGTAATTTGTTCTGTTTAACCTTTTTTAAGTTTTGGTCACTGGTATTATCAGGTATTGCAGTACCCGAGAGGCTGTAGACCATTGGCTAAACCTAGGAGTTTACCATTGGCTGTTTGGTATGTAGCTCCGCCCTGACAGGCGGGGTATAAGAACCGGTGCTGTCCCAGCAGCCCTCATTGTGTACTGAAGCTGCTGGGGAACAGTTCTAGTCTATTAAAGCCTTCAGTTATGTTACTACTTCGTCTTTGATTGTAATCAATCGTGCATCAGTCACAAAAACCGTCATTTAAAAATTTTTGTTGCAAAGACGAGCAAGGTTTTACATTTTTATGGCATAGAAATTGGGTCATGTAAAGCCCAATTTCTATCAGAACATAAGAAATAGTAGCAGGAACAGACCACATGGCCCCTCGTACCTGCTGCCCCATTCAATACCATCATGATTGATTGGTCTCCTGCCTCAACTCCCCTTTCCCACCCACTCTACCCTTGATTCCCTGAGACCAAAATACCTAATGGTGCAGCATCCACAATCCTCTAGGGTTGAGATTTCTAACAATTCATAGTCCAATGGGTAAAGGAATATCTCCTCACCTGTCCTAAATAATCAATCTCTTATCCTGACACTGAGCTTCTGTCTTGCAGTTTCCTCATCCAGGGAAAACAACCTCTTAGTCAATATTCTGATGGTGTGACAGGGTAGACACTATGTCATCTCCAGAGAAAATAGGCCTGATTTATTCAGCTCTTCATCATAGGACAGCCCTCTCATCCTAGGGACCAATCCAATGAACCTTCCCTGTAAGTACATCCTTCCTCCTATCCAATGCAAGTATATCCTTCCTTAGAAATGGGGACCAGAAATGCACACAGCACTCCAGCCCTAAGCATCACTGGCAAGACATCCTTATTCTTTTAGTCTCATCCACTTGGAAGAAAAGTTGACATGGCATTTGCCTTTTTAACTGCTTGCTGTACCACCAAGGTAAGTTCCTGTGTTCCTTCCTAAGTACACCCAAGTCATTCTGTACATCAACATTTAGAAATTACATGACTTTTAAAAACATGCTATTCTTAATTTCAAAGTGAATAAGCTCACACTTCCCCACATTATATCTGCCACCTTGTTGTCCACACGTGTAACTGTCTTTGCAGATCTGTCCTCCTCACAGCTTACCTTCCCACCTAACTTCGTATTGTCAACAAACTTAGGTACATTGCTCTCGGCCTCTTTGTCTAATTTATTAATATAGAAGCCCAAGACCTGTCCTTGCAACCCCTCACAAGCTAGCCTCCAAGTGTCTAAAAGTGCTGGAAGGAAGCGTAAGCCATATTTAAGACTGGAAGTCTCTGTTCATGAAGGAAAAAACAGTAAAATAGGGAAATAATAATATTGGTCTGAACTGGTCTTGTATACGTTAAAATATATTATGTAAAATATACTAATGATTTGAAAGAGGGAAACTAAATATACTATCTCCAAATTTGCAGATGATACAAAGTTGGGTGGGAGGGAGAGCTGTGAGGAGGTTGCGGAAATGCTTCAGCATGATTTGGTCAGGCTGACTAAGTGGGATAGGCATGGCAGATGCAGTATGTGGAGGTTATCCACTTTGGTAGCAAAAATAGAACAGCAGATTATTATTTGAATAGGTGTAAATTGAGAGAGGTGGATACTCAGCGAGATGTTGGTGTCCTCGTGCATCAGTTGCTGAAAGTAAGCGCGCAGGTACAGCAGGCAGTAAAGAAAGTAAATGGTATGTTGGCTTTCATGGGGTGAGGATTTGAGTATAGGAATAGGGATGTTTTACTGAAATTGTATAGGGCATTGGTGAGGCCACACCTGGGTTATTGTGTGCAGTTTGGTGTTCTTATCTGAGGACGATGTCCTTGCTATGGAGGGAGTGCAGCGAAGGTTTACCAGGCTGATTCCTGGGATGGCGGGACTGTCACATGAGGAGAGACTAAGTCGGTTAGAATTATATTCATTGGAGTTTAGAAGAGTGAGAGGTGACCTCATAGAAACATATAAATTCTAACAGGATTAGATAGGGTAATTCAGAAAGAATGTTCCTGACGGTGGGAGTATCCAGAAGTCATAGTTCGAGGATGTTTTGAGGACCTTTTAGGACTGAGATAAGGAGAAATTTCTTCACACAGAGAATGGTGAACCTGTGGAATTCACTACCAAAAAAAGCAGTTCAGGCCAAAACGTTGTGTAATTTCAAGAAGGAATTAGATATAGTTAGATATAGCTCTTGGGGCTAAAGGGATATGGGCGGGGAGGGGGGGGGGCTGGCTGGATCAGGGTATTGAAATTGACGATCAGCCTTGATCATAATGAATGGTGATGCATGTTTGAAGGGCTGAATGGCCTCCTCCTGCTTCTATTTTCTATGAATGTTTCTCTGTAATGGAACACCAGTAAAACAGGGAAATAAGAATACTGGTCCGAATCGTTTCTCCTTCTGGAAATTTGAGTTCAACAAGAGGCTTCCATTACCCACATCTGAAGCAAGCATCAATGCTTTTGTAAATGTAGTGTAGGGGCCTAATACCTGCTTCAGGTCACTGCTGCAAAACTGGTTTGATCTGAGACTGTCTACGACAAAACCAAAGATCTGCAAAAAGAAAAATAAGGTATATACTATCCCAATTTCTGTCACTCTCATCCATGGAACAGCCGACTGCCAAGTCCTGGAGTCAGCCTCCAATCTTTCTCCTCCCCTCCACCCACCATCCCATGCTCCGAAGCACTGCTGCGAGTCCAGATGCCTCAGGCACATGGTTGCCTGTGAGACGGCAACCCTGCCCTGGGCCTCGGACAGCATCTGCACATAATGCCCCTGGTCTTGGACATGCTGATCCATAGCCAAGACCATTGTCCCCAATGCCTCCACCATGGACCCCACCTGTTCTGTGTTGGCCTGGGTGGCACGCATGGTTGGCACCACCCTCTGCTACTGCATGCGGTTGGACTCCTCCAACTACTCCTGCAGGGACTGGATGCTCGCCGACACTTCCTCATGTAGTCCCTGGCTCTGCGACGGCATCTCCACAATAGATGGAACTGTGTGTTCCAGAAGCTTGAGACCCTTCTAGACAGCAGTTAGTCCCTGGGATCGGCCTGCCCTTCGACCGTCCGGACTCTCGGGCGTCCCTTCCTTCACCTGCTGTACCGGAGCAGCTGTGTGGTGTGCACCAGATAGTGTCCCAGGAGCCTTTTCACTAACGTGCCCAACCGGGGTGTGTGTATCTGGGATGGTGGAGGGCGTTGGAGACAGCTGTGATGGGAAATCACTGTCATCCTCCGACCCGAGTTCCGGGGTCCCCTGAGTCTCGGGCGGAGGGCTGGTGTCTGAGCTGCTCTCCCCGTCAGTGCTCAGCTGTGGCACTGACTGGGGGTGGAGGGGACACCAGATAGACCACCCCATGCCCAGAAGGTCCTACAAGACATAAGACAAGATGCATGATTAGATCGCGGGTCGGGGAGGAGCTGGGGTGGGGGTGGGGGTGGGGGGTGGTGGAGTGGGGGTAGAAGGGTGAGGGTGGTGTTGGAGGGGGTGGTTGACGCGTGTCATGGGAAGCTGCAACTAAGCAGGGTCTCACTTCCTCGCCCGCGGCCGAGCTCCGGGCGGAATGTCTCCCCCTGGAGAAGGTCAAATACACCATTTGAGGGTCGGATGAGGGCTTCCACAAAGTTCCAAGATCTGTTCAAAACAAACAGCGACTAGGAAGAGGTGGGGGGGGGGGGAAGAGAAATACAAGGGGGGGGTATGCACAAGAGACAGGGGCAGAGGGGGGGCGGGGGGAGGGGAGGGAAGGGATCCCAAAGAAGGCACAAATATGGAGGTGAGGAGAGGTGGGGAAGGGCCACGTAGGCCCCCCCCTCTCAACAACAAAGAACACCCCCAGCGGGAGGGGGGAATAAACGGAACATGCCTCCAACAGGGGAAGGGGAAGGAGGGGTGGGGGTGGGTTGGGGGGGAAGGCGGGGTTGGGGGGGGGGGGGGAAGGCGGGGGACCGCTTGTAAAGACTGGTGTACATAAGACACGGACTGGCTTGTAGATCTCAGACACACTTGAGCTGCTACTTTGTAAATACCATGTGCCTTACACGTTATACTGTTAAAGTTGAAAATGTCAATAAAAACATTTTTAAAAATACAAAATAAAAGCAAATTATTGCGGATGCTAGAATCTGAAACCAAAACCGAAAATACTGGACAATTTCAGCAGGTCTGACAGCATCTGTGGAGAGAGAAGGGAGCTAACGTTTCGGGTCTGGATGACACTTTGTCAAAGCTTTGATAGACTTGAAACATTGACACTGTTCTCACTCACACAGATGCTGGCAGACCTGCTGAGATGCGCAGCATTTTCTGTTTTTGTTGTATAAAATACAAAAACTGTTTTTAAAATACATTTGAAATTATGCTATTTGGATGCAGTTTTTTTCATAGTGGTGACCCACCCCCCGCAAAAAAAATCATCACCAGAATTCAGCACCAACCTCGAAGAAATGGTGTAAATGGCCATTACAGAGAGATTCTTTGAAAAGTTTTCTCTGTGGGTTCTACCAGTTTCTCACTGGCAAGTCCCCAACCGAATTTCAAGGATATGTTCATAAACTAAATTAAAGCCTGGTCGGATAGATTCAGGAGAGAGTAAATCTATAAAAATAATGGTGAACTTACTTTTAGTTACTTTTTGTAAGCACACAAGTCGATAGTTAACTACAAATTTTGCATTGTGTTTACTGCAGTACACCGGAAAGTGGTATGCTGTGGCAAAGAAAGACCCGGAAGGGCTGTTCCTTCAGGACAACATCTCGGCTGAATACTTTGTGGATGATGAAGGAACGATGACAGCTTTGTCAAAAGGAAGGGTGAAACTTTTTGGGTGAGTTCCAATGTAGTGCCATTGGGCACCAACTTCAGATAGATCCTGACCTCTTCCAAAATAGTTTTCTTTGTCTTCAACTTGCTTATTTTGAATAACTCTTTTTAAAAAAAATATATATTTATTAAAGTTTTTTAACACCATTTTTCTCCCTTACAAACAATAACCCCACCCCACTCGTAACAAAAGAAAAACGAGAAATCGCGCAGAGCAAGATATATACATGGCAAAATGATATATTTACACAGCTTTGTACACTGGCCCTCACCCGTACGTGCCAGTTTCCCCAACCCTTCATGTTATCTCTTGCTCATCCACCCTCCCAGGCAGTCCCCCCTTCTCCCCCGCCTTCTCCCCCCCCCTCCCAGGATGTGTCCCCCCCCCCCCCCCCCCCCCCCCAAGGCTGCTGCTGCTGACCGACCTTCCTCTAACTCTCCGCGGGATAGCCTAGGAACGGTTGCCACCGCCTGTAGAACCCCTGCGCAGACCCTCTCAAAGGCGAACTTAATCCTCTCCAACTTTATGAACCCAGCCATATCATTTATCCAGGCCTCCAGGCTGGGGGCTTCGCCTCCTTCCACATTAGCTAGATCCTTCGCCGAGCTACTAGGGACGCAAAGGCCAGAATGCCGGCCTATTTCGCCTCCTGCACTCCCGGTTCGTCCACTACTCCAAATATTGCTAGCCCCCAGCTTGGCTTGACCCGGACTTTCACCACTTGAAATATTGCTCCCGCCACTCCTCTCCAGAACCCCTCCAGTGCCGGGCATGACCAAAATATATGGACATGGTTCGCCGGGCTCCCTGAGCACCTTCCACATCTGTCCTCTACCCCAAAGAACCTACTCAACCTCGCCCCCATCAAGTGCGCTCTGTGGACCACCTTAAATTGTATCAGGCTGAGCCTGGCACACGAGGAGGAGGAATAAACCCTACCTAGGGCATCAGCCCACAGACCTTCCTCGATCTCCTCCCCCAGCTCCTCCTCCCATTTACCCTTCAACTCTTCTACCAGCGCTTCCCCCCTCTTCTTTCAACTCCTGGTGTATTTCCGACACCTTGCCCTCCCTGACCCATACACCCGAGATCACCCTATCTTAAACTTCTTGTGCCGGGAGCAACGGGAATTCCCTCACCTGTCGCCTCACAAAAGCCCTCCCTGCATATATCTAAAGGCATTTCCCGGGGGTAACTCAAACTTCTCCTCCAGTGCCCCTAGGCTCGCAAACGTCCGTCGATGAACAGGTCCCCCATTCTTCCAATCCCAGCCCGATGCCAGCTCTGGAACCCCCCGTCCATCTTCCCCGGGACAAACCGGTGGTTACCCCTGATCGGGGACCACACCGATGCTGCCATTGCACCCCGGTGCCGTCTCCACTGGCCCCAGATCCTTAGCGTTGCCGCCACCACCGGGCTTGTGGTATACTTTGTCGGCGAGAGCGGGAGCGGTGCCGTCACCAACGCCCCCAGGCTCGTTCCTTTACAGGACGCCATCTCTATCCTCTTCCATGCCGCCCCCTCTCCCTCCATAACCCACTTGCGGATCATCGCCACATTTGCTGCCCAGTAGTAGCTCCCCAGGTTTGGCAGCGCCAAACTGCCAAACTGCGTTCCAGGAACCCTCTCCTTACTCTCGGGGTCTTATTCGCCCACACAAACCCCATAATACTCCTGCCTACTCTCTTAAAAAAGGCCTTAGTGACCACGATGGGAAGGCACTGAAACACAAACAGAAACCTCGGAAGGACCACCATTTTGACCGACTGCACTCTACCCGCCAGCGAGAGCGGTAACATGTCCCATCTTTTGAAATCCTCCTCCATTTGCTCCACCAACCTCATCAGATTCAGTTTATGTAGGGTCCCCCAACTCCTGGCTATCTGGATCCCCAGATACCGAAAGCTCCCCTCCGCCCTCCTCAGCGGTAGGTCCCCTATCCCTCTTTCTTGGTCCCCCGCCTGTAATACAAAGAGCTCACTCTTCCCTACATTGAGCTTATAGCCCGAAAACTCCCCAAACTCCCTTAGAGTCTGCATGACCTCCACCATCCCCTCCATTGGATCCGCCACGTACAGCAACAGGTCATCCGCATATAATGACACCCGATGCTCTTCTCCCCCTCGGACCACCCCCTCCATTTATTAGACTCCCTCAATGACATGGCCAATGGTTCGATCGCCAATGCGAACAACAGGGGGGACAGGGGGCACCCCTGCCTCGTCCCTCGGTACAGTCGAAAGTACTCCGACCTCCGCCGGTTCGTCACTACACTCGCCATCGTGGCGCTGTAAAGGAGCTTAACCCAATTGATAAACCCTACCCCGAACCCAAACCTACGCAGCACCTCCCAGAGGTACTCCCACTCTACTCGGTCAAAGGCCTTCTCCGTGTCCGTAGCTGCCACTATCTCCGCCTCTCCCTCCTCCGATGGCATCATTATCACGTTTAAGAGCCGCCGCACATTGGTGTTTAGTTGCCTGCCCTTTACAAATCCCGTCTGGTCCTCGTGGATTACCCCCGGGACACAGTCCTCGATCCTCGTGGCCAGCACTTTTGCCAGCAACTTTGCATCCACATTGAGGAGCGAGATCGGCCTGTACGATCCACATTGCAGTGGGTCCTTGTCCCGCTTTAGGATCAAAGAAATTGTCACTTCCGACATTGTCGGGGGCAGGGTCCCTTCCTCCCTTGCCTCATTAAAGGTCCTCACTAGTAGCGGGGCCAACAGGTCTACGTACTTCCTGTAGAACTCCACCGGGAACCCGTCCGGTCCCGGGGCCTTCCCCGCCTGCATGCTCCCCAAACCCTTGCTCAGCTGTTCCAACCCAATTGGTGCCCCCAAACCAGCCACCTCTTGCTCCTCTACCTTCGGGAATCTCAGCTGATCTAGGAATCGTCTCATCCCCTCTTCCCCCGCTGGGGGCTGGGATCTGTACAGTTCTTCATAAAAGGCCTTGAATACCTCGTTTATTTTCATCGCACTCCGAACCGTGGCTCCCCTTCCATCTTTGACTCCCCCTATTTCCCTCGCTGCCATCCTCTTACGGAGCTGGTGTGCAGCATCCGACTAGCCTTTTCCCCATACTCGTAGGTCGCCCCCTGCGCTTTCCTCCACTGTGCCTCCGCCTTCCCTGTGGTCAACAGGTCAAACTCCGTCTGGAGCCGTCGTCTTTCCCCAAGTAATCTTTCCTCCGGGGTCTCTGCGTATCTCCTGTCCACTCTCAAAATCTCCCCCACTAACCTCTCCCTTTCCATTCCCTCTATCTTCTCCCTATGAGCCCTAATGGAAATGAGCTGTCCCCTGATCACCACCTTCAACGCCTCCCATACCACCCTCACCCGCACCTCCCCCTTGTCGTTGGCCTCCAAGTACCTTTCGATACACCCCCTCACCTTCCCACACACCACCTCGTCCGCCAGCAGTCCCACATCCAGCCGCCACAACGGGCGTTGGTCCCTTTCCTCTCCCAGCTCCAGTTCCACCCAGTGCGGGGCATGGTCCGAAACGGCTATAGCCGAATACTCCGTCTCCTCCACCCTCGGGATGAGCGCCCTACCCAGAACAAAGAAATCTATCCGGGAGTAGGTTTTTTGTACATGGGAGAAGAAAGAAAATTCCCCGGCCTGCGGCCTTGCAAACCGCCATGGGTCCACTCCCCCCCATCTGATCCATAAACCCCTTAAGCACCTTGGCCGCCGCCGGCCTCTTTCCAGTCCTTGATTTGGAGCGGTCCAGTGCTGGATCTAACACTGTATTGAAGTCCCCTCCCATTATCAGGCCTCCTATCTCCAGGTCCGGAATGCGACCCAACATGCGCTTCATGAATCCTGCATCATCCCAGTTCGGGGCGTATACGTTTACCAACACCACCCACGTACCTTGCAGCCTACCTCTCACCATTACATATCGCCCTCCATTGTCCACCTCAATAGTCTTGGCCTCAAATGACACCCGCTTTCCCACCAATATTGCCACCCCTCTATTCTTCGCGTCCAGTCCCGAGTGGAATACCTGTCCTACCCATCCCTTTCTTAGCCTGACCTGGTCCGCCTTCAGTCCCTTTAAGTGCGCGAACACGCGAGCCCTCTTCACCGGCCCATTCAGGCCCCTCACATTCCACGTTATCAGCCGGATTGGAGGGGCTCTCACACCCCCCCCCCCCCCCCCCACGCCCCGCCGACTAGCCATTTCCTTTTCTGGGCCAGTCCCGTGTCCACGCCTCCCTCACCCTCCAGTCCCCCAGAGGGGGACCCCCGTCCCGACCACCTCTTCTGTGTCCCATTCCCTTTCGGCCAGTGCAGCAGCAACCCTTCCCCCCCCCCCTCCCCCCCTCCCCTCCCCCCCCGCTAGACCCCTGTCTAGCTTTTTTGCTCCCCCCATGTCACTCCCGTAAGTTAGATGACGCCTGCTGACCCCGGCTTCCCCCGCCGTCCCATTGACCTCCCCGCGTGGGAGTCTCCCAATCCATATGCATTCCTTCGTTCCCCTTCCCGCCTTTCCAAAGCCCGCTCCGCCCCCTCTGGCGCAGCTCCTGTCGCGGCCTTGTCTCTCTCCCCCAGCCCATGTAACATTTCCTACGCATGATTGACCACCTATATACAACAACCATCACACATCAAACCCCAAAGCATCCCCCCCACCCTCACAAACCCTCAGTTGGAGTCCAACCTTTCGGCTTGTACAAAGGTCCACGCCTCTTCAGGCGTTTCGAAGTAATAGTGTTGGCCCTTGTATGTGACCCACAGCCGCGCTGGCTGCAGCATTCCGAATTTCACTTCTTTCCGGTACAACGCCGCTTTGGCCCGGTTGAAATCCGCTCTCCGCTTTGCAACCTCCGAGCTCCAGTCCGGGTATATTCGGATCTCTGCATTGACCCACTTACTGCTCCGCTCCTTCTTGGCCCATCTCAGGTCCCACTCTCTGTCCGTGAACCGGTGGAACCTCACCACCATCGCCCTTGGCGGCTCATTTGCCTGGGGCTTCTTCGCCAGCACCCGATGTGCCCCGTCCAACTCCAGCGGCCTCGAAGGGGCCTTCATGCCCATCATCGACTCGAGCATCGTGCTCGCGTATGCCCCGGCATCAGCCCCCTCCACTCCCTCAGGGAGACCCAGGATTCGCAGATTCTTTCTCCTCGACCTGTTCTCCAGGTCTTCGAGTCTTCCCGCCCACCTCTTGTGTAGTGCCTCGTTCTGCTCCACTCTCACCGCCAGGCCCACAAGCTCGTCCTCGTTCTGACTGACTCTTTTCTGTACCTCCTGGATCTTAGCTTCGTGGGCCTTCTGGGTGATCCCGAGTCCTCCAATTGCTGAAAGCATAGGCGCCAACATCTCCTTGCGCATCTCCTTGCGCTGCTCCTCGAAGCAGCGCTTGATGAACTCCTGCAGCTCCCCTTTGTCCCTGGCCGCCGCCATTTTGTTTTCTTCCCCTCGCTTCTCCCGTTGCTCCAGTGCCGCTCCTTTGGCCGTTACACTTCTGGTCCGTTTCATAGAAGTTGGAGGGGGACCTCTCTCTTCCCTTCCCCACGGGCTGCGTCAAAAAAAAAAAAAGTTCCGTTGGGGCTCCTCTAACGAGCCCGAAAGTCCGTGGTAGCGGGAGCTGCCGAATCGTGTGGCTTAGCTTCGCATAGCCGCAACCGGAAGTCGAGAGGGAATCCTTTTGGCAGTGTTCGCTTCACCAGTCTGCCCAAAAAAGTCTATGGAAACTCCTGAAAAAGGTCTGGGAGTCTGTTCCAGACGGGAGCTGCCGAATGCGCGACCTACTCCTCCATGGCCGCCACCGGAAGCCTCGTCCCTGCTTCTTCAATGGCCTTGGTAGATCTTTTCACAGTTGTTCCCTCTGCTGCTAGAATTCACCTTTGATAGAGTCAAGTCAGATTGCAGCTTTAAGCTTGCCCTTCCCCCACCTGCATGCTGGAAGAGGCCCTGTTTATCCTGTTGCAGCGAAATCTTTTACTGTTTCTGCCGGGTCTGGTAGCCAAAAGACATAACATTCCTGGGGGACACTGTCAGGGGAATGCTGCAGTCTTCTTCCCACACCGGGAAATGTCAAACAAATGCCATGGGGGCCCTGTAAAAGAGCCCAAAAGTCCCTTCCAAGCGGGAGCTACCGAATATGCGACCTAGCTCTGCATAGCCGCACCCAGAAGTCCTATTTTGAATAACTCTTTAAGGATCCTGTCGACTAACCATAACGTAGATTGGGTTGTAACCCGAACATAATTGTCAGAATAAACAACTTTTCATTTAAAAAATATTATAAGATCAAATTCACCTAATTACAATAAATCACATTCCCCATGTATACTTTTTAACTGTTTGTACATGGCTTTTGAATATTTATGATTTGACAGTTTGTACATACATTTAATTTGTATGGTTTGACACATGGAACAGCATTTTAAGTTGCTATTCTATAACTAAACCTAAATGTTATAATAATGATATTTAGCAAGTCATAAAGGGAGTATCTAAACTATACCCAGAGCTAGAATAAAAACAAAATACAACAGGTGCTGGAAATCTGAAATGTCAGCAGAAAAGGTCTGGCAGCATATGTGGAGAAAAAAATAGAGTTTAATGTCTCTGGTTAATGGCCTTTTGTAAGGTTTGAAGAAAGGACATTGACCTGGACCATAAGGTGGAATATTAATGAATTTGTTTTTCCAAGGCTGGCAGGGGCATTTTCTGGTGGGGAACCTGGATGTGTGTCTGCGGGGACTTCCGGTGCATTCTTCTGTCAGTCGCCCAATTAAGAGCCTGCCTCCAGGATTGCCGTCTAGTTAAGCATGATGGACAGGTGAAGAGCTAGGGGCGCAAATGATCGCAAAAGATTTAAATGTTTGCCAGCAGCCTTCCCGGAGGCTGCAGTAAGATTAATGCCGGGTAGACTGAGAGAATTGACTTCTGCCGGAAATGGAAGCGAGACAGGGAAGGGCTGCTCATGTTTCATCAACGCCTCCCTGGGGGTTATGCTGAAGGCAGAGGTGTCACTGGGGTGGGTACGTTTCCAGAGGAAGGGAGAGAATGGGGAAGCGATCTTAGTTACACACGGGAGGATTCATTTGGGTGTCTTCATTAGTGTCATAGTGAGTAACTTTATTGCAAGGAAGCCATTTGTCTTGGCCACCTGTAAAGTGTCATGTAGTTCTTAGTGCCTCATTGATCATTGGTGGCTGCATGGATCTGAGATCAATGATGGGTCTAGTTGAATGAGAAGGCATTAACCTGAGGCAAGGGCAGCTGCATTTTGGGATGGAGATTTGTTTGAGGCCACACCTGCTGCCACAAGGGCTTGCCTGAGTGTTGCACGCCCTGCATGCCAGTGAAACTTGCCTGGATGAAGGCTTGCAGGCTTTTCTGGCATGCAGATCAATAAGCACGGGCATTAGCTTGCTCCCTCGGCCAACCATTATCGTCGTCCTCCTCTGAGACAGTCATTACCCTCTTCCAGTGCCAGCTCCACTCCTTTCTGCAGGGTCATATTGTGCAGGGTGCAGCACACCATTGCTATCCATCAGACCTTGAGGGGCCATATTGGAGGGCAGCCCCTGGACCGGTCACGTCACTGAAGCCATATTTTCAGCAAACAAATGGTCTGCCTAATAATTGTCCTGGTACCAAACACAGGTTGAATGTTTTGTTTGCCTCCGTGGTGGGGTTTCACACTGGTGTCATCAGCTAATATTCCTTATCAACCAGAGTCAATCATGGAGGTTTTTCAGTGGCCTGAAGAGTGGATGCCTTAGCATGGAAATGTCAATTTAGCAGCTCAGAAATCTTGGGCATAATTTTAGGGTCATTTGTGATGATAGTATATCAGCTGCACATTGAATGAGTGGAATATCTTCCCATTCACAAATACACCTGCCTGGTCTGATGAAGCCTTGGTGGTCACATGGATGCAGTCCATCAAGCCTTGCACCTGAGAAAATGCTGCCATGGAGGTGAAACCCCTGTCCTCTGGGCCTGACAGCCTACCTCCATTTCAAACCAGATTCAGTCCGTGCTCTCACGTATAAGGTGAAGTAGAAGGACTTGTGGTGCAGCAGTAGCATCCCAACCGCTGTACCAGAAGCTCCGGGTTCGAGCCAACACTGGGACTTGTTGGCCATGCAAGGAATTTGCAATGCAGGTCAGATCAGGAATCCTTTCACCATTTCCCCTCATTATTCCCCAAAGGGTAAATAAACAGTCTGTCTGTGAAAATACGCTTTAAAAAAAATACAAAGCATTCTACACATGGGTGATGTGGTTATGGGTGGTTGAGTGTGAGATCCTGCGGATGACAGCATCTGACCCCTGGAACGATTTGGACAAAAAGATATTCAGTACAATAACCACCTTGACTGCAATGGGTGTCCATCCATTCTTCTTGCCTTGCTGGAGCTTCTTTTCCATTTTCTGGCACTTCCCCTCAGGTTGCTGAGTTAAGTCATGCTACAGCTCCTCCTCGATGTCCACCTGAAGTCAGAATGTATGAACCTCGTGTCCCTTTGCAGGCACAGAGACCAGTGTCTGCAGCCCCATTGAAGAGTCAAATAATGTGGCAGAAACCTTCAGCAAATTCTTTGTCCTGAACACCAGGCGTCCCAATCAGCTAATCCTTTAATGTGAGCCTCCTGCAGAGACTATCAGGCTTGTCATTTCCCCCTGTATTGAACAGTTTCAGGCTTCATTGATTGCTCACAGTTTACTTGCTTCCTATAACATGCCGAGTTTCAGCTGCTGCATGTTACCTGAATGCTGCTGGTGAAAAGCTATTGCCTTGAGAAAACTTCTCTTGATTAGCTCCCTAATTATTTCAATGCCTTCCCACCCTTGCAACGTGGGCTGCCATTGACACGAACAACCCGTCGCTGGGAAAAATGGAAGATGTGGGGCGATATTGGGATACCAGCCTGATGCCTTTCCCCCATTTTTCCAACAACACCACCCTCCCTCCCCACTTCCCAGTTGTCTCTAATGATGTAAGATCTGTTGAGCATTTGCAGCATTTTCTGTATTTATTTAATTTAATCAGGTAAATCCTCTGATGTGTAGTATTGATTTATGGAAAAATACATATTCTCTATTACTCAGACCTAAGCTTGGTGACTGATAATTTCTGCATCAACTAAATGGTTGCAAATTTGCTGGTAGGTTCTGGGTGATCTGTGCAGATATGGCAGCTCAGTATAACATACCTGATCCTCTCATCCCAGGAAAAATGGAGATGGCTTATCAGGGATTGGCAAGGTACCTGTCCAGTGGAGGTGAGTGACTTGTAGTTTTTATATTTTTTATAGTGACTTATCTATGGTTTAATAATCCAATTAACCTTAATATCAATTTTTTTTACTGCTTCTCTGTTTCTTTCATGGATAGCTCTTGACAGCTATGCTTTGCTGGATAATTTGTATCCCAACTACATTCAACAACATCTGAAAACTAATGGAGGCCTTACACCACAGCAATTCCAGGCCTATATATTGGGACTGATCCTGGACCTGGCCATGCTGGCCATTAACAGGTACAAGCAGTGGGCGGTCAAGGAGTTTGTACGTCCTGGCTATCCGCCCCTCTTCTGTGATTTAAGGCCTTCCATGCCAAATGGGCACCACAGGAACTGCGGTGTTTTATCGACCCCTTTAATCACATTTTGTTTTGATGTTTTAAGTTTCCTTTGCGATTATGCTTACTCTGATGCAGTACCCCTTTATCGGTTAGGGTTAGGGTTAATTTGTTGATTTAGTTTATTTGGTTAACCCAAAAGGAGCACATCTGACCAGAAGTCACTGCCACTATATTGCTATGAAAGGTAAGGTGACTGATAATAGTGCACACAGGCCACATTCCAAACTAAAGTTAACATATGTAGATTAGGATCTATGTTCTTTGCAGGACCCAATTTGAACTCCTCCATTACTTCATTCAACATGTGCTGACCTCAATCAGCACAATGATGTTCTAAATTGCAGGACATCCCACTCATCAACATTATTTAAAAGCAGTCACTTGGTAGAATATTGCTGAAAAGAGAGACACATTGCTGAAGCTTTACATCTTCCACTCATCAGGACAAATGTAGGATTGCCAAATTTCAAATGGTCACATCAATTTCTCTACTGGAGAAAGAGTGTTAATTAGTTGGCACGTCGACTCTGATTGGCCAGGGCATTGCTGAATGCCATGACAGATAATTCAGAAAAGGACAAAAGTTGATTTTATTCCTTTTGTTTGCAAAGAATAGGTAATTGCATAGGACTGTATGTCGCTTTTAGCCCGTAAACATGAGCCACGTAGCGCACTCAGGATTATTCAGCAAATGCCGTCCAATCACAGAATCACATCTAACAGTAGACAGTTTGCTCTGCCAGAAAGGGTTGCACTCTGCCTATTACAAAAAAAAAAGAACATGCTACTTGATTTGATCAGCCAAATGTTGGAATGTATAGCTGGTTAAGTCAAACAGCATGAGCGGGATTCTCCGCTGGCCCGATTCTCCGTTTGGCGCTGCCCAGGGGTTTCCCGACGGTGTGCGGCCGTCCCACAATGGGAATCCCCATTGACCGGCCGGCGTAACAGAGAATCCCGCCGGCGGATCGGGGCAGAAATGTGGCGCGGTGGTGGGGAGAACCAACCCCATGTTCCTCCATTTGTTCATAATAAGCTTGCAGATGTAAAATAACATGGATAATTGTAATGTTTAGCCATTTTGGTAGGAGAAATGGAAAAGTAGTTCTTTTTTATAGAATGAGAGACTGGGAATTCAGAGGGATCTGTGTATTCTTTAATACACATCACAGAAACCTAACATGCCATTCAGCAACAATTAGGAAAGCAAATAGTATGTTAACCTTTCTTGCAAAAATAATTAGCGTAACGATTAAAGAAATTGTCCTGCAATTTGCCCTTCTGACTGTCGTATTAGAAAAGGCTACATTTCCTAGAAGAACACATTAGTAGTGCAAAAAAAGGTTCTGAATATTTTTGAAATTATTTCAGAGAGAGAAATTAAGTTTAAGCAGTTGAACAAATAACAAAGAAAAGTACAGCACAGGAACAGGCCCTTCGGCCCTCCAAGCCTGTGCCGACCATGCTGCCCGTCTAAACTAAAATCTTCTACACTTCCGGGGTCCGTATCCCTCTATTCCCATCCTATTCATGTATTTATCAAGATGCCCCTTAAACGTCACTATCGTCACTGCTTCCACCACCTCCTCCAGCAGCGAGTTCCAGGCACCCACTACCTTCTGTATTAAAAAAACTTGCCTCGTACGTCTTCTCTAAACCTTGCCCCTTGTACCTTAAACCTATGCCCCCTAGTAATTGACCCCTCTAATCTGGGAAAAAGTCTCTGACTATCCACCCTGTCTATGCCCCTCATAATTTTGTAGACCTCTATCAGGTCTCTCCTCAACCTCCGTCGTTCCAGTGAGAACAAACCGCGTTTATTCAACCTCTCTTCATAGCTAATGCCCTCCATACCAGGCAACATCCTGGTAAATCTCTTCTCACCCTCTCTAAAGCCTCCACATCCTTCTGGTAGTGTGGCGACCAGAATTGAACACAATACTCCAAGTGTGGCCGAACTAAGGTTCTATACAGCTGCAACATGACTTGCCAATTCTTATACTCAATGCCCCGGCCAATGAAGGCAAGCATGCCGTATGCCTTCTTGACTACCTTCTCCACCTGTGTTGCCCCTTTCAGTGACCTGTGAACCTGTACATCTAGATCTCTCTGACTTTCAATACTATTGAGGGTTCTACCATTCACTGTATATTCCCTACCTGCATTAGACCTTCGAAAATGCATTACCTCACATTTGTCCGGATTAAACTCCATCTGCCATCTCTCCGCCAAGTTTCCAAACTATCTAAATCGTGCTGTATCCTCTGACAGTCCTCATCGCTATCCGCAATTCCACCAACCTTTGTGTCGTCCACAAACTTACTAATCAGAACAGTTACATTTTCCTCCAAATCATTTATATATACTACGAACAGCAAAGGTCCCAGCACTGATCCCTGAGGAACACCACTAGTCACAGCCCTCCAATCAGAAAAGCACACTTCCATTGCTAATCTCTGCCTTCTATGACCGAGCCAGTTCTGTATCCATCTTGCCAGCTCACCTCTGATCCCGTTTGACTTCACCTTTTGTACCAGTCTGCCATGAAGGACCTTGTCAAAGGCCTTACTGAAGTCCATATAGACAACATCCACTGCCCTACCTGCATCAATCATCTTTGTGACCTCCTCGAAAAACTCTATAAAGTTAGTGAGACAGACTTCCAGTGACGGCGGGCGGGAGGCGGCCGCACAATTGAGGGCTCCCATTCGGGAACGGCATTTTCGGGGCTTTAAGCCCGGTCCCAAGGCCCACGGAGGCAGCAAAAGCAGGGAGTAGGCACTGAGGCGGCAGAGTGAAGGCACAGTGAAGAAAAATGTCGAGGGTGAGCAAAAGAACGTCCGTAAGGAAAACAGCTGAAGGTCCGTCGGGGAGTGGAAAGGTCACCGCGGGGTCGCGAAGGAAAATGGAGGCTGGAGCACCAGGGGAGGCCACATTGCTTACGGCTGAAGAAATAACTAAGTTGATGGCTGCGGAATTCGAAAGGCAGTTTACAAAACACATGGAGACAATGAGGAAGGAGATGAGAGAGGTTTTGAGTGTGCTGGTGGAGGAGGCGATTTCCCCGGTGACGAAGGCGGTGGCGAGCGCAGTGGCGGAGGTGCGAGAGCAAGGGGAGGCGCTGAAGGAAGTGGAGGAGACGTTATTGCAGCACGGTGATCAACTTGCCTCGATGGGGAAGGAGATGCGGAAGGTGATGGACATTAACAAGGATCTGCGAGGAAAAATGGAAGACCGGGAAAACAGATCCAGGCGACAGAATTTGAGGATTGTGGGGCTGCCCGAAGGAGTTGAAGGACCGAGGCCGACTGAGTATATTGCCGTGATGCTGGCGAAACTATTGGGGGAGGATCCCTCCCGATATGAACTGGATCGGGCTCATTGGTCGTGGAGGCCTGTACCAAAGGCAAGTGAGCCGCCAAGGGTAGTGACTCTGTGCTTCCGTAGGTACAGTGTGAAGGAGAAGGTCCTGAGCTGGGCCAAGCAGAAGCGGGTGGTGCATGAGGTGTTGGGTGCTCTGAGGTACAGACGAACCAACATGGTTGCGATTGGTACAACGCAGTTTTATTCCATCTAACTATTTATACATCTGACTTGGTACTCAGCACGTTGTGACTGTGTGAGTGTCTTGCTAATGAGGTCCTGGCCCTGTGCTGTCTCCAGATGGACTGCTCAGGACAGGAAGTGTTGTGTTTCTTGTCTTATACTGTGTCTGCTCTTGTCTGTGATTGGCTGTCATGTTATGTGTGTTAATTGGTCCGTTGGTCTGTCTATCGTGATGTGTGTGTTATGATGTATGTTTGAATATCATGACAGCCCCCCTTTTTTTACAAGATTATGTGCCTATGTGGTTATAAATATAAATGTGTCCTGAGTGCAGCTAAAGGTGTGTGTGTGTGCGTAATATTTACATCATGTACATGGGGCTTAACTATATACAAGGGGCGATGTTAGGTGTGACATGCTAACGAGTTGTACCATAACAAAAGTAGAACAACGTTGAAATTTGGAACGATCAAACGAGGCCTGGAACGATAAAACAGTGACATGTTATAAAACAGTGGTTGCAAAAGTTTGACGTGTGAACAGTCTCATAAGTCCAGTCTAGTAGGTGGGCGACGAATTCGGGTTGACCGCCTCAAGGGTGGGTCGAGAACCACTGGCTGAGGTGCGAGCCTGGCCACGGGCGGCGACAGAAGGGGCATGGTATATGGCAGCTCCACGAAGTCGCTATCAGGAACCAGTGGAGGACACGGCGTCTGTGTAGGGTCCCGTTGTGAGCGTGGAAGTAAGCGAAGGGCTCGGCGATTGCGCCTACGCACGGATCCATCCGGCATGCGTACCAGGAACGAGCGGGGAGCCATGCGTCGGAGAACTTCGGCAGGTGCTGACCAGCCACCGTCTGGTAGGTGGATGCGAACGTTGTCTCCAGGGGCCAGGGAGGGAAGATCAGTTGCCCGTATGTCGTACGATCTCTTCTGGCGATCGCGCTGCAGTTGCATCCTATGCAGTACCGGAGCATGGTCTATTGTTGGTGCCAGGATGGAAGGCACAGTGGTTCTGAGGGCGTGACCCATCAGCAGCTGTGCTGGTGAGAGACCAGTGGCTAGTGGGACCGAGCGATAGGCCAACATGGCGAGGTAGAAGTCCGACCCGGCAGCAGCAGCCTTGCAGAGGAGCCGCTTGGCAATGTGAACGCCCTTCTCCGCCTTTCCATTGGACTGGGGATGCAGAGGGCTGGACGTCACGTGTGTGAAACCATACGAAGCAGCAAAGGACGACCATTCATGGCTGGCAAAACAGGGCCCATTGTCCGACATGACAGTCATCGGAATGCCGTGGCGAGCAAAGGTGTCTTTGCAGGCCCTGATGACAGCAGACGACGTCAAATCGTGCAGGCGTATGACTTCTGGGTAGTTTAAGAAGTAGTCAACTATGATGACATAGTCCATGCCGAGCGCGTGAAATAGGTCGACACCCACCTTCGCCCAGGGTGACGTCACCAGCTCATGGGGCAGAAGCGTCTCAGGAGGTTGAAACCTTTGGCAGATTGTACAGTTGAGCACCATGTTGGCAATATCGTCACTGATGCCCGGCCAGTATACCGCCCCTCGAGCCCTCCGTCTGCACTTCCCGACCCCCAAGTGGCCTTCGTGTAGTTGGTCGAGAACCAGCTGGTGCATGCTGTGCGGAATCACAATCCGGTCCAGCTTCAGAAGGACACCATCAATGATGGCTAGGTCGTCTCGTACATGGTAGAACTGCAGGCACTGCCCTTTGAGCCATCCTCCCGTCATGTGGCGCATCACTCGCTGCAGAAGGGGGTCGGCCGCAGTCTCTCGGCGGATACGGGCCAGACTGGAGTCGTCAGCCGGCAGATTTGCCGCTGTAAAAGCCACCTGTGCCTTGACCTGACATACGAACCCCTCCGCATCTGGTGGCGTGCTCACTGTTCTGGATAGGGCATCCGCCACGATGAGGTCCTTCCCTGGAGTGTAGACCAGTTGGAAGTCTTACCTCCTGAGTTTAAGTAGGATGCGCTGGAGGCGAGGGGATCATCTCGTTCAGGTCCTTGTTTATTATGCTGACCAGGAGGCGGTGGTCAGTTTCGACCGTGAACGGTGGAAGACCATAGACGTAATCGTGGAACTTGTCGAAACCGGTTAGCAAGCCCAGGCATTCTTTTTCGATTTGCGCGTAGCGCTGCCCTGTGGGGGTCATGGCCCGCGATGCATAGGCCCCTGGGGCCCATGATTCCGTGTCATCCCTCTGCAGGAGCACTGCTCCAATGCCGGATTGGCTGGCATCAGTTGAGATTTTGGTGGCACGAGACGTGTCAAAAAACGCCAACACTGGTGCCGTAGTGAGTTTGCGTTTGAGCTCCTCCCATTCCAGCTGGTGTGTGTGTTGCCACTGGAACTCTGTGGATTTTCTGACGAGGTGGCGCAGAGTCGTCGTGTGGGAGGCAAGGTTGGGAATGAACTTCCCCAGGAAGTTGACCATGCCAAGGAAGTGTAGGACAGCCTTCTTGTCAGCCGGCTGCGGCATGGCTGTGATGGCGCTCACCTTGTCTGCATCCGGACGGACCCCTGACCGGGAGATATGGTCCCCTAGGAACTTCAACTCGGTCTGGCCAAAGGAGCACTTGGTTCGGTTCAGGCGCAGGCCGTTTTCCCGTATGCGGGCAAAAACGCGTTGGAGACGATGTATATGCTCCTGGTGGACCAAATGATGACATCGTCCACATATACGCGCACTCCTTCGATGCCTTCCATCATCTGCTCCATGATTCTATGGAAGACCTCGGATGCCGAGATGATGCCAAATGGCATCCGGTTGTAGCAGAACCTGCCGAAAGGGGTGTTGAAGGTACATAGCTTTCGGCTGGACGGGTCCAGTTGGATCTGCCAAAATCCTTTAGAAGCATCCAGTTTCGTGAATATCTTCGCCTGGGCCATTTCACTGGTGATCTCCTCCCGTTTGTGTATGGGATAATGTTCCCTCATAATATTATTATTGAGGTCTTTGGGGTCAATACAGACGCGGAGCTCGCCAGAGGGCTTCTTGACACACACCATGGAGCTGACCCATGGCGTGGGCTCCGTGACCCTGGATAGGACCCCTTGGTCCTGGAGATCCTGCAGCTGCTGCTTGAGGCGGTCTTTAAGTGGCGCAGGAACCCTGCGAGGTGCGTGAACGACCGGGATGGCGTCCGGTTTAGAATCATAGAATCATAGAAGTTTACAGCATGGAAACAGGCCCTTCGTCCCAACCAGTCCATGCCGCCCAGATTTACCATTAAGCTAGTCCCAGTTGCCCGCACTTGGCCCATAACCCTCTATACCCATCTTACCCATGTAACTATCTAAATGCTTTTTAAAAGACACAATTGTACCCGCCTCTACTACTACCTCTGGCAGCACATTCCAGACACTCACTACCCTCTGAGTGAAGAAATTGCCCCTCTGGGCCCTTCTGAATCTCTCCCCTCTCACCTTAAACCTATGCCCTCTAGTTTTAGACTCCCCTACCTTTGGGAAAAGATGTTGACTATCTACCTTATCTATGCCCCTCATTATTTTATAGACCTCTATAAGTTCACCCCTAAGCCTCCTACGCCCCAGGGAAAAAAGTCCCAGTCTATCCAGCCTCTCCTTATAACTCAAACCATCAAGTCCCGGTAACATCCTAGTAAATCTTTTCTGCACTCTTTCTAGTTTAATAATATCCTTTCTATAATAGGGTGACCAAAACTGCACACAGTATTCCAAGTGTGGCCGTACCAATGTCTTGTACAACTTCAACAAGACGTCCCAACTCCTGTATTCAATGTTCTGACCAATGAAACCAAGCATGCCGAATGCCTTCTTCACCGCCCTGTCCACCTGCGACTCCACCTTCAAGGAGCTATGAACCTGTACTCCTAGATCTCTTTGTTCTATAACTCTCCCCAACGCCATACCATTAACTGAGTAGGTCCTGGCCTGATTTGATCTGCCAAAATGCATCACCTCACATTTATCTAAATTAAACTCCATCTGCCATTCGTCGGCCCACTGGCCTAATTGATCAAGATCCCGTTGCAATCTTAGATAACCTTCTTCACTATCCATTGTGCCACCAATCTTGGTGTCATCTGCAAACTTACTAACCATGCCTCCTAAATTCTCATCCAAATCATTAATATAAATCACAAATAACAGTGGACCCAGCACCGATCCCTGAGGCACACCACTGGTCACAGGCCTCCAGTTTGAAAAACAACCCTCTACAACCACCCTCTGTCTTCTGTCGTCCAGCCAATTTTGAATCCAATTGGCAACCTCACCCTGGATCCCGTGAGCTTTAACCTTCTGCAACAACCTACCATGCGGTACCTTGTCAAAGGCTTTGCTAAAGTCCATGTAGACAACGTCTACTGCACTGCCCTCATCTACCTTCTTGGTCACCCCCTCAAAAAACTTGTGAGACATGATTTTCCACGCACAAAGCCATGCTGACTGCCCCGAATCAGTCCTTGCCTCTCTAAATGCTTGTAGATCCTGTCTCTCAGAATACCTTCTAGCAACTTACCTACTACAGACATTAGGCTCATCGGTCTGTAGTTCCCAGGCTTTTCCCTGCTGCCCTTCTTCAACAAGGGCACAACATTCGCTACTCTCCAATCTTTAGGCACCTCACCTGTGGCTGCCGATGATTCAAATATCTCTGTTAGGGGACCCGCAATTTCCTCCCTAGCCTCCCACAACATCCTTGGATACATTTCATCAGGTCCCGGGGATTTATCTACCTTGATGCGCTTTAAGACTTCCAGCACCTCCTCCTCTGTAATATGCACACTTCTCAAGACATCACTATTTATTTCCTTTAGTTTCCTAACATCCATGCCTTTCTCCACCGTGAATACCGATGAGAAATATTCATTCAGGATCTCACCCAACTCTTGTGGCTCTGCACATAGATGTCCTTGTTGATCCTTAAGAGGCCCTACTCTGTCCCTAGTTACTCTTTTTCCCTTTATGTATCTGTAGAAGCTCTTTGGATTCTCCTTTGCATTATTTGCCAAAGCAATTTCATGTCCCCTTTTTGCCCTCCTGATTTCCCTCTTAACTCTATTTCGACAATCTCTATACTCTTCAAGGGATCCACTTGACCCCAGTTGTTTATGTACGTCATATGCCTCCTTCTTCTTTTTGACCAGAGTCTCAATATCTTGAGTCATCCAGGGTTCCCTACTTCTACCAGCCTTGCCCTTCACTCTAAAGGGAATGTGCTTACCCTGAACCCTGGTTAACACATTTTTAAAAGCCTCCCATTTACCAGCCGTCCCTTTGCCTGCCAACAGTCTCCCCCAATCTACCTCTAAAAGTTCCTGTCTGATACCATCAAAATTGGCCCCAATTAAGAATTTTAACTCTTGGGCCAGACCTATCATTCTCCATAGCTATCTTAAAACTAATGGAGTTATCGTCACAGTGATCCCTCACTAACACTTCTGTCACTTGCCCTTCCTTATTTCCCAAGACGAGGTCAAGTTTTGCCCCCTCTCTAGTCGGTCCATCCACATACTGAATGAGAAATTCCTCCTGAATACACTCAACAAATTTCCCTCCATCCAAGCCCCTAATGCTATGGCTGTCCCAGTCAATGTTGGGAAAGTTAAAGTCCCCTACTATTACCACCCTATTTTTCTTGCAGCTATCTGTAATCTCCTTACATATTTGCTCCTCAATTTCCCGCTGACTATTTGGGGGCCTGTAGTACAGTCCTATCAAGGTGATCTCTCCCTTCTTATTTTTCAGTTCCACCCATATAGACTCAGTGGGCGAACCCTCGGATATATCCCCTCTAAGTACTGCCGTGATGTTCTCCCTAATCAAAAACGCCACTCCCCCTCCTCTCTTACCTCCTGTTCTATCCTTTCCATAGCATCTGTACCCCGGAACATTGAGCTGCCAGTCCTGCCCCTCCCTTAGCCATGTTTCAGTCATAGCTATAATATCCCAGTCCCATGTGCCCATCCATGCCCTGAGTTCATCCGCTTTGCCCGTCAGGCCCCTTGCATTGAAATAAATGCAGTTTAATGTAGACTTTCCTTGCTCTCTGCCCTGCTTTCTCTGGTCATGCTTACACACTCTCCCTTCCTGCCTTTTGTTTCCGTCCCCACTGACTTCCTACATCGGCTCCCATCCCCCTGCCAACATTAGTTTGAGGCGAATTCGGTAGGTGTATGGCAGTGTTCCCATGCCTTCGAATGCCTCCTGGTTGTGGGCGAGGAGCGATTGGAGCTGTGCGTAGAACTCTGCATCCGGGAAGTCAGACGTGCCGTCTGGAGAGAGAGAGAGAATTCGTTGCACAAGGTGGAGAGCCTTGCATGCCTGTGCGCCCAGCAGGGAGTCCTTCGATGAGCCAACTATCTCGAACGAGAGTGTGGCCGTGTGTGTGTTGTGTGTCACCTGGAGCTGGCAGGATCCCATGGCCGGGATAACGTTCCCGTTGTAGTCGACCATCTTGCACCGGGATGGCTGGATTGGTGGTCTGACCTTCATGGCATAGAAGGCTGACCATGCTATGAGGTTGGCGGAGGCGCCAGTGTCCAGGCGGAAAGTGATCGGTGATCGGTTGACCGTTAGGGTAGCACTCCATTCATCGCCCGGATTGATGGTGTTGACCCGGTTCGCATCAATGCCCGCAACCCGGAAGGCGTCTTGGTCATCTGTGTCGTCGGTTTGGATGTCGTGATGTGGAGGCTGAATGGTCCGCACGTTCCTGCGAGGTTGTCGGAGATGTGGAAGATCAACAGGTTGAGCCGCTCGACAGTAGGCAGCGTAGTGGCCCATCTTGCCACAGCGTAGGCATTGTCGGGTTTTTGCAGGACATTGCCCTTTTAAATGTACAGCGCCACAGTTGCCGCACGTCATGACGTCATGGCGTTCGTTACGCCACTGCGCATGCGCAGTTCGGTCTTGCGTCGGGCGCGCCTGCGCAGCACGTCCCTCAGTGTTGCCGTAGGTTTTGGAGCGCACAAACGCGGGAGGCCTTGAAAAGCGCGCGAAACAGCCGCCCTCTTCCGGGCCGCGGACCGGGATAAACTCGATTGCCTGGACGCGTTCGGCCTCGTGGGCGGCCTGGCTTGCCGATTCGATCGCGTGGGACCCCCTCCGTGCCGATTCGGTCGCCTGAAATTGGGCATAGCGGCTGGTCGCATTCTCATGCAGGACACAGGCTTCAACTGCAGATGCTAAGGTCAGGCCTTTAATATTTAGAAGCTGCTGGCGTAGGCCACTGGAGGCAACGCCAAAAACAATCTGGTCCCGGATCATGGACTCTGAGGTGGTGTCGTAACCGCAGGACTGCGCGGGTATGCGGAGGTGTGTCAGGAAGGGCTGAAAGAGCTTATCCTTACCTTGCAGGCGCTGCTGAAAGACATACCTCTCAAAGCTTTCGTTGACCTCAACGTTGAAGTGCTTGTCGAGCTTGAGGAGGACCGTGTCATACTTCGCTTTGTTCTCGCCTTCCGCGAACACCAAGGAGTTGTATACATCGATGGCGTGCTGACCTTCGGTAGTGAGGAGCATGGCAATCTTTGTTTCATCCGAGGCGCCCTGTTTTTCATTGGCTTGCATGAAGAGTTCGAATCGCTGCTTGAAGAGTTTCCAATTTGTGTCCAGGTTCCCAGCGCCTTGCAACGGCTGCGGTTTGTTGCGGCTGTCCATGGCTCAGGATGGCAGATTTTCCGGGAGGTATCGATTCACTCCTGGTATCATGAGGTGTTGGGTGCTCTGAGGTACAGACGAACCAACACGGTTGCGATTGGTACAACGCAGTTTCATTCCATCTAACTATTTATACATCTGACTTGGTACTCAGCACGTTGTGACTGTGTGAGTGTCTTGCTAATGAGGTCCTGTGCTGTCTCCAGATGGACTGCTCAGGAAGTGTCGTGTTTCTTGTCTTATACTGTGTCTGCTCTTGTCTGTGATTGGCTGTCATGTTATGTGTGCTAATTGGTCCGTTGGTCTGTCTATCATTATGTATGTGTTATGATGTATGTTTGAATATCATGACAGTGCAGTGGGCTGGAGCTGGTATACGCTTATACCAGGACTTTACGGTGGAACTGGCGAGGAGGATTCAACCAGGTGAAGAGGGCACTGTACATTAGCAAGGTGCGGTGCGGCATTGTATATCCAGCGAAGCTGAGGGTGACTTACAAGCGCAGGGACTTTTATTTTGGAACGGCGGAAGCAGAGGAGTTTGAGAAGGCAGAAGGACTGTGGCAGAACTGAGAAATTGAGGAATGGCCATGTGCCGATGTAACCTTATGACTGTATTTCCTTCTTTTTTGTTTCACTGCGCGCGGGTGTAGAGACTAAAGGAGCCAATGTTGTATATATTTGGACGAGGGAAGTGATGGGACGTTCACTCGAAATGAGGGCTCTTTGGGGTGTAGGTGGATATGCGGAGTTTGTGTGCTAAAAGGGGATTTCTGGGCTTTCATAGGGCCGGGCAAGGGGGAACGGGACTGGGTGGGGGCCTCCACGCTGGCCGGTTTAAGCCGGCCAGTGAATGGGAGTGAGGTGGGGGAGGGGCTGCGGCCATCGGAGCCTGGCAGAACAGGGTCCGAGTGGTCTAGTCGGGGTGGAAATTTGGGGGGAAGGAACCGAGGTTGGGAGGAGGAGTTTTACAAGAGGCAGTGGACGGGAGGAGTTGGAGACTGGGGGGGGGGGGGGGGGTGGGGGACAACTCTTGGGTATCATGTACGGTACTCTTTCAGAGGTTGGAGGGCGTTGAGTGTAGGTGGGGGAGGGGGAGTGGGCTCTATAGGTCAATGGTGACCATGGGCGGTCCCAGACTCCTTTTTCTTTTTCTCCTTTGTTTTTTGTTGCCACCATGGGAGGGTTTGTTTTATTGGATGCATATATTGACAGGTGGGCCGTTGTTTGGGGTGGTGGGAAGATGGGATCGTTGGTATTGTTAAGGGGATTGATTTTGTATTTGTTACCATTTACTGTTTGTGGGTGGGTGTAAATTCTGAAGGAAAATGCGAAAATGGAGAATAAAAACATTTTTTTAAAAGAAGTTTGTGAGACACGACCTCCCCTTCACAAAACCGTGCTGCCTCTCACTAATACATCCATTTGCTTCCAAATGGGAGTAGATCCTGTCTCGAAGAATTCTCTCCAGTAATTTCCCTACCACTGACGTAAGGCTCACCGGCCTGTAGTTCCCTGGATTATCCTTGCTACCCTTCTTAAACAGAGGAACAACATTGGCTATTCTCCAGTCCTCCGGGACATCACCTGAAGACAGCGAGGATCCAAAGATTTCTGTCAAGGCCTCAGCAATTTCCTCTCTAGCCTCCTTCAGTATTCTGGGGTAGATCCCATCAGGCCCTGGGGACTTATCTCCCTTAATATTTTTCAAGACGCGCAACACCTCGTCTTTTTGGATCTCAATGTGACCCAGGCTATCTACACACCCTTGTCCAGACTCAACATCCACCAATTCCTTCTCTTTGGTGAATACTGATGCAAAGTATTCATTTAGTACCTCACCCATTTCCTCTGGCTCCATGTAGCCACCTGGGTTGACCACTTCCCAACCTAAAATGGAGATCTGCAAAGAATGCAGGGAAATTCAGTCAAGCCAGGAAAAACAAGCATTTGCAAAGTTTCCTGTGTATTAGAACTTGCAGAAACCCAGACAGCACTGAAACTAACCACCATCTGCATATTAATGAGCGATCCCCGAGAACAATTGAAAACATTTAAGGTGAACAAGGTCAAGCCAGACTCCTCGGCGCCAGCAGGAGCCACGACAAAGGAAGGCCAACGGACACTTAGGGACCGCCCAGCAATCAGGGAACAGCTCCAGTATTGGAAAAATCGATCCAAGTGATCAGAACGTAGTCCAATCACTTGGAACCAGGTACGGGGTCCGCCCAAAGGGGCTGGAAGCCCCTGCGGACTATAAAGTAGAGTCCCCAAGTTCAATTCATCCTTCTTGGGAGGGTCACTCAGCAGCTCGAAACAACCCTTGACAGCGACCTGCCTAGCCGCTGCATCAACCAAGTAAGTCTCCAGTCAACGCACACTACGAGATAGGCGCTCCTAGCTACCAGTCTATACCAGCTTTGAATCCTGCAGACTCAGAATCGAATGAAAGGCCATTGGTTCCCCCGACCTGGTGGGCCAGTTCCAAAGCTAAGTATCGGCCTATAGTGTTAGAGATAGTCTAGAAAGTAGAGTTTATGCATGAGTAGTGATTGACTGTGTATCATAAATGTGTTTTGATTTGAAGCTTACTAACTGGTGTACTGAGTTATTGATCAGCACTTGAACTTGAACCTCGTGGTGGTATCATAAAGATACCTGGCGACTCTAGAGCAAAGGTTATAGAAACAGAGCAAATTAAATAAAGACACAACGAACAACAAATTAAGAGCCAACCAAAGTTAGCAACACCCTTCCCGGTCCTTCAGTGGGCCAACCCCTTCCCTGGCTACCCTCTTGCTTTTTATGTACGTGTAAAAAGCCTTGGGATTTTCCTTAACCCTATTTGCCAATGACTTTTCGTGACCCCTTTTAGCCCTCCTGACTCCTTGCATAAGTTCCTTCCTACTTTCCTTATATTCCACACAGGCTTTGTCTGTTCCCAGCCTTCTAGCCCTGACAAATGCCTCCTTTTTAAAAAAAATTCTCCTTTTTCACATTTTCTCCCACATTTACACCCATCAACAATAAACAATAATCAGCAAGATATGTCAATCCCCATAATAACAACGATCCCATCCGCCCACCAACCCCCAAACCTCAGTCCACATGTTTACATAAACAAATGACAAAAAGGAATCAGGGATTACCCATAGTCACCCTTAATCTTACACAGCTCCACCCCCCCCCCCAACCCCATCCCCCCACCCACCCTCCCAACTAATGTTCGATGTTATCCAGTTCTTGAAAGTGCATAATAAATAGTGCCCATGACTTGTAGAACCCCTCCGAGCTTCCGCTCAGTTCAAACTTAACCTTCTCAAGGGTCAAGTATTCCAACAGGTCCCCCCCGCCACGCCAGGGCACTGGGTGGAGAGGCTGCTCTCCATCCCAGCAGGATCCGCCTTCGGGCGGTCAACGAGGCGAAGGCTATGATATCTGCCTCCGCTCCCGTTTCCAACCCTGGCTGGTCCGACACCCCGAATATGGCCTCCTGGGGACCCGGGTCCAGTTTCACACGCACCACCTTGGAAATTACCCTAAACACCTCCTTCCAGTACTCCCCTAGCTTTGGACAGGACCAAAACATATGAACGTGATTCGCGGGCCACCCCCCCGCAACGCTCACACACATCCTCTACTCCTTCAAAAAATCGGCTCATCCTCGCCCTCGTGAGGTGCGCTCTATATACCACCTTCAGGTGTATCAGCCCCAACCTCACACATGAGGTGGAGGCATTCACTCTCCGGAGCACCTCACACCAGACCCCCTCCTCTATACCCTCTCCCAACTCTTCCTCCCACTTTGCTTTGATCCCTTCCAGGGGTGCCTTATCCTCTTCCAGAAAAGCTCCGTACACCGCTGACACTGCCCCCTTCTCCAGTCCCCTTGTCGTCAACACCTCCTCCAGGAATGTGGAAGCCAGTTCCTCTGGGAAGCTCTGTATCTCCTTCCTGGCAAAATCCCGAACCTGCATGTACCTAAACCCTTCTCCCTGCTCTAGCCCATACTTCACTTCCAGCTCCCTCAATCCTGCAAACCGACCCCGAAGAAACAAATCTTTTAGCGTCTTAATCCCCTTCTCTTCCCATTTCCGAAAACTTCCATCCCACCTCCCTGGCTCAAATCTGTGGTTCCCCCGAATCGGCATTTCCCTTGACCCTAAACCCAACCCGAAGTGTTGGCGAAACTGCCTCCAGATTTTCAATGAAGCTATTATTACCGGACTCCCTGAATATTTCCCCGGAGCTATCGGGAGCGGCGCTGTTGCAAGTGCCTTCAGCCCCGACCCCCTGCACAAACTCTCCTCCATTCTGACCCACTGAGAATCAACCCCTCTGACCCAGCTCCGCACCTTCTCCACATTCGCCGCCCAGTAGTAGTACAACAAGTTCGGGAGACCCAAACCCCCTGCCTGCCTTCCCCTCTGTAGCAGCACCTTTCTCACTCTGGCCACCTTCCCTCACCATATGAATGAGGTAATCCTTCCCTCAATCGCCCTGAAAAAAGTATTTGGCAGGAAAATCGGTAGGCATTGAAAAATAAACCGGAATCGCGGCAACACATTCATTTTAACCGCCTGTACCCGACCCGCACGTGACAGTGGAAGGCCGTCCCACCTTGCCTGATCGGCTTTCACTCTCCCCACCAAACTAGTGATGTTGTACCTGCGAAGCCTCCCCCACTCCCGGGCAACCTGCCCCCCCAGATACCTAAAATTAGTCCCTGCTCTACGGAATGGCAGCCCCCCCACCCCTGCCCCCACCCCCGGCCGAGACACCACAAAGTACTCACTCTTGTCCAGGTTCAACTTGTACCCCGAGAAAGACCCAAATACCCGCAGTAGCTCCAATATTCCTCCTATCGACGCACTCGGCTCCGACACATACAGCAGCAAGTCGTCGGCATATAAAGACACCCTATGCTCTATCCCCCCTCGCACTATTCCTTTCCATGCTCCCGAACTTCTCAATGCGATGGCCAACGGCTCAATCGCAAATGCAAACAGCAGGGGGGACATAGGACATCTCTGTCTCGTCCCACAGTGGAGAGAGAAATATCTCGAACTGATATTATTTGTGCGGACATTCGCCTTCGGTTCCTTATATAATAGCTTTACCCAGTTCACAAACCTTGGTCCAATCCCAAACCGCTCCAGCACTGCCATCAGGTACCCCCATTCTACCCGATCAAACGCCTTTTCGGCGTCCAATGCCACAACTACCTCTGTTTCCTTTCTTTCCGCCGGCGCCATAACAATGTTCAAAACCCTCCTAATGTTCGAAAACAGCTGCCTCCCTTTCACGAACCCCGTCTGATCCTCCCCTATCACCTTCGGAAGGCACTCCTCCAGCCTACCCGCCAGTACCTTCGCCAACACTTTTACAGAAGTGATATGGGCCGATACGACCCACACTCCGTCGGATCCTTATCTTTTTTTAGTAACAGGGAAATCGATGCCTGCCCCAAGGTTTGCGGCAACACCCCCTTCCCTGTCGCCTCCTCAAACATCCCCACCATCAGGGGTGCCAACCTATCCTTAAATTTTTTATAATATTCCACCGGAAACCCATCCGGCCCTGCCACCTTCCCCGACTGCATCCTCCCAATCGCGTCCTTTATCTCCTGCTCCACTATTGTTCCTTCTAATGTAGCCCTGTCCCCCTCCCCTAGCCTCGGGTACTCCAACCCATCGAGAAATTCCTGCATCTCACGGTCTCCTCCGAGTGGCTCTGACTTGTACAACCTCTCATAAAACTCCTCAAAAACCTTGTTAATCAGCACTGGGGCCACCACCAACTTCCCTGCCCTATCCTTCACCTGAAGAATTTCCCTTGCCGCTGCCTCCCTCCGGAGCTGACCTGCTAACATAGCTGCCTTATCTCCATGTTCATAAATTGCACCCCTTGCTCGTCTCAGTTAGCGCACCGCCTTCCTGGTGGCCAGTCGGTCGAAGCTCGCCTGTAGTTCCTTCCTCTTTTCCAGCTTCGCCGGGTCCCCATCCTTTGCATACCTCCTATCTACCTCCAACATCTCATCTATTACCCTCTGCCGCTCCAACCTCTCCTCCTTATCCACCCTGGCCTTAAACAAAATTACCTCACCTCTCACCACCGCCTTTAAAGCCTCCCAGACGACTGCCTTCGACACCTCACCCGTACAATTGAAACCTACATATTTCTTAATTACCTTTTCAATTTTCTCACAGAATACTTGGTTCCCCAAAAGCCCCACATCCAGTTTCCACCCCGGTCTCTGCGCTGCCCCCTTCTCTAGCACCATATCCACCCAATGTGGAGCGTGATCTGACACTGCAATTGCAGAGTATTCCGACCCCTTGACTCCAGCCAGCAAAGCCTTCCCCACCACAAAAAAGTCTATCCGCGAGTATACCTTATGGACCGCTGAGAAAAACGAATACTCCCATTCGCTTGGGTGCAGGAACCTCCAAGGGTCCACCCCTCCCATTTCCACCATTAGCCCAGCCAGCGCCTTCGCACCCCCTGATGGGACCATCGAGCGCGGCCGTGATCTGTCCAACCTTGGCTTCTGCACCAGGGTCCAGGCCTCCCCACAATCAGTTCACGCGTGTCTAAGTCGGGAATAGCCCCAAACACCATCCTCGCGAATCCCACATCGTCCCAATTGGGACCGTATACACTTAACAGCGCCACTAATCTCCCCTCCAATGCCCCTGTCACAATCACATATCTACCCCCCGATCTGCCACCACCTTCTCCATCTGGAAGCGTACCCTTTTGCTGACCAGCACCGCTACCCGTCGAGCCCTTCCATCAAATCCGGAGTGAAACACTTGGCTAACCCAGCCCTTTTTTAAGTCTCACCTGGTCCTTCACCCTCAAGTGAGTCTCCTGCAGCATTGCTACATCGGCTTTCAAATCTTTAAGATGTGCAAGCACCCTTGACCTCTTGACTAGACCTCCTAGCCCTCTCACGTTCCACGTGATTATCCTTACTGGTGGTCTCTCACCCCTCCCCCCCCCCCCCCATTCTTATCCACCATCACCATACCACCGGGCCCTGCCCCATAAGCCTGACCCGCCCCTGTCCATTGTTAACATCGAACCCCTTCCCCCCCCCCCCCACCCCCCCCCCCCCCCCCCGAAGAACCCCCCCTACAAAAACATCCCCCAACATCCCTCCCTCCACCCCCTCTTGCTCGCCTCGTAGGCCCATTGAAGCCTGCTATCCAGGCTCCAACGTTCGCAGTCCTCCTCTCACCTCATCCCCGTTCACTAACTGACTCTAGTTAGCTAGCGCGGGTGGCTCCCCCCCGCCAATACCTCTCGCCCCCTTCCGCCCAGTCCCAGAGAAAGAAACACCAAAACAAACCCAACAATCCAACCCCTACAATTCACTAACATAACATTTAACCGTCGCAACACAGAACGCCATTAACTTGAACTCTGTAACAAAGCAAAGAGAAGTAAATTTCAATACAAATCAGTAAAAAGAAAGTTGTAACATTTGTACATTTTCCAGCTGCTCAAACACAGTCCACAGTCTCTCTTCCAGTTCCGCTCTTCACGTCTGTCCCAAGCCTTCTGCCCTCACGAACACCTCAGCCACCTCCGCTGTCTCAAAATAAAAGTCTTTGGCTTTATATGTTACTCTCAACTTCTCCGGGTACACCACACCAAATCGCACCCCCTTCTTGTACAAAGCCGCCTTCACTCGCCCAAACGCCGCTCGTCTTTTTGCCAACTCCACCGTCCAGTCCTGGTAGATCCGAACCGCAGTCCCATCCCACAGCACCTCACGCTTCTGCTTCGCCCAGCTTAATACCTTCTCCTTCATACAAAACTTATGGAAGCAGATAATTACTGCCCTTGGCGGCTCGTTCACTTTGGGCTTCGGCCTTAATGACCGATGAGCTTGGTCTAGCTCGTACAGGGTGGGGTTCTCACCCTCCCCCATCAGCTCCGCCAACTTCTTAGCGAAGTGTTGCGTTGGCCTTGGGCCCTCTGTCCCTTCGGGCAAGCCCACAATTCTCAAATTGTGCCACCTTGAGCGGTTTTCCAAGTCTTCCAGCTTTGCTCGGAGCCTTCTGTTAACCTCCACCACCCTCCGCAGCTCGGCCCCCATCGAGGTGACCTGGTCGCTGTGTCGTGTCACGGCCTCCTCCACCTCCTTCATCTTCTCGCCCTGCTCTCTCACCTCGGCCAATGCCTTTGCCACCCTGATCGGGCCGATTGCCTCCTCCAACAATTACCTCACCACGACCACCATCTCTTTCCTCAGGATCTCCATGTGCCTCACCAAACGTTTTTCCAGCTCCACCACCATCACCTCGGTCATCTTCTCCACCGTAAGTAGTGCGGCCCCGCCTTGCAGGTCGACTTCCGCCATCCTGTCAACACTTTTGCTTTTGCTCGTCTTCTCCTTCGGCGGCGAACCCGCGTTTCCTCCTTTCTTTGACGCTGCTTTTCGCATCTTTTAGCGGCTTATTGTTTTTTATCTTCTTTCCTTTCTCCTCTCTCCCCCTTCACCCTCCTGCCCTTCATCAATCTGACATTCTTCTTTTTTGAAAAAAAACCTTTTACCAATCTTCTATAAATCTTCTTTCTTTCTCCTCTACATTCACCTGGGACCAGGCTTCAACCTTCTTCTTCCTAGGTGGGAGCCATCCGACGTGGAGCACCCTCTCTACATGGTGCCCTGGCCTCAGGCCTGCCGCCTCGGCTTCCTCGTAGCTCCGCCCCCGCTGCTCTGACCTGCCGGGCCCGGCACCTCAGCCCCCGCCGCCCGACACCCGCGCGGGGTTCTTCGCCGGCTTTTAAACCGGCCCCGCTGGCTGCTCGTGGCGGCCCCAAAGGCCGACGATAGTCAGGGGGTGCGTGAAGATTCGGGGATTTCCCCGAAATTTCCGCGAATCGCGGCCACCGGCGGGAGCTCTTTTTTTTGCAGCCGCCTTGCTCGCCTACCCCACCGGAAGTCCTCCTTTTTCTTTTTGAGGAGACCTACAATATTTCTCGTTGTCCAAGTTTCCCAAAATTTGCCATATTTATCCTTCTTCCTCACAGGAACATGCCGGTCCTGAATTCCTTTCAACTGACACTTGAAAGCCTCCCACATGTCAGATGTTGATTTACCCTCAAACATCTGCCCCCTATCTAGGTTCTTCAGTTCCCGCCTAATATTGTTATAATTAGCCTTCCCCCAATTTCGCACATTCACCCTAGGACCACTCTTATCCTTGTCCACCAGCACTTTAAAACTTACTGAATTGTGGTCACTGTTCCCGAAATGCTCCCCCAATGAAACTTCTATCACCTGGCCAGGCTCATTCCCCAATACCAGGTCCAGTACAGCCCCTTCCCGAGTTGGACTATCTACATATTGTTTTAAGAAGCCCTCCTGGATGCTCCTTACAAACTCTGCCCCGTCCAAGCCCCCAGCATTAAGTGAGTCCCAGTCAATATTGGGGAAGTTAAAGTCTCCCATCACAACAACCCTGTTGCTTTTACTCCTTTCCAAAATTCTGTCTACCTATCTGCTCCTCTATCTCCCGCTGGCTGTTGGGAGGCCTGTAGTAAACCCCCAACATTGTGACTGCACCCTTCTTATTCTTGATCTCTACCCATATACCCTCGCTGCCCTCTGAGGTGTCCTCCCGCAGTACAGCTGTGATATTCTCCCTAACCAGTAGCGCAACTCCTCCACCCCTTTTACATCCCCCTCTATCTCACCTGAAACATCTAGGGGGCGATTCTCCCAAATGGAGCCCAAGTGTTCACGCCGTCGTGAACGCCGTCGCGTTTCACGACAGCGCGAAACAGGCACGGGTCGACCGATTCTGGCCCCCATAGGGGGCTAGCACGGCGGTGGAGTGGTTCACGCCAACCTGGGCCGCGCCAACCTGCGCATGCGCAGGGGGCTTCTTACGCGCGCCAGCCCCGACTCAACATGGCATTGGTGTTCAGGGGCCGGCCGTGCAGGAAAGTAGGCCCCCCCCCAGGGACAGAGCCCCCCTCTCCCCCCCCCCCCCCCCCCGCCTCCCTCACAGGCTGCTCCCGACCCTTCACGCAGAGTTTCCGCCAGCAGCAACCAGGGGTGTACGGCGCCGGCAGGACTCTGTCGTAGCTGCACGGCCCATCCGGGCCGGTGAATCAGTGGGCCCGCTGATTCCAGCGGCAGCGCAAATGGCGCCGATTCTCCGCATCTCGGATAATCGCGCGCCGGCGTCGGGGCATCGTGGCGTGGTTGCGGCAATTCTCCGGCCCGGCGCGGGGCTCGGAGAATCGCCCCCCTAAATCCAGGAACATTTAGCTGCAAATCCTATCCTTCCCTCAACCAGGTCTCTGTAATGGCAACAACATCATAGTTCCAAGTACTAATCCAAGCTCTAAGTTCATCTGCCTTACCTGTTATACTTCTTGCATTAAAACATATGCACTTCAGGCCACCAGACCTGCTGTTTCAGCAACATCTCCCTGTCTGCTCTTCCTCAGAGCCATACTGGCCCTATTCCCTAGATCTCCCTCAATTTTTTCACCTTCTGACCTATTGCTCCGGTACCCACCCCCCTGCCATAATAGTTTAAACCCTCCCGTGTGACACCAGCAAACCTCGTGGCCAGGATATTTATGCCTCTCCAGTTTTGTTGCAACCCGTCCTTCTTATACAGGTCACACCTGCCCCGGAAGATCTCCCAGTGGTCCAGATAACGGAAACCCTCCCTCCTGCACCAGCTGCTTAGCCACTTGTTTAGCTGCTGTATCTTCCTATTTCTAGCCTCACTGGCACATGGCACAGGGAGTAACCCAGAGATTACAACCCTAGAGGTCCTGTCTTCTAACTTTCTGCCTAGCTCCCTGAACTCCTGCTGCAGGACCTCATGCCCCTTCCTGCCTATGTCATTAGTACCAATATGTACAACAACCTCTGCCTGTTTGCCCTCCCCCTTCAGGATGCCCGCCACCCGTTCCGAGACATCCTGGACCCTGGCACCAGGGAGGCAACATACCATCCTGGAGTCACTTTCGCGTCCACAGAAGCGCCTATCTGTGCCCCTGACTATAGAGTCCCCTATGACTATTGCTCTTCTGCGTTTTGACCCTCCCTGCTGAACATGAGAGCCAGTCGTGGTGCCACTGCTCTGACTGCTGCTGTGTTCCCCTGATAGGCTAGCCCCCCCGACAGTATCCAAAGGGGTATACCTGTTCGAAAGGGGGACAACCACAGGGCATTCCTGCACTGACTGTCTGCCCCGTCTGGTGGTCACCCATCTCTCTGCCTGCACCTTGGGTGTGACCACATCTCTATAACTCCTATCTATGATGTTTTCCGCCATCTGCATGCTCCTAAGTGCATCCAATTGCTGCTCCAACTGAACCACGCAGTCTGTGAGGAGCTGCCATTGGTCACACTTGCTGCAGATGTGGTAGATCGGAAAGCTGGAAGCGTCACAGATCTGCCACATCTCACAGTTGGAGCACTGCACCCTGCTGAGTGACATTTAAGCACTAGTTAATTAATTTAAAATAAACACATGAATTATTGTCAGATTGAGTTACAATTAACTATATGGCCCTGACGTTAGATTTTTACTGTAAAATTAAATGCTAAATACCGATCTCTGCCCTCCGGTTTAGTTACTCCACTATCTAGTTAATCAATTAGATTTGTTTTGCAATATTATTTTTTATTCAAAATTAACAGATTCCCAACCAGCTAATCAGGTCACAGCTTTACTGTGATGTCACATCCATTTTCCCTCCCACATAATTTGAAAAGGTAATAAAAATCACTTACCTTGCCAGGATGCTCTCTGGTTCTCTCCCTGCAGATTAATTTTACAGTAAAAATCTAACGTCAGGGCCATATAGATAGGAGATTCTGTGGTCGCGAGCGAGACTCCCGGAAGGTATGTTGCCTCCCGGGTGCCAGGGCCAGGGATGTCTCGGATCGTGTCTTCAGGATCCTTAAGGGGGAGGGGGAGCAGCCAGAAGTCGCGGTGCACATTGGTACCAACGACATAGGTAGGAAAAGGGGTGTGGAGGTAATAAACAAGTTTAGGGAGTTAGGCTGGAAGTTAAAAGCCAGGACAGACAGAGTTGTCATCTTTGGTTTGTTGCCGGTGCCACGTGATAGTGAGGCTAGGAATAGGGAGAGAGTGCAGTTGAACACGTGGCTGCAGGAATGGTGTAGGAGGGAGGGCTTCAGGTATTTGGATAATTGGAGCGCATTCTGGGGAAGGTGGGACCTGTACAAGCAGGACGGGTTGCATCTGAACCAGGGGGGCACCAATATCCTGGGAGGGAGGTTTTCTAGTACTCTTCGGGAGGGTTTAAACTAATTTGGCAGGGGAATGGGAACCGGATTTGTAGTCCAGCAACTAATGTAGCCGATATTCAGGACGCCAAAGCGTGTAATGAGGCAGTGGGGAAGGGAACACTGACAAAGGAGAGTACTTGCAGGCACGGAGATGGGTTGAAGTGTGTATACTTCAACGCAAGAAGCATCAGGAATAAGGTGGGTGAACTTAAGGCATGGATCGGCACTTGGGACTACGATGTGGTGGCCATCACGGAAACTTGGATAGAAGAGGGGCAGAAATGGTTGTTGGAGGTCCCTGGTTATAGATGTTTCAATAAGATTAGGGAGGGTGGTAAAAGAGGTGGGGGGGTGGCATTATTAATTAGAGATAGTATAACAGCTGCAGAAAGGCAGTTCAAGGAGTATCACCCTATTGAGGTAGTATGGGTTGAAGTCAGAAATAGGAAAGGAGCAGTCACCTTGTTAGGAGTTTTCTATAGGCCCCTCAATAGTAGCAGAGATGTGGAGGAACAGATTGGGAAACAGATTTTGGAAAGGTGCAGAAGTCATAGGGTAGTAGTCATGGGCGACTTTAACTTCCCAAATATTGAGTGGAAACTCTTCAGATCAAATAGTTTGGATGGGGTGGTGTTTGTGCAGTGTGTCCAGGAAGCTTTTCTAACACAGTATGTAGATTGTCCGACCAGAGGAGGGGCAATATTGGATTTAGTACTGGGTAATGAGCCAGGGCAAGTGATAGATTTGTTAGTGGGGGAGCATTTTGGAGATAGTGACCACAATTCTGTGACATTCACTTTAGTAATGGAGAGGGATAGGTACGTGCAAAAGGGCAAGGTTTACAATTGGGGGAAGGGTAAATATGATGTTGTCAGACAAGAATTGAAGTGCATAAGTTGGGAACATAGGCTGGCAGGGAAGGACACAAGTGAAATGTGGAACTTGTTCAAGGAACAGGTGCTACGTGTCCTTGATATGTATGTCCCTGTCAGGCAGGGAAGAGATGGTCGAGTGAGGGAACCATGGTTGACAAGAGAGGCTGAATGTCTTGTTAAGAGGAAAAAGGTGACTTATGTAAGGCTGAGGAAACAAGGTTCAGACAGGGCATTGGAGGGATACAAGATAGCCAGGAGGGAACTGAAGAAAGGGATTAGGAGAGCTAAGAGAGTACATGAACAATCTTTGGCGGGTAGGATCAAGGAAAACCCCAAGGCCTTTTACACATATGTGAGAAATATGAGAATGACTAGAGCGAGGGTAGGTCCGATCAAGGACTGTAGCGAGAGATTGTGTATTGAGTCTGAAGAGATAGGAGAGGTCCTGAACGAATACTTTTCTTCTGTATTCACAAATGAGAGGGGCGATATTGTTGGAGAGGACAGTGTGAAACAGATTGGTAAGCTCGAGGAAATACTTGTTAGGAAGGAAGATGTGTTGGGCATTTTGAAAAACTTGAGGATAAACAAGTCCCCCGGGCCTGACGGGATATATCCAAGGATTCTATGGGAAGCAAGAGATGAAATTGCAGAGCCGTTGGCAATGATCTTTTCGTCCTCACTGTCAACAGGGGTGGTACCAGGGGATTGGAGAGTGGCGAATGTCGTGCCCCTGTTCAAAAAAGGGACTAGGGATAACCCTGGGAATTACAGGCCAGTTAGTCTTACTTCGGTGGTAGGCAAAGTAATGGAAAGGGTACTGAAGGATAGGATTTCTGAGCATCTGGAAAGATACTGCTTGATTCGGGATAGTCAGCACGGATTTGTGAGGGGTAGGTCTTGCCTTACAAATCTTATTGAATTCTTTGAGGAGGTGACCAAGCATGTGGATGAAGGTAAAGCAGTGGATGTAGTGTACATGGATTTTAGTAAGGCATTTGATAAAGTTCCCCATGGTAGGCTTATGCAGAAAGTAAGGAGGCATGGGATAGTGGGAAATTTGGCCAGTTGGATAACGAACTGGCTAACCGATAGAAGTCAGAGAGTGGTGGTGGATGGCAAATATTCAGCCTGGATCCCAGTTACCAGTGGCGTACCGCAGGGATCAGTTCTGGGTCCTCTGCTGTTTGTGATTTTCATTAATGACTTGGATGAGGGAGTTGAAGGGTGGGTCAGTAAATTTGCAGACGATACGAAGATTGGTGGAGTTGTGGATAGTAAGGAGGGCTGTTGTCGGCTGCAAAGAGACATAGATAGGATGCAGAGCTGGGCTGAGAAGTGGCAGATGGAGTTTAACCCTGAAAAGTGTGATGTTGTCCATTTTGGAAGGACAAATATGAATGCGGAATACAGGGTTAACGGTAGAGTTCTTGGCAATGTGGAGGAGCAGAGAGATCTTGGGGTCTATGTTCATACATCTTTGAAAGTTGCCACTCAAGTGGATAGAGCTGTGAAGAAGGCCTATGGTGTGCTCGCGTTCATTAACAGAGGGATTGAATTTAAGAGCCTTGAGGTGATGATGCAGCTGTACAAAACTTTGGTAAGGCCACATTTGGAGTACTGTGTACAGTTCTGGTCGCCTCATTTTAGGAAGGATGTGGAAGCTTTGGAAAAGGTGCAAAGAAGATTTACCAGGATGTTGCCTGGAATGGAGAGTAGGTCTTACGAGGAAAGGTTGAGGGTGCTAGGCCTTTTCTCATTAGAACGGAGAAGGATGAGGGGTGACTTGATAGAGGTTTATAAGATGATCAGGGGAATAGATAGAGTAGACAGTCAGAGACTTTTTCCCCGGGTGGAACAAACCATTACAAGGGGACATAAATTTAAGGTGAAAGGTGGAAGATATAGGAGGGATATCAGAGGTAGGTTCTTTACCCAGAGAGTAGTGGGGGCATGGAATGCACTGCCTGTGGAAGTAGTTGAGTCGGAAACATTAGGGACCTTCAAGCAGCTATTGGATAGGTATATGGATTACAGTAAAATGATAGTGTAGATTTATTTGTTCTCAAGGGCAGCACGGTAGCATTGTGGATAGCACAATTGCTTCACAGCTCCAGGGTCCCAGGTTTGATTCCAGCTTGGGTCACTGTCTGTGCGGAGTCTGCACGTCCTCCCCGTGTCTGCGTGGGTTTCCTCCGGGTGCTCCGGTTTCCTCCCACAGTCCAAAGATGTGCGGGTTAGGTGAATTGGCCAATGATAAATTGCCCTTAATGTTCAAATTGCCCTTGGTGTTGGGTGGAAGTGTTGAGTTTGGGTAGGGTGCTCTTTCCAAGAGCCGGTGCAGACTCAAAGGGCCGAATGGCCTCCTTCTGCACTGTAAATTCAATGTTAATCTATGATTAATGTAGGACAAAGGTTCGGCACAACATTGTGGGCCGAAGGGCCTGTTCTGTGCTGTATTTTTCTATGTTCTATGTAACAGTTACAAGCCAGAAGAAAGAAAACAAAGCGGTAGGGAAAAAGCACCTTCTCCCACTCTGCACCGAATTACCTCACTGCACCAAATTACCAAGTTCCAATTCCCACTCTGGCTGTGTCTCACTTAGGATGTGTCGCCTTCACGTACGCAGCTTACTGAGTATCCTTAAATAATGAACATAAGAGAGTTGTTTAATCATTGAACCACACGGCTTCCGGTGGCGACTATGAGGGAGTAGGTCGCACATTTGGTGGCTCCTGCTCTGGCTAGACATTCGGACCTTTCCCCCCGACTTTTTTTTGCGTTTTTAAGCACTGGACTTGAAGAAACAGTGAATAAGTGTCTGGTGCATTTATTGGTTTATGGAACAGAGAGCCCGACGGGATCAAAAGGGAAGAAACAAAAAGACAAGCTCGAGGTGGGTGTTGATTGCAGCAGCGGACAAGATAACCGGTGTCCAGACCCCTGGGAGGAGCTCCTGCAGATCATCCGGGAAGGCTTCGCCAAACAGAAACGGGAATGTCTGGACCCGATTAAGGAAACGGTGGAGATGATGGAGCGGAGGCCAGATGCCCAGGACCGGACGATCCAGAAACTGGAGAAGGTGCTAGCTGAACAGGAGGAACACCAGACGGCAGCGGAGATGAAGATGGGGATGCTGAGGGACTGGCAAAAAAGGCTGCTGGAACAGGTAGAGGATTTGGAAAACAGGTCCCTTGGCAGAACCCAAGGGATGTTGGCCTCCCGGAGGGGGCTGATTCCGGGGAGTTTGTGGCGAACATGTTCCAGAAGCTGCTGGGAGATGGGGCTTTCCCCCAACCGTTGGAGGTGGATCGGGCGTACAGAGCGTTGGCGAGGAAGCCGCGGCAGGGAGACCCCCCCTCGGGCGATGGTGATCAGGTTCCACAGGTACCTGGATAAGGAGCACGTTCTCCAGTGGGTCAAGCGCACGCGGAACTGTTAGTGGGACAACAGCATTCTGCAGGTGTACCAAGATTTAAGCGTGGAGGTGGCCAAGAGGAGGGCAGCTTTAATCAAATTAAGTCGATCCTGTTCAAGAAGCAGGTTAAGTTCAGACTGTTGTATCCGGCGTGACTCTGGGTTACGCATGAGGACCAACATCGATACTTTGAGTCGCCCGAGGACGCTATGGAGTTCGTCAGAAGGAAAGGACTGGTGCCAACTTGAGAACACGCTGCTCTAAGTTTGAGAAACTGTTTTTCCTGTTTGTTTTAAATGATGTTTGGACTGATTTAAGAACAAAGAACAAAGAAAAGTACAGCACAAGAACAGGCCCTTCGGCCCTCCAAGCCCGTGCCGACCATGTTGCCCGACTAGACTACAATCTTCTCCACTTCCTGGGTCTGTATCCCTCTATTCCCATCCTATTCATGTATTTGTCAAGATGCCCCTTAAATGTCACTATCGTCCCTTCTTCCACCACCTCCTCCGGTAGCGAGTTCCAGGCACCCACTACCCTCTGTGTAAAAAAAACTTGCCTCCTACATCTACTCTAAACCTTGCCCCTCGCACCTTAAACCTATGCCCCCTAGTAATTGACCCCTCTACCCTGGGGAAAAGCCTCTGACTATCCACTCTGTCTATGCCCCTCATAACTTTGTAGACCTCTATCAGGTCGCCCCTCGACCTTCGTCGTTCCAGTGAGAACAAACCGAGTTTATTCAACCGCTCCTCATAGCTAATGCCCTCCATACCAGGCAACATTCTGATAAATCTCTTCTGCACCCTCTCTAAAGCCTCCACATCCTTCTGGTAGTGTGGCGACCAGAATTGAACTATACTCCAAGTGTGGACTAACTAAGGTTCTATACAGCTGCAACATGACTTGCCAATTCTTATACTCAATGCCCCGGCCAATGAAGGCAAGCATGCCGTATGCCTTCTTGACTACCTTCTCCACCTGTGTTGCCCCTTTCAGTGACCTGTGGACCTGTACACCTAGATCTCTCTGACTTTCAATACTCTTGAGGGTTCTCCCATTCACTGTATATTCCCTACCTGCATTAGACCTTCCGAAATGCATTACCACACATTTGTCCAGATTAAACTCCATCTGCCATCTCTCTGCCCAAGTCTCCAAACAATCTAAAACCTACTGTATCCTCTGACCGTCCTCATCGCTTTCCGCAATTCCACCAACCTTTGTTCGTTTGTCGGTTTCGTTCTTGGCTTTTCTCTTTGATAATTGTGTTTTGTTTAAGAAGGGGAAAGTAGTTAAAGAACGATTCGATTTTGGTGGGTTTTCTGTGTTGTGAGGGGAATGGTGGTGGGGATTTTTGGCTTTGTATTATTTTGAGTAGTATTATTTTGATCTGTATTATGGTGAGCGTTTGGGTTTGTTTTGCTTTATACTGACTTTGGTTGGCGTCTGTTTCTTACAGTGGGCAGTTGTCGGGGCTGGGTTGATGAGGGCGATGGTTTCGTTGGGCGGGGGAGGGCAGGTAGGCAATGATAGGTGGGAGACATGCTGGCGCCAGAGCCGTGGGCCACCCAGGCTAGCTGGGTGAGCTAGTCTGCGGGAGCACAGTGTGGGGTGTGGGGGTATACAATCAGATTAGGGATGAGGTTAGGTTACAGAATGTTGTTCGGCTGATGAGGGCGGGATTTGATTTTAGAAGGGGAGAAGAGGTTGGGGATGGGCACTGTCAGGAGGCGGGGCTACAGAGGCACTGGGCTGGGCTAGTGGCAGGCCCAGGAAAGGGGATGGCTGACGGGGGGGGGGGGGGGGGGGCAGTGCCCCCCAATTAGGCTGGTCACGTGGAACGTTAGAGGGCTAAATGAGCCGGTGACGAGGGCAAAAGTGTTCGCGCATCTTAGGGCTTTAAAGGCGGATGTAATAATGTTGCAGCAGATGCACCTGAAGGTAGCGGACCAGATTAGGTTGTGGAAGAGCTGGGTTAGTCAGGTATTCCACTCAGGGCTAGATACTGAGACCAGGGGGGGTCGCGATTCTGGTGAACAAGCGGGTGTAGTTTAAGGTGGGGGGTATTGTTTCAGACGGGGGAGGTCGCTACGTTATTGTTAGTGGTAAACTGGAAGGGAGGAAGGTGGTCCTCGTCAACAGATATGCGCCAAACTGGGATGATGCGGATTTCATAAAGAGGGTGCTGGGGAAGATACCCGACCTGGATTCCCACAAGCTGGTTATGGGAGGGGACTTCAATACAGTTATGGATCCAGGCCTGAACCGGCCGTGCTCAAGAACGGGCAGAGTGTCAGCAATGGGAAAAGAACTGAGGGAGTTCATGGAGCAGATGGAGGGAGGGGGTCGAACCGTGGAGGTTTGGCAGGCCGACAGGGAAGGAGTTCTCCTTTTTCTCGCACGTCCATAGGGTCTACTCCCGGATTGATTTTTTAATACTGAGTAGGGATCTACTGACGGGTGGTGGATGCGCAGTATTCTGCAATCACCATTTCCGACCATGCCCCACATTGGGTCGAGGTACAGGTGAGTGAAGAGAGCTTCCAGCGCCCGCAGTGGAGGCTGGATGTGGGACTGCTGGCGGATGAAGGGGTGTGCGAGAGGGTGAGGAAGTGTATACAAAACTACCTGCAGGTCAACGATACGGGGGAAGTTTCTGCAGCGGTGGTGTGGGAGGCACTCAAGGCAGTGGTGAGAGGGGAGCTGATTTCAATACGGGCTCACAGAGACAAGACGGACACGGCAGAGACGGACCGACTGTTAGCAGATTGACAGGAGGTATGCGGGGACCCCGAGTGCGGAGCTCTTGAGGGAACGGAGGAGGCTGCAGGCGGAGTTTGTGGTGGTGTCCATGGGTAAGGCAGTGGAGCAGCTCAGAAAGGCGAGGGGTGCGGTATATGAACATGGAGAGAAAGCCAGCAGGATGCTGGCTCAGCAGCTCAGAAAGAGGGAGGTGGCTAGGGCAATAGGTAAAGTGGTGGATGGAGGCGGTAAATTGGTAGGGGATGCGGCGGGTGTGAACAGAGCTTTCAAGAACTTTTATAGCAAACCCTATAGCTCGGAGCCCTCCGCGGGGCTGGAGGGGATGAGATGCTTCTCAGACAGCCTGACATTCCCAAAAGTGGGTAGGGAGCTAGTAGAAGGGCTGGGCGCCCCGATCAGAGCTGAGGAGATATTAGGGGGCTTAAAGGCCATGCAGTCAGGTAAAGCCCCGGGGCCGGATGGGTACCCAGTAGAATTTTATAAAATGTTCTCCGGGATACTGGGGCCGCTGCTGGTCAAGGTTTTTAATGAGATAAGGGACAGAGGGGCGCTGCCCCAGATGATGTCGCAGGCCACCATCTCCTTGATTTTAAAACGGGACAAGAACCCGGAGTCGTGTGGGTCTTATAGGCTGATCTCCCTTCTTAACGTGGATGCCAAACTGTTGGCGTAGCTTTTGGCCACTAGGACTGAGGATTGTGTGCCAAGTGTTATTCGAGAGGACCAAACAGGGTTTGTTAAAGGGAGGCAACTGGTGGCGAATATAAGAAGATTGCTCAATGTGATCATGATGCCCCCAGAGGGAAAGGAGGTGGAGGTAGTGGTGGCAATGGACGCGAGAAGGCGTTTGACTGGGTAGAGTGGGAGTACTTATGGGAGGTGCTGGGACGGTTTGGATTTGGGGTGGGTTTCATCGACTGGGTCAGGCTGCTATATGAGGCCCCGGAGGCGAGTGTGAGGCCAAACAGGATGACTTCCGACTATTTTAGACTGCACCGCAGAACGAGACAGGGGTGCCCCCTCTCCCCACTGCTGTTTGCGCTAGCTATAGAGCCGCTGGCAATTGCTCTGAAGGCTTCAGAGGGTTGGAAGGGGGGGGGGAGGGGCGGGCGGAGCATAGGGTTTCATTATATGCAGATGACATGCTTTTGTACGTTTCGGACCCGATGGTGGGGATGGACTGAATCATGGCGACCCTGGGGGAATTCGGCCGGTTTTCGGGGTACAAATTGAATATGACAAAAAGTGAAATGTTTGTAGTTCAGGAGAGGGGCCAAGGGGACCGGCTGAGGGAGCTGCCATTCCGGTTAGTTGGGGACAGTTTCAGGTAGCTGGGAATACAAGTGGCGCGGGATTGGGGTCAACTGCACAAGCTGAACCTGTCCCGGCTGGTAGGTCAAATGCGAGGGGCGTTTCGGAGGTGGGATGTGCTCCCGCTGTCATTAGCTGGGAGAGTACAGACAGTTAAAATGACGGTCCTCCCGAGGTTCTTATTCGTGTTCCAGTGTCTCCCCATTTTCATTCTCCGTTCCTTTTTTAAGAGGGCAAGCAAGATAATTTTGGGCTTTGTATGGGCGGGCAAGTCCCCGCGTGTGAAGAAGGTGATACTCGAGCGGAACCGGGGGGGATTCAGCAATTATTATTGGGCGGCTAACATAGCCATGATAAGGAAGTGGGTGGTTGGCGGGGGGTCGACTTGGGAGCGGGTGGAGGCAGCCTCATGTATAGGTACCAGTCTGGGGGCGTTGGTGACGGTGCCTCTGCCGTTCCCGCCGGCGCGCTTCTCCACCAGTGCTGTAGTGCTGTAGTGGTGGTGGCCCTTTGGATCTGGGGACAGTGGAGGAGGCACGTGGGAACAACGGGAGCATCGGGCTGGTCCCTGATATGTGACAGCCATTGGTTTGCCCCGGGGAGGTTGGATGGGGAGTTTCGGGTATGGCGGAGGGCGGGGATTGAGCGGATGGGAGATTTGTTCTTGGAAGGGAGCTTCCCTAGCTTGAGAGCACTGGAGGCCAAGTTTGGGTTGACGAGGGGGAATGAGTTCCGGTATATTCAGGTGCGGGACATTTTGCGCAGGCAGGTGCCATTTTTTCCACTCTTGCCACTAAGGGGGATCCAAGATAGGGTCGTGTCTAGAGGATGGGTGGGGGAGGGAAGTGTCTCGGATATTTACAAGGAGCTCATGGGGGCGGAGGAGACGCAGACCGAGGAGCTGAGGCATAAATGGGAGGAAGAGTTGGGAGGGGAGATTGGGGAAGGCCTGTGGGCGGACGCGCTGAGCAGGGTTAATGGGACTGCAACATCTCCCCTCCCAGCCTGATTCAATTTAAGGTTGTCCACCGGGCCCACATGACAGTGTCCCGGGTGAGCAGATTCTTCGGCGTAGAGGACAGATGTGTAAAGTGTCTGAGAGGACTGGCAGACCATGTCCACATGTTTTGGGTGTGTCCAAAACTTAGTAGATACTGGCAGGGGTTTGAGGACGTCATGTCTAGAGTACTGAACACGAGGGTGGCAATGGGTCCAGAGGTGGCGATTTTGGGGGTTTCAGAGGCCCCGGAAGTCCGGTTGGAGAAAGAGTCCAACGTTTTGTCCTTTGCTTCCCTGGTAGCCTGGAGACGGATACTTCTAGCTTGGAGGAATTCAAAGCCCCCGAAGTCAGAACAAAGAACAAAGAACAAAGAAATGTACAGCACAGGAACAGGCCCTTCGGCCCTCCAAGCCCGTGCCGACCATACTGCCCGACTAAACTACAATCTTCTACACTTCCTGGGTCCGTATCCTTCTATTCCCATCCTATTCATATATTTGTCAAGATGCCCCTTAAATGTCCCTATCGTCCCTGCCTCCACTACCTCCTCCGGTAGTGAGTTCCAGGCACCCACTACCCTCTGCGTAAAAAACTTGCCTCGTACATCTACTCTAAACTTTGCCCCTCTCACCTTAAACCTATGCCCCCTAGTAATTGACCCCTCTACCCTGGGGAAAAGCCTCTGACTATCCACTCTGTCTATGCCCCTCATAATTTTGTATACCTCTATCAGGTCGCCCCTCAACCTCCTTCGTTCCAGTGAGAACAAACCGAGTTTATTCAATCGCTCCTCATAGCTTATGCCCTCCATACCAGGCAACATTCTGGTAAATCTCTTCTGCACCCTCTCTAAAGCCTCCACATCCTTCTGGTAGTGTGGCGACCAGAATTGAACACTATACTCCAAGTGTGGCCTAACTAAGGTTCTATACAGCTGCAACATGACTTGCCAATTCTTATACTCAATGCCCCGGCCAATGAAGGCAAGCATGCCGTATGCCTTCTTGACTACCTTCTCCACCTGTGTAGCCCCTTTCAGTGATCTGTGGACCTGTACTCCTAGATCTCTTTGACTTTCAATACTCCTGAGGGTTCTACCATTCACTGTATATTCCCTACCTGCATTAGCCCTTCCAAAATGCATTACCTCACATTTGTCCAGGTTAAACTCCATCTGCCATCTCTCCGCCCAAGTCTCCAGACAATCTAAATCCTGCTGTATCCTCAGACAGTCCTCATCGCTATCCGCAATTCCACCAACCTTTGTGTCGTCTGCAAACTTACTAATCAGACCAGTTACATTTTCCTCCAAATCATTTATATATACTACAAAGAGCAAAGGTCCCAGCACTGATCCCTGTGGAACACCACTGGTCACAGCCCTCCAATTAGAAAAGCATCCCTCCATTGCTACCCTCTGCCTTCTATGGCCTAGCCAGTTCTGTATCCACCTTGCCAGTTCACCCCTGATCCCGTGTGACTTCACCTTTTGTACTAGTCTACCATGAGGGACCTTGTCAAAGGCCTTACTGAAGTCCATATAGACAACATCTACTGCCCTACCTGCATCAATCATCTTAGTGACCTCCTCGAAAAACTCGATCAAGTTAGTGAGACACGACCTCCCCTTCACAAAACCGTGCTGCCTCTCACTAATACGTCCATTTGCTTCCAAATGGGAGTAGATCCTGTCTCGAAGAATTCTCTCCAGTAATTTCCCTACCACTGAAGTAAGGCTCACCGGCCTGTAGTTCCCGGGATTATCCCTGCCACCCTTCTTAAACAGAGGAACAACATTGGCTATTCTCCAGTCCTCCGGGACATCCCCTGAAGACAGCGAGGATCCAAAGATTTCTGTCAAGGCCTCAGCAATTTCCTCTCCAGCCTCCTTCAGTATTCTGGGGTAGATCCCATCCGGCCCTGGGGACTTATCTACCTTAATATTTTTTAAGACACCCAACACCTCGTCTTTTTGGATCACAATGTGACCCAGGCTATCTACACCCCCTTCTCCAGACTCAACATCTACCAATTCCTTCTCTTTGGTGAATACTGATGCAAAGTATTCATTTAGTACCTCGCCCATTTCCTCTGGCTCCACACATAGATTCCCTTGCCTATCCTTCAGTGGGCCAACCCTTTCCCTGGCTACCCTCTTGCTTTTTATGTAAGTGTAAAAAGCCTTGGGATTTTCCTTAACCCTATTTGCCAATGACTTTTCATGACCCCTTCTAGCCCTCCTGACTCCTTGCTTAAGTTCCTTCCTACTTTCCTTATATGCCACACAGGCTTCGTCTGTTCCCAGCCTTTTAGCCCTGACAAATGCCTCCTTTTTCTTTTTGACGAGGCCTACAATATCATTCGTCATCCAAGGTTCCCGAAAATTGCCGTATTTATCTTTCTTCCTCACAGGAACATGCCTGTCCTGTATTCCTTTCAACTGACACTTGAAAGCCTCCCACATGTCAGATGTTGATTTGCCCTCAAACATCCGCCCCCAATCTATGTTCTTCAGGTCCCGCCTAATATTGTTATAATTAGCCTTCCCCCAATTTAGCACATTCATCCTCGGACCACTCTTATCCTTGTCCACCAGTACTTTAAAACTTACTGAATTGTGGTCACTGTTACCGAAATGGACTTACTGAATTGTGGTCACTGTTACCGAAATGACCTGGCTGTCAGACATAGCGAGTTTCTTGGGCTTGGAGAAAATCAAGTTCGCCTTGAGAGGGTCGTTGTTGGGGTTCGCCCGGAGGTGGCAACCATTCATTGACTTCTTTGCGGAGAATTAATCGTCAGCAGGGGGGGTTAAGGGGAATGTAGTATAGGGGTCAATTAGGCAGATCTGGATGGGACGTGTTACGGCAATTGCACTATGTGCTTTGTTTATTGTAGTCCTTTTGTTTTCTCGTTTTGTAATTCTACTGTTTACAATGCCAAAAAATACCTCATTGAAATTGTTTATCAAAAAAAAAATCATTGAACCACACACTTGACTTTGCTTTTTCTCGGTGCTCACTACCTAGCAATTTATGTAGCAGATATTCAAATGACCTACAGACATCCTGGAGTCAAATTCATGTTATGATCAAGTAACTATGGAGAACTGTGTCTAATCTTTTATGTCAGAGAAATTAGTAATCTTTTTAATAGCTCTTCATTCATTCAGAATGCTGGTGCCTATTTAATATGAAGTTTTCATTTACCAGATGTACAGTGAATGGTAGATTATTATAGAAGGTTTACTCTCTTATAAAGTTGAAAACTTTATTTCCTTAAATTTCAATGTGATGCATATTCACAAGAAGATTCACCTTGCATCAGTTGTAAGCAGTGACGTTGAATGTAAAAAGTATCAGTATTTATCAGTATCCATTTTTAATTTTGCTCTCTAGGTGATCACTATTGGGTTATTGACACTGACTATGATAACTATGCCATTACTTATGCCTGCCGTAGACAGAAGGATGATGGAACTTGTGATGACGGCTATGCCATCATCTTCTCCCGCAACCCACTTGGTCTTCCACCAAATATCCAGCGCATTGTTCGTCAGAAACAGGAAGAGATTTGCCTCGCTGGGCAGTTTGAACCAGTACTACAATCCGGTAAGTAACATTAAGATTTGTTAAAAATGATCAGAAACACAATATCCATCCTCCTATAGGCAATAACCCATACTAAATGCATGAAATTGGGGAAAATGTATCTAGAAATCTTGTGCTGCTCTACCTGATTTGCTGGGGCATCATGTGTGCCTAAACATTCAATATGGTGGTTTGGTATAAATATGCAGGAGTCACATCAGAACTATTTCAGTTTCTCATTCAAACAAGAATTTTATGCTTTTCATAAGACCCATTCATGTTTTTGGACTGCCTCTATATCTGACCGAACACTAAATAAACTTGCCCCACAACTCGTGATGTTGGCAGCCAGCTAGGACCCTTCAACAACACCATGTCGTAGAAGAGCCCCTTAAATATAGGTTGGTTGCTGGTTTATCATTTGAGGGCAATCATTGGTCAGTTTTCTGACTCAGAAAATTGAATTCTGACTTCTATAAAGGTTTTGCTGCTGTGGCATATTGCTGCCTCCTGTACAGTTTTGTTGAAGTCATGTGTAATCCAGCAGAGCTGCCTGAAGAACTGGGCCAACAAGGAGGTGGCAGAGTGCAGGAAGCAGCTTGCAGAAGTGGGAGGAGAAGGGCATTTCACAGAAGGTGGTGTCCACAGTGGATTATCAGGGAGCAATCAGCTTTACTGTGTCCAACTGGAATGCCCTTGCTTCAAAAAAAAAAAGAGGCCATTATTGTCTATGCCACCTACTGCAATCAGAAACTGAGCTGCATGTTAGGGCTTTGATAGAACTGCTTGTAACTGACCAGGTCACAGTGACCTTCACATTTATGCAAAAGGCATCTTTTGGGCTGCAACAGAGAGAACTCTCAGTATACAGTCCGCTGCAAAAACAAAGAGCTGTGGAACGGACCACCAACACAACATCCTCCATGTCTTTCCCCATGCGCAGAGCAAAGCAGAACATATTGCAGGATTCCGCAGGATTCCACAGAATTAAGGTGCCACGGACTGCACCTACATTGCCTTGGTTCTCCCAAAAGGATTAAACTCCCTGCGTCCAGTTTTCTTTTATGATCATAAATTACGCATCACGCAAGTTTGGTCTGATTTCATCACCACAGTCATGATTTGTTTATCCTGCACCCATCCTCTGTACTGCTTTTGGTCCTATCAGAGCAGCTAATTACGGCCCACTATTGGGGGGGGGGGGATCATTGCATTTTCATTTACCCTTCCCTAACATCTGCTGCCTCAGACGAAAGTGTTTAAAGCAGCAACTGTTACAAGTATCAGAGGTTTCCTCAAAAGCCAAGTGCATGTCAAAGAGCTTCAAATCCCTGGATAGACTTTGAAATGCCAATCTTCTATTCAATTTCACACAGCAATATTATTCCGAATGATTTGTTTGTCTAACTTTCCCTTCACACTTGAATGCATCTCAAGTACCCTTCTTTGATGCTAACCACAATATTTATAAGCACTCTTGCTGTGATTGACAGTTCCTCAGCCCATCAAAAGGAGCCAAGTGCTTTCTGCTGTGAAAAATAGGGGGTCTGGCTGGGTGTCGTGGGCCACCCTCATGCACGCTGTGAGGGGTAACCCATTATTTCTGTGATGTAGGGGTGGTGAAGAGAGAAATAATGCACCTACATGTCGATGGGGGGGCGGGGGGGGGGGGGTGCAGGATTTGCACTTTGGGGAAACGCTCTCCCTATGCATGAATTAGCATGGTGAAGGGGAGAGACCAGCATACTGGGCCCCGCTCCTAGAGCCAGCGGAGACCATTTTCAATTCTCCACTGGCGGGAGTACATATGCTCCAGAATGGAGAATCCCAGCCATAATGTCGGAAGTTGTGAGTTTATTGATTTTGATAATAAAAATAGAAAAGTGAAATACTTTTAAAAAGATATGGGCCGGGATTCTCCCCGACCCGGCGGAACGGGGGGGTCCCGGTGGGATGGAGTGGCGGGAACGACTCCGGCGTTGGGCCGCCTCACCTTGAGGGGCTAGCCCCGTGCCAGAGTGGTTGGCGCGCCGCCAGCCGGCGGGAAAGGCATTTGGTGCCACGCCAGCCGGGGCCGAAAGACTTCGCCGACCGGCGGAAGTCCGCATAGGCGAAGGGGGGGGGGGTTGTCTCTTACGCATCGACCATGGTGAAGGCTGTGGCCGAGGTGGAGGGAAAAGTGTGCCCCCCACGACACAGGCCCGCCCGCGGATCGGTGGGCCCCGATCGCGGGCCAGGCCACCGTGGGGGCACCCCCCGGGGCCAGATCGCGCGCCCCCCCCCCCCCCCCCAGGACCCCGGTGCCCTCCCTCGCCGCCTAGTCCCGCTGGTAAGAGAGGTGGTTTGATTTTCGCCGGCGGGACTGGCATGACAGCAGCGGGACTTCGGCCCATCGCGGGCCGGAGAATCGCCGGGGAGGGCCCGCCGGCCGGTGCGGCGCGATTCCCGCCCCCGCCGAATATCCGGTGCCAGAGAATTCGGCAACCGGCGGGAGCGGGGTTCACGCCAGCCCCCGGCGATTCTCCGACCCGGTGGGGGGGTCAGAGAATCCCGCCCATGAAATTTCTAAATGCTGACGTTCAGAGAGACGTGCATGTACTCACACAAGGAACTCCACTGAGTGAAGTGTAGTGCAGTGATTGTAGAACTGTGAAGGGAAGCAAGACAAGGGAATATTGTAACTAGTGGGGCAGAAGGTGATGAACATGTGAATACAATTCTCACCTTGATGAGGTCCTTGGAACTTGTTCTGATATGGTGGTCACATCCTGGGGTGTTAGCTCCGAGTATTGACTTCTTCTGTATCTTCTTTCCACTGGTGGAAAAGATATAGGGCGCAATCAACACAGCCTCATTGCACCTGTTTTGGTGATGCGATGAGACCGTTAAATCTCGCGAGATCCAGATTTGCATATTCAAGTGAGTAGTTAGTTTTACTTGAATATATCTATGCTGGAGTTACACAGGGTGGGATCGAATGGTCTGGAGACCCCGCCGTGGCGCTGTGTAGCATTGGTTTTCGCAAACGTGGACCGGGGGGGGGGGCGGGGGGGGGGGGGGGGGTCTTCCAGGCGATTGGAGGCTACCGGGTGTCGGACTCTCAGCAGGGTGGTACCCTGGCATTCCTGATGACACCCGGGCACCTTCACAGTGTCAGGGTGCCCAGGTGACATTGCCAGGCTGGTATGGGCACAGCCGAGGTGCCAGACTCCAGGACCCCGTAATTGGTAAATTGGGACATTGAGTGGGATCCGGAGGCTGGCCGTTCCTCACCGTTACCCCAAAATGAAGCAGAGTTCTGTTTATAGCGGGGTCGTTCTCACTGCTGCAAACGCAGGGAAACACCCTGCTAAACCATCCCAAAATGGGATTCATTTCCATCAAATCATTCATTAATGATTAATTAACATTAACGATCTGGAAGGAGGAACTAAGTGTACTGTTGCTAAGTTTGCAGATGATACAAAGACATGCAGAGGGACAGGTAGTATTTAGGAAGCTGGGTGGCTGCAGAAAGACTTGGACAGACTAGGAGAGTGGGCAAAGAAGTGGCTGATGGAATACAGTGTGGATACAGTGTGGATATGTGTGAGGTTATGCACTTTGGTAGGAAGAATGGAGCATACTCTATTTTCTAAATGGGGATATGCTAAGAAAATCAGAAGCACCACGGGACTTGGGAGTCCTAGTTCAAGATTCTCTCAAGGTTAACGTGCAGGCTCAGTCAGCAGTTAGGGAGGCAAATGCAATGTTAGCATTCATGTCGAGAGGTTAGACAATTAACAAGAATTAACAATGACCCAATGATTTGGAGCATTTTCAGTGATGTAAGATCACAATTATAATTAGACATTGATCCAAAACAATGAGTCAAGGATTTAAAAATTCCTAGAGTACATGTTGAGGGCAGAAATCCATTCATCATAAACCTGTCAGGGGTTAGGGAAATCCTGCCTTTGGGTTTTTCCAGGAGGCTGGCAAACCAAGTGAAATCACAGCCTCCTGACCTTTGGATGTGAATCTGGACTCCTAACAAAATCAGATGCTTCTTGCAAAGATCAGGTTGTTCTAGAGTGGGAAGCTAAAGTGCTTAAAAGTGGCTGCCCAATATTGCTGTGCCTCGCTCCTGCTCTGGCGAAAAGCTGAGTTGTGCCTTTAGTAGCATTGGTGCCTGAGCGTTTAATTGCAGTAAGGATTCTTCCCTTGACCGCAATCAGGCAATTGAGTCATTGGTGGAGGTTCCCAGCAGGCTGATATTAGAGGTATGCGGATTATTGGGACAAATATGAATATGAGTGTTTTAACTAAACCTGGTGGCTGATAATCTTATTTGATTGCTTATTCTTTCACTTGTTTTAGGTGCCTGCCCTTAAAGTTCTGGAGGAAAAAGCTTATCTGGAGGTGGAACAAACTATTTCATTATAATATGGGATTACAATTAGCGGAAATTATTTTTAAAAATTATAGATCCTTGAAAATGTCTTGGTCAGAAATAGTTGGATATTATAAATCAGTGGCTTTTTATCTGTACTTAATAGCAGACATAATGCTTGCAGTATTTTGACATTAAACATTAAAATTGAAATTGGGCCTCAGCAACAGTTTTCTCATTCTCAAATGTAGTTCAAATGTGATGGTTTTGTAGTAAACACTGGGATGAAATCTAAAGACCGTTTTTTTTTCAAACAATAGAGGAAGAAATAAGAATTGCTGTTGTCATATACTGTATGGACCCAGAGACAGACATAACTGTGACTTTTACCAATAAATGTATCAAAAATAAAGAGCGACTTAACACTAGTGTTTGGATTTTACTAATACACAGAGGGGCTGTACTTCTGTAGGGGGGTTCTCCTGGTGTCCTGTCACAACCTTGGTGGCAGAACTGTAGAAGATTCAGAGACTGGCTTTGTGCCATCATTCATTTACACTATGGCAGAATCTTCTAATAAATTGTCAAGTGTCGGGCTCAGCATGAAAACCGGCGTGTAGTTCTCCAGCTGCACAACTGAGTTTTTTCAACAGATTCTCTGTGCGCACAATAATCTGTGGGCATGATATCTGCTGTCACACTTGCAGGGCAGGGCCTGATAGAGCCGGCAATTTGGGAACCACAGAGATGGGGGCACCAACTGTAACTTGAAACACTGGTTTGTTGTGGTGCATGTGTGTTTTCTGGTATAATGTGAGGAATGGTGTACAGCCCAGTGAGGAATACTCCAGACGTTGCTTGAATAATTGATAAAGAATATTTATTAATTTAAAACAAAAACACACATGACAAGAAGGACTGTAAACACTATGACACTTAAGTACACTGATTACAATACACAGATAATTTTGCACGAATCTAGATCTTGGTTCCCAAACCTAGATTACCTGAAACCTGAGACACTCATTCTGTGTGTGTCACTCTCTCTGTCACACTCTCACGCAGGTGTGTGTCCATTTCCTTGTCTCTCCACTTTGAAGTTACCACCTCTATAGCCCCATTGTTTTCTCTAATTACATAGGCAAATACTTTGTTTTCCACTGATAGGCAAATTTCTATTTCACCATATCCCCAGATGTCTGCCTCTAATTAATTCCCTGTTTTACTTACTTTGTTTTTCTAATAATAATTTTCCCCAATTCTTAACAAGGGGCAGTGCCAGGGAACTGCTCGGGCAAGTCTCTCTTCAACCCCCAGTGAGGGGTGGAGAAAATCTCAGAACAAAATCTCGCCGCCGAGATTCTCGGCCCCTCAGTCTCGTGGGATATTTCACTGGCTTTGGCATTATTGCCTGCAGTGAATGCTAGCAGATAATCCCCCCCACCTCCCATATTTTTCTGAGCTCTTTACAACTATCCCATTAACCTTCATAGTGCAAGCTTGTGACTCTACTTTTGCAATATGTTACTCCTGCAGTTTGATATGAGATTACAATTTGTGATTAAAAGAAGTTATGAAGCAAAAATATTTCAGGCATATAAATTTCTTGTAGAATTTGCAAACAGATCTTGGATTGTCCAGTTCTGTGGAAGAATTGGATATATTAACAAAGAAAGAACAAGAACAAAGAAATGTACAGCACAGGAACAGGCCCTTCGGCCCTCCAAGCCCGTGCCGACCATGCTGCCCGACTAAACTACAATCTTCTACACTTCCTGGGTCCGTATCCCTCTATTCCTATCCTATTCATGTATTTGTCAAGATGCCCCTTAAATGTCACTATCGTCCCTGCTTCCACCACCTCCTCCGGTAGCGAGTTCCAGGCACCCACTACCCTCTGTGTAAAAAAACTTGCCTCGTACATCTACTCTAAACCTTGCCCCTCTCACCTTAAACCTATGCCCCCTAGTAATTGACCCCTCTACCCCGGGGAAAAGCCTCTGACTATCCACTCTGTCTATGCCCCTCATAATTTTGTAGACCTCAATCAGGTCGCCCCTCAACCTCCTTCATTCCAGTGAGAACTCCTCATAGCTAATGTCCTCCATGCCAGGCAACATTCTGGTAAATCTCTTCTGCACCCTCTCTAAAACCTCCACATCCTTCTGGTAGTGTGGCGACCAGAATTAAACACTATACTCCAAGTGTGGCCTAACTAAGGTTCTATACAGCTGCAACATGACTTGCCAATTCTTATACTCAAATGCCCCGGCCAATGAAGGCAAGCATGCCGTATGCCTTCTTGACTACCTTCTCCACCTGTGTTGCCCCTTTCAGTGACCTGTGGACCTGTACTCCTAGATCTCTCTGACTTTCAATACTCGAGGGTTCTACCATTCACTGTATATTCCCTACCTGCATTAGACCTTCCAAAATGCATTACTTCACATTTGTCCGGATTAAACTCCATCTGCCATCTCTCCGCCCAAGTCTCCAAACAATATAAATCCTGCTGTATCCTCTAACAGTCCTCATCGCTATTCGCAATTCCACCAACCTTTGTGTCGTCTGCAAACTTACTGATCAGACCAGTTACATTTTCCTCCAAATCATTTATATATACTACAAACAGCAAAGGACCCAGCACTGATCCCTGTGGAACACCACTGGTCACAGCCCTCCAATTAGAAAAGCATCCTTCCATTGCTACTCTCTGCCTTCTATGACCTAGCCAGTTCTGTATCCACCTTGCCAGCTCACCCCTGATCCTGTGTGACTTCACCTTTTGTACTAGTCTACCATGAGGGACCTTGTCAAAGGCCTTACTGAAGTCCATATAGACAACATCCACTGCCCTACCTGCATCAATCATCTTTGTGACCTCCTCGAAAAACTCTATCAAGTTAGTGAGACATGACCGCGCCTTCACAAAACCATGCTGCCTCTCACTAATACGTCCATTTGCTTCCAAATGGGAGTAGATCCTGTCTCGAAGAATTCTCTCCAGTAATTTCCCTACCACTGAAGTAAGGCTCACCGGCCTGTACTTCCCTGGATTATCCTTGCTACCCTTCTTAAACAGAGGAACAACATTGGCCAGTCCTCCGGGACATCACCTGAAGACAGTGAGGATCCAAAGATTTCTGTCAAGGCCTCAGCAATTTCCTCTCCAGCCTCCTTCAGTATTCTGGGGTAGATCCCATCAGGCCCTGGGGACTTATCTACCTTAATATTTTTTAAGACACCCAACACCTCGTCTTTTTGGATCTCAATGTGACCCAGGCTATCTACACCCCCTTCTCCAGACTCAACATCTACCAATTCCTTCTCTTTGGTGAATACTGATGCAAAGTATTCATTTAGTACCTCGCCCATTTCCTCTGGCTCCACACATAGATTCCCTTGCCTATCCTTCAGTGGGCCAACCCTTACCCTGGCTACCCTCTTGCTTTTTATGTACGTGTAAAAAGCCTTGGGATTTTCCTTAACCCTATTTGCCAATGACTTTTTGTGACCCCTTCTAGCCCTCCTGACTCCTTGCTTAAGTTCCTTCCTACTTTCCTTATATTCCACAGGGGTTTCGTCTGTTCCCAGCCTTTTAGCCCTGACAAATGCCTCCTTTTTCTTTTTGACGAGTCCTACAATATCTCTCGTTATCCAAGGTTCCTGAAAATTGCCGTATTTATCCTTCTTCCTCACAGGAACATGCCGGTCCACTCTTATCCTTGTCCACCAGCACTTTAAAACTTACTGAATTGTGGTCACTGTTTCCGAAATGCTCCCCTACTGAAACTTCTACCACCTGGCCAGGCTCATTCCCCAATACCAGGTCCAGTACCACCCCTTCCCTAGTTGGACTGTCTACATATTGTTTAAAGAAGCCCTCCTGGATGCTCCTTACAAACTCCGCCCCGTCTAAGCCCCTGGCACTAAGTGAGTCCCAGTCAATATTGGGGAAGTTGAAGTCTCCCATCACCACAACCCTGTTGTTTTTACTCTTTTCCAAAATCTGTCTACCTATCTGCTCCTCTATCTCCCGCTGGCTGCTGGGAGGCCTGTAGTAAACCCCCAACATTGTGACTGCACCCTTCTTATTCCTGATCTCTACCCATATAGCCTCACTGCCCTCTGAGGTGTCCTCCCGCAATACAGCTGTGATATTCTCCCTAACCAGTAGCGCAACTCCGCCACCCCTTTTACATCCCCCACTATCCCACCTGAAACATCTAAATCCTGGAACGTTTAGCTGCCAATCCTGCCCTTCCCTCAACCAGGTCTCTGTAATGGCAACAACATCATAGTTCCAAGTACTAATCCAAGCTCTAAGTTTACCTGCCTTACCCGTAATACTTCCTGCATTAAAACATATGCACTTCAGGCCACCAGACCCGCTGTGTTCAGCAACTTCTCGCTGTCTGCTCTGCCTCAGAGCCCCACTGTCCCTATTCCCTAGTTCTCCCTCAATGCTCTCACCTTCTGACCTATTGCTCCCGTGCCCACCCCCCTGCCATACTAGTTTAAACCCTCCCGTGTGACACTAGCAAACCTCGCGGCCAGGATATTTATGCCTCTCCAGTTTAGATGCAACCCGTCCTTCTTATATAGGTCACACCTGCCCCGGAAGAGCTCCCAGTGGTCCAGATAACGGAAACCCTCCCTCCTACACCAGCTGTTTAGCCACGTGTTTAGCTGCTCTATCTTCCTATTTCTAGCCTCACTGACACGTGGCACAGGGAGTAATCCCGAGATTACAACCCTAGAGGTCCTGTCTTTTAACTTTCTGCCTAGCTCCCTGAACTCCTGCTGCAGGACCTCATGCCCCTTCCTGCCTATGTCATTAGTACCAATATGTACAACAACCTCTGCCTGTTTGCCCTCCCCCTTCAGGATGCCCTCTACCCGTTCGGCGACATCCTGGACCCTGGCACCAGGGAGGCAAAATACCATCCTGGAGTCTCTTTCACATCCACAGAAGCGCCTATCTGTGCCCCTGACTATAGAGTCCCCTATTACTATTGCTCTTCTGCGCTTTGACCCTCCCTTCTGAACATCAGAGCCAGCCGTGGTGCCACTGCTCTGGCTGCTGCTGTTTTCCCCTGATAGGCTATCCCCCCCCGACAGTATCCAAAGGGGTATACCTGTTTGAGAGGGGGACAACCACAGGGCATTCCTGCACTGACTGCCTGCCCTTTCTGGTGGTCACCCATTTCTCTGCCTGCACCTTGGGTATGACCACATTTATATAACTGCGATCTATGATGCTTTCCGCCACCTGCATGCTCATAAGTGCATCCAACTGCTGCTCCAACCGAACCATGCGGTCTGTGAGGAACTCCAGTTGGGTGCACTTTCTGCAGATGAAGCCATCCGGGACGCTGGAAGCCTCACGGACCTGCCACATCTCACAGTCAGAGCACTGCACCCCTCTAACTGACATTGCGTCAATTAATTAGTCAATTAAAATTAAAAGTTAAAAAAAAAAAATTCTTTTAAAGTTACTGTTAACTATCTGTTTCCTAGCACTAGATTTCTAATATAAATGTGAAAGCTAAATATAGTACTCTCCGATCTCTGGCTTAGATACCCCTCTAAATTATAATTAAGTAATTATGTTTAATTAGTTACCAATGCTTAATTTTTTTAATTTAGTGTAGATTCCCAACCAGCCTCTCAGGTCACAGCTTTTCTGTGATGTCACTTCAGTTTCCCCCCCCCCCCCACACACACACAATTTGAAAAAGGTATAAAAGTAAAAATCACTTACTTCTGAGGGTCTTAGATGTTCTCAGGTTCTCTCCCTGACAGAGACTGCTCCTCCTCCCCCGAACGGCTCCCGAAACTAGGCCTTTTTAAATCTCCGCTCCGACTCGCAGCTCCTGCTCTTTTTAAAACAACAGGCCTGCCATTATAAAGGAGATGGTTAATCTTGATGTTACATCAGAGAGAGCATATTTGTATTATTTCTCACACCAATCTGGAAGATTCATTACTGCAGACAGCAAGTTCTGAAGTTGTTGGTGCAATTAATGACAGAAAAAATGCACTTATGGGGATTTGGCGTTTGGGATTCAAAATTACAGCCCTCCCAGGATTTCTGCACTCGCCCAATTCTGGTGTCTTGGCGCATCCCTGACTTCCATCGCCTCATTATTAGTGACCATGTTTTCTACTGTCTTACATTCTGGAATTCCCTCCCTAAACCTCTCCACCACTTTCTCACCACCTTTACGATACTCCTTAAATCCTAGCTCTTTGACCAAACATTTATTCACCTGTCTGAATATCTCTTTATGTGGCTTGGTGTTAGTTTGTTTTTTGCCTTGGGATAGTTTGCAATCTTATATATGTTGTATAAACACATGGTGTTAATCTAAAAGGTTAAATATAAATAATTGTAACTGCTTGTAAATTCAAAGTCCAGTCAAAGGATCAAAGTAACAGTAATGTTTTGACACCAAGTCAGATGAGCACATCATTATTTGGTAACATCAAAGGAAAGACAGGGAGAAAATTCAATAGCACTCAAAAACAGGTGTGGGATCACAATGTTCAAAGAATACTCCATGTTCATTGCTTCTGTTACAGGCAGCACACACACCCTTCACATTTCTTGCTCATTTAAATGATTACAGTGTGCAGTCAGCATTAAGCACGTTGCTGAGTGGTTATGCACATGAACAAGAGTGCAAAATTGTATGAGCCTACGCATGACTTCAAGCTAAACTGTGCTACATAACCCAGTCAACACTCTGAAAGAGGAGGTACAGTTCAGCAGGCACAGTTGCTGGAGGTTATTGTGATGTCAGTTTGACCTGTGAAGTAAAGCCTAAGTTTTGAGATGCGCTTTTGAAAAGATTTGGATGATCACTTAACCAAAATCTAAGAACAGATCCCCGTGAAATTTCAGACCTCTGAAAATAGCTGGAACACTGATGATAAATTAAAGTGAATTCCAGAGGGCTGTGGCATACATTTGGGTTTGTCCCAGACAAAGTTGGGTGGCACAGTGGCTAGCAATGCTGAATCACAGAGATCAGAATGTGTTAATGGCAGAACAAAGGTTAGCAGTGTGCAAAGGACAACCTGGGACAGGGAACAGATGGCCCAAGTGTGGTTGGTTGAGGGGAGGGGGGACAATGGTGAGCGGAAATAGATTGATGGTAGAAATGAAAATAAATTGATAGAATTAAATCTAATCTATATTAGTGTCCCAAGTAGGCTTGCATTAACACTGCAATGAAGTTACTGTGAAAATCCCCTAGTCTCTACACTATGGTACCTGTTTGGGTACACTGAGGGAGAATTCAGAATGCCCAATTCACCTAACATGCATGTTTTGGGGTGAAGGTGGAGGACAGAGTTTACAATCTGAAGTTGTTGAACTCAATGCTAAGTCCGGAAGGCTGTAACGTGCCTAATCGGAAGATGAGGTGCTGTTCCTCAGCTTTGCACTGTGCTTCAGTAGAACATTGCAGCAGGCCATGGACGGACATGTGGATATGAGAGCATGATGGTGAGTTGAAATGGAAAGCAACAGGAAGGTCTGGGTCCTGTTTGCGGACGGACCGAAGGTGTTCTGCAAAATGGTCACCCAGTATGCGTTTAGTCTCTCAAATGTAGCGTAGACGCATTGGGAGCCGCAAATGCAATAGACCAGATTGAAGGAGGTGCACATGAAGCACTGCCGCAGCTAGGAAAATGCCAGCAATAGTGGGAAGAAGCCCTTAATAGGCCACTTAAGTAGTTCAATTTGCCTCTAGGTGGGATGGCCATCCACTACCTTCCCCAGTACTGGCAAGACGGTATGGCAACAGGAGGATAATGCCTTCCCTTGCCAATTTATCCTCATCTCCCCCACAACCCACCAGCTCCCAGCCAGTCCAGAGGGCTGGTAAAATCCAGGCCCATGTCTTTAAAGGTCACAGGGTCTTCAAGACAATGATTTCTGAGGGAAATCACTCACTCAAAGTATGGTGGACTCACAGGATTCGCACAGACCATGCACCAGCACAGATACTTACATTTTGATAGGACCAGTAAGGAAGACGTTTGGATTTTCACCTGATGACTGGAGTGATGGTGATGACAGGGACAGCTGTGGAGATTCCATGTCAGAAGGTGCAGGAAGATTCTAGTTCTATCCAACAACACATAGATGTTGAACTACAGGGGCTGTTGATAAAGAAGATCTATTCCAAACACAAGCAACATCAGCAAAATACACAGTCCATCAAATCACAACTCAGTTTATACAATTCTTCCCCTTTTATCCCTCCACCCACCGACGAACAACTTCTCAAATAATAATAATAATCTTTATTATTGTCACAAGTAGGCTTACATTAACATTGCAATGGAGTTACTGGTGAAAATCCCCTAGTCGCCGCAGTCCGGCGTACACAGAGGGAGAATTCAGAATGTCCAATTCACCTAACAGCATGCCTTACCGCGCCTTAAAGCACTCCTCTGACCCCCCTCAACTCAAACTTAATCTTCCTAAACTGAAGAAAGTTGTACAGCTCTCTCGGACAAGCCACCGCCGTCAGTGCCATATCCGACCTCCAATTTAACAGGATCCTTCACCGGGCAATCAGAGAGGCAAAGGAGACAACATCGGCACCCTTCCCCTCCAGAAGCTCCGGCACTTCCGATGCTACAAAAATTGCAATAGGGTCTGGCTTGACCTCCACCCCCACTTTCTTGGATAGCATTCCGAACACCACCACCCAGTATCTCTCCAGCTTCACGCAGTCCCAGCACATATGAGCATGATTCACTGGCCCTCGCCCACACTTCCCGCACCCATCTGCCACTTCCTGGAAGAACCCACTCATCCTTGCCCTATGCACCACCTTGAACTGAATCAAGCTCATCCTCGCGCCTGAGGCGGTTGAATTCACCCGCCGCATCGTATCACTCCACAGCCCCCAACCTATTTCCCCCCCCAACTCCTCCTCCCATTTACTCTTGGTCCTCACTGCCCTGCTCCCCCAACCGCCCATATATATCTCCAAACCTTCTCTCACCAAGGCGTTAGGCAGCAGCAGTTGCTCCAAGAGCATGCACTACGGTAGCTTGGGGAACTTCCTCCACTTCTTTCACGCAAAGTACGGCACCTACAAATACCTAAACTTACTGCCCCTCAGCAGCTCAAACCTCTCCCGCAGCTTGTCCAGTCCGGCAAGCTACCCCTCCGATGACATGTCCCTAACTTGTCTCAGCACCGCCTCCCTCCAATTCCCATACATTCCATCTATCTCCCCTGGTGATTGCACCACTGGGCTCCCCATATACTTCCATGGAGCTACCAGCAATGGGGCCATCTCCATGGCCCTCAGACTGGATTCCCTGCAGGACTCCTTTTCCAACCTGACCCACTCCAGCCCCTCCCCCTACCATTGCCTCACCCTCTCCACATTCCCTGTCCAGTAATAATGCAGCAGGTTGGAGATCGCCAACCCTCCTTTCTGTCTCTGCCTCTGCAACAGAGCCCTCTTCACCCGTGGCACCTTTCCTGCCCACATGTACCCCAAGATCGGTGCCTCCACCCTCTGGAAGAAGGCCTTAGGTAGAAAGATCTGGAGGGTCTGAATGACAAACAGGAACCTTGGCAGCACATTCATTTTCACTACCTGCACCCTCCCTGCCAGCGTCAAGTGCAAAGTGTCCCACTTCTTAAAATCCCCCTTAACCGGCACTAACGCTGTCAAATTCCACCTGTGCATTGTGGCCCACTCACCCACCTGAATCCCCAAATACCTAAACCTCTCCCTAACTACCTTAAACAGCAATGCGCCAAATTGGCATCCTGCCCGCCACGTTCACCGGAAACACCTCATCTTCCCAACATTCAGCTTATACCCGGGAAGGCCCCAAACCTTTCCTAACAGGCCCATGATCCTGCCTATACTCTCCAGTGGGTCCGACACAAACAACAGGTCGTCTGTGTACAACAACACCTGGCCCCCCCTCAAAATCCCTCTCCACTCAGCAGACCCCCGAAGGGTTCAATCGCCAACGCAAATCACAGCGGATGCCCCTGCCTCATTCCCCTGTGCAACCCAAAGCCCGGTGAACTCACCTCGTTCGTACGCACGCTTGCCACCGGGGATGCACACAAAAGAAGCACCTACGTCACAGACTTCGGCCAAACCCAAACCTTCCCAGAATGTCAAACAAGTACCTCCACTCCACCCAGTCAAAGGCCTTCTCCACTTCATTAGAAAGAATAACCTCTGGTATCCGACCCCCTGATGGAGTCATAAGTACATTCAACAGCTTCCTGATGTTACTGGAAAGCTGCCTACCCTTCACAAAACCCATTTGATCCTCAGAGACCACCTCTGGCACACACCCCTCCATCTTTCCTGCCCACACCTTCGCCAGTAATTTCATGTCCATATTCAACAACGAGATGGGCCTGTATGACCCACACTCCAGCAGATCCTTCCCATTCTTCGGGATCAATGTAATCAATGCCTGTGTGAGCATCTCTGGCAATGCCAATCCCTTTCCCTCCACCGCCTCACTAAACATCCCAAGTAGGTGAGGAGCCAACTCTGTCACAAACAGCTTATAAAACTCCGCCAGAAAGCCGTCCAACCTCAGGGCCTTCCTGGACTGCATTCCCCTGATGTTGTCTATCACCTCACTCAACCCAGTGGCTCCTCCAATGCCTGTCTTTTCTCTTCCTCCAACTCTGGGAACTCCAACTCATCCAAGAATCGTCTCATATCCCCCTCTTCTCCGCCCGGATTGGCCTTTTCCAACTTCTCGGAATACCCCCTGAACCCTCTCTCCATCCTCATACTGCACCCCCCTCGCCCTCCATAGCCATGAGGACTTCCTTCATATGGATCAGCATCATGTTTATGGACATTTAGTTGCGCGTGAACGCGAACCCCATGACTTCAAGCCCCCCAGCCGTTAATGTTTCACTTCCCCGCAGTACCCAGAGCCCAGTCACCAGCGACACCACATCATCTTGGTGTGCCAGGTTTATAACCTGGTACTCTCTGTCCTATGTAATAGAAACATTGCTGGTATTAGCGATACTCTGCTGCATAGTGCAGACTATGCGTCTACGGAAATGGAGAAGGAGAGCCTACCGCGCTCGAACCACGGTATATAGGATCAGATCCCCTATGTTCGGATGCGACCAGACCCCCAACCCCCGCGATCTATAATAAAGTGCAATCACTTGTGTTTATTGTAAATAAAGAAATGTAAAGAACTGTTCAGGAGTAAATTGTACGATCCTGAGCTTGACTGCCAAGCCAGGAAGACTGATGTATAAAATGCTATGATTTTGTTTGTATGGTCGAGGAAGTTAGGATGATGAAATGTTTAAGTGAGTGTAGTGTATTAAGAATAGTTAGAGGTTCCCAGTTTAATGTTTTGTAATGCATGTCCCTGTTTGACATAGCGCCCTTAGAATTGTTAGTTAAAACATTTTTGCATAGCTATGGTCAGTGCAGAGGCCATGAAGGAAGTGTCCCCCCCCAGGTCAGGGAATGGAAAGCAACATAGTTATGTGATCCTTCACGCTTCGCGTTAGGATCACAAGGAGGGAATGTAGCCAGTTAAAATGGCTAACTCCCGATTTAAATTGGCTAACTCACGATTTAAAATGGCGAACAGCAAAGGCTGATGGGACAGTCAGCCAACAGGACACAAACGAGCAGCTGCAGGTTGAGTGTGTATTTACTTCTGGAAAGGCCAGACAAGATCGATACCAGCAACCATCAGCATAACAAAACACCAGCCATCTGCATATTAATGAGCAATCCCCGGGAACAATGAGCAACATTTAGATGCATAAAGCAAAACCAGACTCTTTGGCGCCAGCAGAAGCCTACACAAAGGGAGGTGAACGACCACCTCAGGAGCGCCCATCGATCAGGGAACCGCTCCAGCATTGGAGAAAATCGAACCAAGTGATTGAGACAAAGTCCAATCACTTGGAACCAGGTACAGGGTCCGCCCCGAAAGGCGGGAAGCCCCTGGGGACTATAAGAATTAAGCCCAAGTTCAAATCGTTCTTCTTGACCGGGTCACTCAGCAACGCGAACCAACCCTTGACAGTGACCGGTTCAGCCGCCGCCGATATCCAGTAAGTCTTACTTCAACGCTCGCTACGAGATAGGCGCTCCTAGCTACCAATCTGTACCAACTTCGAATCCCGCAGGCTCAGAATCCGAACAAAAGGCCATTTGTTTCCCTGACCTGGTGAGCCAGTTCCAAGTTAAGTATTGGCCTGTTAGCTGTAGAAGTAGCTTAGACGTAGAATTTGTACATGAGTAGTGATTACTGTGTATAATAAATGTGCTTTGATTTAAATCTTACTAAGCGGTGTATTGGATTATTGATCATTACTTGGACTTGAACCACGTGGCGGTATCATAAAGATACCTGGCGACTCAAGAGCAAAGGTGATAAAACAGAGCAATTAAATGAAGGCAAAAGTTAGCAACAAGGTGGAGGACCTGAAGAACCATTCTCGGAGACAGAATATCCGGATCGTCGGTCTGCCAGAGCGGAGGAATGGGATGCCGATGCGTATGTGGGGAAGATGCTAGAGAAGCTAATAGGGGAAAGTACGTTCCCCAAGCCGTTGGAGGTGGACCGGGCCCATAGGGCGTTTATGCATAAGCCCCAGGGAACTGAGCCCCCGAGGACGATGGTGGTACGGCTGCATCGGTTCCTAGATAAGGAACACATCATGAGATGGGCCAGGCAGGCGAAATGGTGCATGTGGGAAGATTCTGAGATCTGGGTGTACCAGGACTTGGGAGCAGAACTCGCAAAGAGGAGGGCAAGTTTTAATAAAGTCAAGGCGCCCCTGTACGAGAAGCAAATAAAGTTTGGTCTGCTTTACCCGGCCAGTCTTTGGGTGACCTATGAGGTGTACTTTAGCTCGCCGCAGGACGTGGCGGACTTCATGAAGGACAATAACCTGGTAGACTAACAAGGATCTAAAACCTTGACTGTGGAGAACTGAGTTAGAAGTTATGTGTTGCCCTTTTAAAACCCTTAGTCTTTTAACTCTGTAATTTAAGTTGCGATGTTTGAAAAGCTGTTTGAGTTTTTACATGTATAATTTGTTTTTCTTTGTCCGGTCTTTCTTATTTAGTCCTGTGTGAGGGTGATAGAATAGATAAGATTTTGTTAAGGGAGATGGGGTGGGCCTCTGTGCTTGGAGCTTGGGAGGGATTGTTTGTTTATTTTTTGTGCTTTGTGCCATTGTTTTGGGAACTTATACTAAGAGTTGGGGGTAGGGGAACCAGCAGGTGGTAGGATGCTAGGCGTCTGGGCGGGAGCTGCCAGGCTCGCTGGGATGGCTAGTTCACTGAAGCAAAGTGGGGGGATGAGCTGAATATTAACGTAATGGGGGAGGGGGGGGAAACTGTTGACAAGGAGGGGGATTATAGGAGGTTGGAGGGGTAGCTGCCAAGGGGCGGGTCATGGCCCGCACCTCCGGAAAGGTCATGGCTGATCGACAGGGGAGGGGGGTCGGGTCTCTCCCGACCAGGCTGGTTACGTGGATTGTTTGTGGACTGAATGGGCCGGTCAAAAGAGCCCGTGTGTTCGCACACTTGAGACAGCTGAAAGCGGACATGGCCATGCTGCAAGAGACGCACTTGAAGCTGGGAGATCAAGTTCGACTGAAGAAGGGATGGGTCGGACAGGTGTTCCATTCGGGATTGGATTTTAAACAAGGGGGGGTGGCAATCCTGGTTAATAAAAAGGTGGCATTTGAGGTGGGGAAGATAGAGGAAGACCCAGGGGGTAGATTTATTATGGTTAGCGGGAAGCTGGAGGGAATGTAAGTGGTATTGGTCAATATATACGCCCTAAACTGGGATGATGTTATGTTTGGCAGGAGGGTGCTGGGGAAGATTCTGGACCTCGACTCGCACCGGCAGATTATGGGGGGATTTTAATACGGTTCTGGACCCGAGGCTAGACCGGTCGCGTTCCAGGTCGTGAAAAGTATCAGCAATGGCGAAAGAACTGCGGGGGTTTATGTCGCGCATGGGGGGGGGGGGATCCGTGGAGATTTGGGAGGCCAAGTAGCAAGGAGTATCCATTCCCATGTGCACAAGGTATATTCCTGGATAGCCTTTCTCGTACTTGACAAAACGCTGTTAGCAGGGGTGGAGGACACGGAGTATTCAGCAATCGAGGTGTCGGACCACGCTCCACACTGGATAGACCTACGGGTAAGCACAGGAAAGACCCAGCGCCAATAGTGCAGGTTAGATGTAGGGCTGTTACCGGAGGATGAGGTTTGTGAGCGTGTGAGGGAGGCCATTCGGGGGTACATAAAGAGCAATGACATGGGAGAGACCGCGGCAGGGGTGGTTTGGGAAGCATTGAAGGTCGTTATCAGAGGGGAATTTATTTTGATTCGGGCCCACAGGGAGAAGACTGAACGGGTGGAGTTGGACAGGCTGGTAGGTGAAATCTTACAGGTGGACAGGAGATATGCGGAGTCTCCGGATGAGGAGCTCCTGAAGGAGCGTCAAAGACTCCAAATGGAATTTGGGCTCCTGCCCACAGGTAAGGCAGAAGGGCAGTTGAGGAGGGTGAAAGGGGCAATATACGAATATGGGGAGAAAGCCAGTAGGATGTTAGCACATCAACTGAAGAAGCAGAAGGCAGCGAGAGAAATTGAGAAAGTAAAGGATATGAGGGGGATGGTAGTGGTGGACCCGGGGGCGATAAATTATGTGTTTTGCGAATTCTATAGTTGACTCTATGATCGGAACCCCCAGCCGGGGAGGAGGATATGAAGCAATTTTTGGAGAGGCTAGAGTTCCCGAAGGTAGATGAGGAGCTTGTGGAATGCCTGGGGGGGGGGGGTCGGGGAGGTGATAGACGGGTTGGGGGCGATGCAATCGGCTAAGGCCCCGGGACCTGATGGATACCCAGTGGAGTTTTATAAGTTTTCTGGGTTACTGGGGCCGCTCCTGGTTAGGGCCTTTAAGGAACCTAAGGAGCTGGGAGTGCTCCTCCCAAAGTTATCACAGGCATCGATCTCTCTCATCTTGAAGCGGGACAAAGACCCAGCGAGCTGTGGATCGTTCAGGCCGATATCCCTTTTGAACGTAGACGTTAAATTGCTGGCAAAGATCTTGGCCACAAGTATAGAGGATTGTGTCCCAGAGGTAATCGGGGAGGACCAGACGGGATTTGTGAAGGGCAGGAACATGACGTCCACATTAGACAGCTCCTGAATGTTATAATGTTGGCAGCTGAGGAGTGCGAGGTTGAGGTGGTAGTAGATATGGGATGCAGAAAAGGCCTTTGACCGGATGGAGTGGAAGTATCTATGGGATATTTTAGGCAGGTTCGGGTTTGGGCAGGGATTTGTGGATTATACCCGGTTGCTATACTAGGCTCCGGTGGCAAATGTAAGAATCAACCGGGTCCGGTCAGAATATTTTAGTCTCTGTCGGGGGACAAGACAGGGGTGCCCACTCTCCCACTACTGTTTGCCCAGGCCATAGAGCACTTGACAATGGCCCTTAGGTCATCGAATGTTTAGATGGGCTGAAAGAAACTAGCTATTTCTTTTCGGTAAAAGAGGGTTAATTAATAAGTTGAATTAATAATTGATTTAAAAGGCTCAATCAGAAACCATTTAAAATGGATTCCATCATGACTGTGCAAAATGAATATTGTTTGCTCCTGTGTGGTAGTCGGTATTAGAGGTATTGCAGTACCCTGTAATGCTGTGTGACCATTGGTGTAGGAGGTACTGTTTTCATTGGTTAAGCCTGCCTGCTGGTTCCGCCCAGTAAGGTGGAGGATAAGAGCCCCTGTCTCCCCAGCAGCTGCCTTCTGTACCTGCGCTGCTGGGGGAAACATCTAGTGTAATAAAGCCTTCAATTGTCTCCAATCTCGCTTCTGGAGTGATTGAGCGAGCATCAATTTATTACACTAGATTTTAAAGAATGGAGCTCCGAATCAAGACGGAGTGTCTGCAACTCAGCCCCCACGCGGCAAACTCAGCGGCAACCTTCAAGCACTGGCTGGCGTGTTTCAATGGATATCTCAGGACAGCCACAATTACACCCACGGAGGACCAGAAAATGCAAGTTCTGCACTCGAGGGGGAGCCCAGAGATCCACACTCTCATTGAGGACGCGGACGATTTCGAGGCCGCAATGAATCTGCTGAAAGGACACTATATTCGCCCTGTAAACCAGGTCTACGCCCAACATCTACTAGCGACGAGGCGACAAATCCCTGGGGAATCGCTGGAGGAGTTCTACCGTGCGCTCCTGGTGTTGGGGAGGAACTGTAACTGCCCGCAAGTTTCGGCCAGCGACCACACAGAACCTTTGATCCAGGACACATTTGTTGCAGGTATGCTGTCCTCCCAAATCCGCCAGCGATTGCTGGAGAGACACTAGGCCTCAAGGAGGCACGAGCCCTTGCTAGCTCCCTGGACGTGGCCTCCCGAAACGCCCACGCTTACGTCCCCGACCGCACGGCAGCCCCTTGAGCAGCGTGGAGCCCCCCCCCCGCGACCGACTCCATTGTATCCCCCATCCCTCCACAAGTTTGTGCTGCGAGAATGCCAGGCAACTGCGGGGGGGCCCGCTGCTATTTTTGCGGGCAAGCCAAGCACCCCCGACAGCGCTGTCCAGCCTGCTCATCCCTCTGCAAAGGATGCGGCAAAAAGGGCCGCTTCGTGGCGGTATGCCAGGCCCGGGTGGTCGCTGCGGTCTCAGGAGGTGAATCGGGACCGCCACCACAACTCTCTCCATGGGCCACGTGCGGCCAGCGGGCGCCGCCATCTTCCTCCTTCAGGGCCATATGTGGCCTCCGGGCGCCGCCATCTTGTCTCTCGGACACCACATGTGATGGATGGGTGCCGCCATCTTGTGCAGCCCCAGCCATGTGCGACCAGTGGGCTGGACTCTCAGGACCCCGACTCGGATGACCACACACCGCCCGAGGAGAACATCCAACTTCTGCCACGACTAGCCTCGGTGACCCTGGACCAGTCTCGGCCCCGATCACTCTCGACTGCAACGACGACCGTGCTCATCAATGGGCATGAAACATCCTGTCTGATCGACTCTGGGAGCACGGAGAGCTTCATACACCCCAACACGGTAAGGCGCTGTTCTCTCCCCGTTCACCCAGTTAACCAAAAAATCTCCCTGGCCTCCGGGTCTCATTCAGTGGAGATCAAGGGGTTCTGCATAGCTAACCTCATGGTTCAGGGGAGTTTAAAAATTACCGGCTCTACGTCCTTCCCCACCTCTGCGTTGCCACACTCCTAGGGTTAGATTTTCAATGCAACCTCCAAAGCTTAACCTTTAAATTCGGCGGCCCTATAACCCCCCTCACTGTCTGCAGCCTCGCGACCCTCAAGGTCGATCCGCCTTCCCGGTTTGCGAACTTCACCCCGGATTGAAAACCCGTCGCCACCAGGAACAGACAATACAGTGCCCAGGACCGGACCTTTGTTAGGTTGGAGGTCCAGCGATTACTGAGGGAAAGTGTCATTGAGGCTAGCAACAGTCCCTGGAGAGCTCAAGTAGTGGTTGTAAAGACCGTGGAGAAGCATAGGATGGTCATCGATTATAGCCAGGCCATCAACAGGTATACGCAGCTTGATGCGTACCCTCTCCCCCGCATATCCGATCTGGTCAACAGGATCGCACAATACAAGGTCTTTTCCACGGTGGATCTAAAGTCCGCCTACCACCAGCTCCCCATCCGCCCTAGCAACCGCAAATACACTGCTTTTGAAGCAGATGGGCGGCTCTGCCACTTCCTAAGGGTTCCCTTCGGTTACACTAATGGAGTCTCGGTCTGCCAACGGAAGATGGACCGAATGGTTGACCGGTACGGTTTGTGGGCCACGTTTCCATACATCGATAATGTCACCATCTGCAGCCACGACCAACAGGACCACGAAACCAACCTCTGAAAATTCCTCCATACCGCAAAAATCCTTAATCTCACATATAACAAGGATAAATGAGTTTTCAGCACCAACCGTCTAACCATCCTCGGCTACGTAGTGCATGATGGAATTATAGGCCCAGACCCTGAACGCATGCGCCCCCACATGGAGTTCCCCCTCCCTCACTGCTCCAATGCCCTGAAACGCTGTCTGGGATTTTTCTCTTATTATGCCCAGTGGGTCCCCAACTATGCGGACAAAGCCCGCCCGCTGATCCAATCCACGGTTTTTCCCCTGTCGACAGAGGCCCGCCAGGCCTTCAGCCGCATCAAAGCGGACATTGTAAAGGCCACAATGCACGCAATCGACGAATCCCTTCCCTTCCAAGTCGAGAGCGACGCGTCCGACGTAGCTCTGGTGGCCACCCTCAACCAAGCGGGCAGACCCATGGCCTTCTTCTCACGCACCCTCCACGCGTCAGAAATCCGCCATTCCTCAGTTGAAAAGGAGGCCCAGGCCATAGTAGAAGCTGTGCGGCATGGGAGGCATTACCTGGCCGTCAGGAGATTCACCCTCCTCACTGACCAACGGTCGGTGGCCTTCATGTTCGATAATGCACAGCGGGGCAAGATAAAGAACGACAAGATCTTACGGTGGAGGATCGAACTCTCCACCTACAACTATGAGATCTTATATCGTCCCGGGAAGCTAAACGAGCCTCCTGATGCCCTATGCCGCGGCACATGTGCCAACGCACAAGTGGACCGCCTCCGAGCCCTCCACGAGGACCTCTGCGACCCGGGGGTCACTCGATTCTTCCATTTCATTAAAACCCGCAACTTGCCCTACTCCATTGAAGAGGTCAGGACAGCCACCAGGAACTGCCAAATCTGCGCAGAGTGCAAGCCGCACTTCTACAGGCCAGAGAAAGCGCACCTGATAAAGGCTTCCCGTCCCTTTGAATGCCTCAGTATGGACTTCAAAGGGCCCCTCCCCTCCACCGACTGCAACACGTACTTCCTGAACATGATTGACGAGTACTCCCGGTTCCCATTCGCCATCCCCTGCCCCAACGTGACTGCAGCCACCGTCATAAAAGCCCTCCACAGTATCTTTTTTTTTTTTACAAATATTTTATTGAAAATTTTTGGTCAACCAACACAGTACATTGTGCATCCTTTACACAATATTATAACAACACAAATAACAATGACCTATTTTATAAACAAAACAAAAAAATGAATAAATAACAAAAATGAAAATTAACCCTAATTGGCAACTGCCTTATCACAAGTAACACTCTCCAAAAATATAATTTAACAGTCCAATATATAATTATCTGTAGCAACGACCTATACATATTATACAGTATATATTAACAACCCTGAGAGTCCTTCTGGTTCCTCCCCCCCCCCACCCCCCCCCCCCTCCCCCCCCCCGATCCTGGGCTGCTGCTGCTGCCTTCTTTTTTCCATTCCATCTATCTTTCTGCGAGGTATTTGACGAACGGTTGCCACCGCCTGGTGAACCCTTGAGCCGACCCACTTAGAACAAACTTAATCCGCTCTAGCTTTATAAACTCTGCCATGTCATTTATCCAGGTCTCCACCCCCGGGGGCTTGGCTTCTTTCCACATTAACAATATCCTGCGCCGGGCTACTAGGGACGCAAAGGCCAAAACATCGGCCTCTCTCGCCTCCTGCACTCCCGGCTCTTGTGCAACCCCAAATATAGCCAACCCCCAGCTTGGTTCGACCCGGACCCCCACTACTTTTGAAAGCACCTTTGTCACCCCCATCCAAAACCCCTGTAGTGCCGGGCATGACCAAAACATATGGGTATGATTCGCTGGGCTTCTCGAGCACCTCGCACACCTATCCTCCACCCCAAAAAATTTACTGAGCCGTGCTCCAGTCATATGCGCCCTGTGTAATACCTTAAACTGAATCAGGCTTAGCCTGGCACACGAGGACGACGAGTTTACCCTGCTTAGGGCATCTGCCCACAGCCCCTCCTCGATCTCCTCCCCCAGCTCTTCTTCCCATTTCCCTTTTAGTTCTTCTACCATAGTCTCCCCTTCGTCCCTCATTTCCCTATATATATCTGACACCTTACCATCCCCCACCCATGTCTTTGAGATCACTCTGTCCTGCACCTCTTGTGTCGGGAGCTGCGGGAATTCCCTCACCTGTTGCCTCGCAAAAGCCCTCAGTTGCATATACCTGAATGCATTCCCTTGGGGCAACCCATATTTCTCGGTCAGCGCTCCCAGACTCGCAAACTTCCCATCCACAAACAGATCTTTCAGTTGCGTTATTCCTGCTCTTTGCCACATTCCATATCCCCCATCCATTCCCCCCGGGGCAAACCTATGGTTGTTTCTTATCGGGGACCCCCCCAAGGCTCCAGTCTTTCCCCTATGCCACCTCCACTGTCCCCAAATCTTCAGTGTAGCCACCACCACCGGGCTTGTGGTGTAGTTCCTCGGTGAGAACGGCAATGGGGCTGTCACCATAGCCTGTAGGCTAGTCCCCCTACAGGACGCCCTCTCTAATCTCTTCCACGCCGCTCCCTCCTCCTCTCCCATCCACTTACTCACCATTGAAATATTAGCGGCCCAATAATACTCACTTAGGCTCGGTAGTGCCAGCCCCCCCCTATCCCTGCTACGCTGTAAGAATCCCTTCCTCACTCTCGGGGTCTTCCCGGCCCACACAAAACCCATGATGCTCTTTTCAATCCTTTTTAAAAAAGCCTTCGTGATCACCACCGGGAGGCACTGAAACACAAAGAGGAATCTCGGGAGGACCACCATCTTAACCGCCTGCACCCTCCCTGCCAGTGACAGGGATACCATATTCCATCTCTTGAAATCCTCCTCCATTTGTTCCACCAACCGCGTTAAATTTAACCTATGCAATGTGCCCCAATTCTTGGCTATCTGGATCCCCAGGTAACGAAAGTCCCTTGTTACCTTCTTCAACGGTAGGTCCTCTATTTCTCTACTCTGCTCCCCTGGATGCACCACAAACAACTCACTTTTCCCCATGTTCAATTTATACCCTGAAAAATCCCCAAACTCCCCAAGTATCCGCATTATTTCTGGCATCCCCTCCGCCGGGTCTGCCACGTATAGTAGCAAATCATCCGCATACAAAGATACCCGGTGTTCTTCTCCTCCTCTAAGTACTCCCCTCCACTTCTTGGAACCCCTCAACGCTATCGCCAGGGGCTCAATCGCCAGTGCAAACAATAATGGGGACAGAGGGCATCCCTGCCTTGTCCCTCTATGGAGCCGTAAATATGCAGATCCCCGTCCATTCGTGACCACCCTCTCCAAAACCAAATCTCCTCAACACCTCCCACAAATAATCCCACTCCACTCTATCAAATGCTTTCTCGGCATCCATCGCCACTAGTATCTCCGTTTCACCCTCTGCTGGGGCCATCATCATTACCCCTAACAGCCTCCATATATTCGTGTTCAGCTGTCTCCCCTTCACAAACCCAGTTTGGTCTTCGTGGACCACCCCCGGGACACATTCCTCTATTCTCATTGCCATTACCTTGGCCAGGATCTTGGCATCTACATTTAGGAGGGAAATAGGTCTATAGGACCCGCATTGTAGCGGGTCCTTTTCCTTCTTTAAGAGAATCGATATCGTTGCTTCAGACATAGTCGGGGGCAGTTGTCCCCTTTCCTTTGCCTCATTAAAGGTCCTCGTCAATACCGGGGCGAGCAAGTCCACATATTTTCTATAGAATTCGACTGGGAATCCATCCGGTCCCGGGGCCTTTCCCACCTGCATGCTCCTAATTCCTTTCACCACTTCTTCTACCTCGATCTGTGCTCCCAGTCCCATCCTTTCCTGCTCTTCCACCTTGGGAAATTCCAGCCGATCCAAAAAGCCCATCATTCTCTCCCTCCCATCCGGGGGTTGCGCTTCATATAATTTTTTATAAAATGTCTTGAACACTCCATTCACTCTCTCCGCTCCCCGCTCCATCTCTCCTTCCTCATCCCTCACTCCCCCTATTTCCCTCGCTGCTTCCCTTTTCCTCAATTGGTGTGCCAGCAACCTGCTCGCCTTCTCCCCATATTCGTACTGTACACCCTGTGCCTTCCTCCATTGTGCCTCTGCAGTGCCCGTAGTCAGCAAGTCAAATTCTACATGTAGCCTTTGCCTTTCCCTGTACAGTCCCTCCTCCGGTGCTTCCGCATATTGTCTGTCCACCCTCAAAAGTTCTTGCAGCAACCGCTCCCGTTCCTTACTCTCCTGCTTCCCTTTATGTGCCCTTATTGATATCAGCTCCCCTCTAACCACCGCCTTCAACGCCTCCCAGACCACTCCCACCTGGACCTCCCCATTATCATTGAGTTCCAAGTACTTTTCAATGCACCCCCTCACCCTTAGACACACCCCCTCATCTGCCATTAGTCCCATGTCCATTCTCCAGGGTGGGCGCCCTCCTGTTTCCTCCCCTATCTCCAAGTCTACCCAGTGTGGAGCGTGATCCGAAATGGCTATAGCCGTATACTCCGTTCCCCTCACCTTCGGGATCAACGCCCTTCCCAGCACAAAAAAGTCTATTCGCGAGTAGACTTTATGGACATAAGAGAAAAACGAGAACTCCTTACTCCTAGGTCTGCTAAATCTCCACGGGTCTACACCTCCCATCTGCTCCATAAAATCTTTAAGTACCTTGGCTGCTGCCGGCCTCCTTCCAGTCCTGGACTTCGACCTATCCAGCCCTGGTTCCAACACCATATTAAAATCTCCCCCCATTATCAGCTTTCCCATCTCTAGGTCCGAAATGCGTCCTAGCATCCGCCTCATAAAATTGGCATCATCCCAGTTCGGGGCATATACGTTTACCAAAACCACCGTCTCCCCCTGTAGTTTGCCACTCACCATCATGTATCTGCCCCCGTAGACTTCCGGGTGCGGCGATGACCAGCTGAGTCGCACGTTTCGGCAGCTCCCGGTGAAACGGACTTTTGGGTTCTTGATAGGAGCCCCAACGGTAATTTTAACGGCTAAAAACACCGTGCGGTAAACCAGAAGGGAATTCCCCCTGGACACGGATGGAAAAAGGAGAGGAAAGTGGCCGGATTGCAGCGGATCCTTTGGAACAGCGGCAAGGAAGGCAAGCAAAAACCAAGATGGCGTCGGAAGGTGGCAGTTTCACATGGGGCCCTGAACAACAAGAGTTCTTGAAATGCTGTGTGGAAGAGATAAAAAAGGAAATGAAGAAAGAGCTGTTGGCCCCGATACTACAGGCGATTGAAGGGCTAAAGGAGGAACAAAAGACCCAGGAGCGGGAGCTTCGGGTCGTGAAGGCGAAGGCAGCCGAGAATGAGGACGATATACAGGGCCTGGTGGTGAAGACGGAGATACAGGAGGCACATCAGAAACGATGTGTGGAGAGGTTGGAGGCACTGGAAAACAACGCAAGGAGGAACAACCTGAGGATTCTTGGTCTTCCTGAAGGTGTGGAGGGTGCGGACGTCGGGGCATATGTGAGCACGATGCTGCACTCGTTAATGGGAGCGGAGGCCCCGGCGGGTCCGTTGGAGGTGGAGGGAGCATACCGAGTTATGGCGCGAGGACCGAGAGCAGGAGAAACTCCCAGAGCCATAGTGGTGAGATTCCTCCGTTTTAAGGATAGAGAAATGGTCCTTAGATGGGCAAAGAAAACCCGGAGCAGTAAATGGGAGAACGCGGTGATCCGCGTTTATCAAGACTGGAGTGCGGAGGTGGCGAGAAGGAGGGCGAGCTTTAATCGGGCCAAGGCGGTGCTTCATAAAAGGAAGATAAAATTTGGAATGCTGCAACCGGCAAGACTGTGGGTCACATATCAAGGGGGGCACCACTACTTTGAGACGGCGGATGAAGCGTGGACTTTTATTGTAGAAGAAAAACTGGAATGAGTGGATTATTAAAAAGAACGTTTGGACAAAGTGGTGGGGCGAATGGGGGGGGCGAAGAGGGGTTTTATGTTCTAATCCTGCGGTGTGGTAACTTTTCTCTCTCCCACAGGGGGTGATGGGGGGAGGTGGGGAGGGAGAGGAGATGGGGCGTTGGCCATGGGGGGCGGGGCCAAGGGAGAAGCGCGGGCTTGGCTCCCGCGCTATGATAATTATGGCGGGAATAGAGAAGCAGGAAGGAGGGGGCGTCGCACGGTGCGAGCCGTGGTCACGGGGGGGAAGCCGAGGTCAGCCAGAGTTTGCTGACTTCTGGGAGCAACATGGGGGGAGTAATTACGCTAGCGGGGGGTCTAGCGGGGGAGGTGGGAGGGGGGAATTACTGGGTTGCTGCTGCTGGGGAAAGGGGGGAGCGGGTACGGGAGAGGATGGGCGGGGGGGCACCGCCTGGGGGAGATACAGCTGCGTGGGAACTGGGTGAGAAGCTGGAAAAAGATGGTGGCTAATCGGCAAGGGGGGGGGGTGGGAAGCCCCCCAACTCGGCTGATCACGTGGAACGTGAGAGGGCTCAACGGGCCGATAAAGAGGGCACGGGTACTCGCACACCTTAAGAAACTTAAAGCAGATGTGGTTATGTTACAGGAAACGCACCTGAAACTGATAGACCAGGTTAGGCTGCGCAAAGGATGGGTGGGGCAGGTGTTCCATTCGGGGCTAGATGCGAAAAACAGGGGGGTGGCTATATTAGTGGGGAAGCGGGTAATGTTCGAGGCAAAGACTATAGTGGCGGATAACGGGGGCAGATACGTGATGGTGAGTGGCAAACTACAGGGAGAGACGGTGGTTTTGGTAAACGTGTATGCCCCGAACTGGGATGATGCCAATTTTATGAGGCGGATGCTAGGACGCATTCCGGACCTGGAGACGGGAAAGCTGATAATGGGGGGAGACTTTAACACGGTGTTGGAACCAGGGCTGGATAGGTCGAAGTCCAGGACTGGAAGGAGGCCGGCAGCAGCCAAGGTCCTTAAAGATTTTATGGAGCAGATGGGAGGTGTGGACCCGTGGAGATTCAGTAGACCTAGGAGTAAGGAGTTCTCGTTTTTCTCCTATGTCCATAAAGTGTATTCGCGCATAGACTTTTTCGTGCTGGGTAGGGCATTGATCCCGAAGGTGAGGGGAACGGAGTATACGGCTATAGCCATTTCGGATCACGCCCCACACTGGGTGGACTTGGAGATAGGGGAGGAAACAGGAGGGCGCCCACCCTGGAGAATGGACATGGGACTAATGGCGGATGAGGGGGTGTGTCTAAGGGTGAGGGGGTGCATTGAAAAGTACTTGGAACTCAATGACAATGGGGAGGTCCAGGTGGGAGTGGTCTGGGAGGCGTTGAAGGCGGTGGTTAGGGGGGAGCTTATATCAATAAGGGCACATAAAGGGAAGCAGGAGAGTAAGGAACGGGAGCGGTTGCTGCAAGAACTTTTGAGGGTGGACAGACAATATGCGGAAGCACCGGAGGAGGGATTGTACAGGGAAAGGCAAAGGCTGCATGTGGAATTTGACTTGCTGACTACAGGCACTGCAGAGGCACAATGGAGGAAGGCACAGGGTGTACAGTATGAATATGGGGAGAAGGCGAGCAGGTTGCTGGCACACCAATTGAGGAAAAGGGGAGCAGCGAGGGAAATAGGGGGAGTGAGGGACGAGGAAGGAGAGATGGAGCGGGGAGCGGAGAGAGTGAATGAAGTGTTCAAGACATTTTATAAAAAATTATATGAAGCTCAACCCCCGGACGGGAGGGAGAGAATGATGGACTTTTTGGATCGGCTGGAAATTCCCAAGGTGAAAGAGCAGGAAAGGGTGGGACTGGGAGCACAGATCGAGGTAGAAGAAGTGGTGAAAGGAATTAGGAGCATGCAGACGGGAAAGGCCCCGGGACCGGACGGATTCCCAGTCGAATTTTATAGAAAATATTTGGACTTGCTCGCCCCGGTACTGACGAGGACCTTTAATGAGGCAAAGGAAAGGGGACAACTGCCCCCGACTATGTCTGAAGCAACGATATCGCTTCTCTTAAAGAAGGAAAAGGACCCGCTACAATGCGGGTCCTACAGACCAATTTCCCTCCTAAATGTGGATGCCAAGGTCCTGGCCAAGGTAATGGCAATGAGAATAGAGGAATGTGTCCCGGGGGTGGTTCACGAGGACCAAACTGGGTTTGTGAAGGGGAGACAGCTGAACACGAATATACGGAGGCTGTTAGGGGTAATGATGATGGCCCCACCAGAGGGTGAAACAGAGATAGTAGTGGCGATGGATGCCGAGAAAGCATTTGATAGAGTAGAATGGGATTATTTGTGGGAGGTGTTGAGGAGATTTGGTTTTGGAGAGGGGTATGTTAGATGGGTGCAGCTATTGTATAGGGCCCCAGTGGCGAGTGTGGTCACGAATGGACGGGGATCGGCATATTTTCGGCTCCATAGAGGGACAAGGCAGGGATGCCCTCTGTCCCCATTACTGTTTGCACTGGCGATTGAGCCCCTGGCGATAGCGCTGAGGGGTTCCAAGAAGTGGAGGGGAGTACTTAGGGGAGGAGAAGAACACCGGGTATCTTTGTATGCGGACGATTTGCTACTATATGTGGCGGATCCGGCGGAGGGGATGCCAGATATAATGCGGATACTTGGGGAGTTTGGGGATTTTTCAGGGTATAAATTGAACATGGGGAAGAGTGAGCTGTTTGTGGTGCATCCTGGGGAGCAGAGTAGAGAAATAGAGGACCTACCGTTGAGGAAGGTAACAAGAGACTTTCGTTACCTGGGGATCCAGATAGCTAAGAATTGGGGCACACTGCACAGGTTAAATTTAACGCGGTTGGTGGAACAGATGGAGGAAGATTTCAAGAGATGGGATATGGTAGCCCTGTCAATGGCAGGGAGGGTGCAGGCGGTTAAGATGGTGGTCCTCCCGAGATTCCTCTTTGTGTTTCAGTGCCTCCCGGTGGTGATCACGAAGGCTTTTTTTAAAAGGATTGAAAAGAGCATCATGGGTTTTGTTTGGGCCGGGAAGACCCCGAGAGTGAGGAAGGGATTCTTACAGCGTAGCAGGGATAGGGGTGGGCTGGCACTACCGAGCCTAAGTGAGTACTATTGGGCCGCTAATATTTCAATGGTGAGTAAGTGGATGGGAGAGGAGGAGGGAGCGGCGTGGAAGAGATTAGAGAGGGCGTCCTGTAGGGGGACTAGCCTGCAGGCTATGGTGACAGCCCCATTGCCGTTCTCACCGAGGAACTACACCACAAGCCCGGTGGTGGTAGCTACACTGAAGATTTGGGGACAGTGGAGACGGCATAGGGGAAAGACTGGAGCTTTGGGGGGGTCCCCGATAAGAAACAACCATAGGTTTGCCCCGGGGGGAATGGATGGGGGATATGGAATGTGGCAAAGAGCAGGAATAACGCAACTGAAAGATCTATTTGTGGATGAGAAGTTCGCGAGTCTGGGAGCGCTGACCGAGAAATATGGGTTGCCCCAAGGGAATGCATTCAGGTATATGCAACTGAGGGCTTTTGCGAGGCAACAGGTGAGGGATTTTCCGCAGCTCCCGACACAAGAGGTGCAGGACAGAGTGATCTCAAAGACATGGGTGGGGGATAGTAAGGTGTCAGATATATATAGGGAAATGAGGGACGAAGGGGAGACTATGGTAGATGAACTAAAAGGGAAATGGGAAGAAGTGCTGGGGGAGGAGATCGAGGAGGGGCTGTGGGCGGATGCCCTAAGTAGGGTAAACTCGTCGTCCTCGTGTGCCAGGCTAAGCCTGATTCAGTTTAAGGTATTACACAGGGCGCATATGACTGGAGCGCGGCTCAGTAAATTTTTTGGGGTGGAGGATAGGTGTGCGAGGTGCTCGAGAAGCCCAACGAATCATACCCATATGTTTTGGTCATGCCCGGCACTACGGGGGTTTTGGATGGGGGTGACAAAGGTGCTTTCAAAAATAGTGGGGGTCCGGGTCGAACCAAGCTGGGGGTTGGCTATATTTGGGGTAGCACAAGAGCCGGGAGTGCAGGAGGCGAGAGAGGCCGATGTTTTGGCCTTTGCGTCCCTAGTAGCCCGGCGCAGGATATTGCTAATGTGGAAGGAAGCCAAGCCCCCGGGGGTGGAGACCTGGATAAATGACATGGCGGGGTTTATAAAGCTAGAGCGGATTAAGTTCGTCCTAAGGGGGTCGGCTCAAGGGTTCACCAGGCGGTGGCAACCGTTCGTCGAATACCTTGCGGATAGATAGATGGAAGGGGAAAAAGAAGGCAGCAGCAGCAGCCCAGGATTTGGGGGGGGGGGGGGGGGATGTAACTTGTGACAAGGCAGTTGCCAATTAGGGCTAGTTTTCATTTTTGTTATTTAATATTTATTCATTTTTTGTTTTTTGCTTATATAAAATAGGTCATTGTTATTTGTGCTGTTATAATATTGTGTAAAGGATGCACAATGTACTGTGTTGGTTGACCAAAAATTTTCAATAAAATATCTATTAAAAAAAAAAAATGTATCTGCCCCCGTTATCCGCCACTATAGTCTTTGCCTCGAACATTACCCGCTTCCCCACTAATATAGCCACTCCCCTGTTTTTCGCATCTCGCCCCGAATGGAACACCTGCCCCACCCATCCTTTGCGTAGCCTAACCTGGTCTATCAGTTTCAGGTGCGTTTCCTGTAACATAACCACATCTGCCTTAAGTTTCTTAAGGTGTGCGAGTACCCGTGCCCTCTTTATCGGCCCGTTCAGCCCTCTCACGTTCCACGTGATCAGCCGGGTTGGGGGGCTTCCTACCCCCCCCTTGTCGATTAGCCATCCCCTTTTTCCAGCTCCTCACCCGGTTCCCACGCAGCTGTATCTCCCCCAGGCGGTGCCCCCCCGCCCATCCCCTCCCATACCAGCTCCCCCCTCTCCCCAGCAGCAGCAGCCCAGTAATTCCCCCCTCCCACCCCCCCCCCCCCCCCCCGCTAGATCCCCCGCTCGCGTAATTACTCCCCCCATGTTGCTCCCAGAAGTCAGCAAACTCTGGCCGACCTCGGCTTCCCCCCGTGACCTCGGCTCGCACCGTGCGACGCCCCCTCCTTCCTGCTTCTCTATTCCCGCCATGATTATCATAGCGCGGGAACCAAGCCCGCGCTTCTCCCTTGGCCCCGTCCCCAATGGCCAACGCCCCATCTCCTCCACCTCCCCTCCTCCCCCCATCACCACCTGTGGAAGAGAGAAAAGTTACCACATCGCAGGATTAGTACATAAAACTCCTCTTTCCCCCCTTTTTAACCCCCCTCTTCGCCCCCCACATTCGCCCCACCACTTTGTTCAAACGTTCTTTTTAATAACCCGCTCATTCCAGTTTTTCTTCCACAATAAAAGTCCACGCTTCATCCGCCGTCTCAAAGTAGTGGTGCCTCCCTCGATATGTGACCCACAGTCTTGCCGGTTGCAGCATTCCAAATTTTATCTTCTTTTTATGAAGCACCGCCTTGGCCCGATTAAAGCTCGCCCTCCTTCTCGCCACCTCCGCACTCCAGTCTTGATAAACGCGGATCACCGCGTTCTCCCATTTACTGCTCCGAGTTTTCTTTGCCCATCTAAGGACCATTTCTCTATCCTTAAAATGGAGGAATCTCACCACTATGGCTCTGGGAATTTCTCCTGCTCTCGGTCCTCGCGCCATCACTCGGTATGCTCCCTCCACCTCCAACGGACCCGCCGGGGCCTCCGCTCCCATTAACGAGTGCAGCATCGTGCTCACATATGCCCCGACATCCGCTCCCTCCGCACCTTCAGGAAGACCAAGAATCCTCAGGTTGTTCCTCCTTGCGTTGTTCTCCAGTGCCTCCAACCTTTCCACACATCGTTTCTGATGTGCCTCATGCGTCTCCGTCTTCACCACCAGGCCCTGTATGTCGTCCTCATTCTCGGCTGCCTTTGCCTTCACGACCCGAAGCTCCCGCTCCTGGGTCTTTTGCTCCTCCTTTAGCCCTTCGATCGCCTGTAGTATCGGGGCCAACAGCTCTTTCTTCATTTCCTTTTTGAGCTTTTCCACACTGCATTTCAAGAACTCTTGTTGTTCAGGGCCCCATGTTAAACTGCCGCCTTCCGACGCCATCTTGGTTTTTGCTTGCCTTCCTTGCCGCTGTTCTAAAGGATCCACTGCAATCCGGCCACTTTCTCCTCCTTTTTTCATCCGTATCCAGGGGGGATTCCCTTCTGGTTTACCGCACAGTGTTTTTAGCCGTCAAAATTGCCGTTGGGGCTCCTATCAAGAGCCCAAAAGTCCGTTTCACCGGGAGCTGCCGAAACGTGCGACTCAGCTGGTCATCGCCGCACCCGGAAGTCGCCCTCCACAGTATCTTTACGCTGTTCGGTTTCCCCGCCTAGATACACAGCGATAGGGGGTCCTCCTTTATGAGTGATGAACAGCATCAATTCCTGCTCAGAAAGGGCATTGCCTCGAGCAGGACGGCCAGTTACAACCCCCGGGGAAACGGGCAGGTGGAGAGGGAGAACGGAACGGTCTGGAAGACTGTCCTACTAGCCATACAGTTCAGGAACCTTCCAGTCTCCCGCTGGCAGGAGGTCCTCCCGGATGCCCTCCACTCCATCTGGTCACTGCTGTGTACCACGACCAACCAAACACCTCACGAACGTCTCCGCTCCCAACCTGGCTGGCAGCTCCTGGACCCATCCTGCTCCGTAAACATGTGCGGGCGCACAAGTCGGACCCATTCGTCGAGAGGGTCCATCTCCTCCACGCTAACCCTCAGTGCGCCTACATGGCGTACCCCGACGGCCGACAGGATACGGTCTCCCTAAGAGACCTGGCACCCGCTGGATCCCCACACAGACCCCCACCACCAATCCCACCCTCCCTCCCACCGGCGCATCCCACAGCCACCCCCTTCCCAGGTGGATCGGTCCTCCCACCAGTCCCGTCTAGGGGTGATGAAGCTGCCGAAGAACCCAAAGCCACGCTACCGGAGCCACAGATGCCCGAGCCGGCGCCTGTATCACCACCGAAGCTACGACGATTGCAGAGGACGACCAGAACGACCAAAATTAGATCGACTAATTGCTTCATTCTGAACTGCAAATAAATTTTGTAAATAGTTGCGATGTAACAAGGCAAAACCACTGTACTGATGTATACCGGGTACCTCCATAACCTTAACCTCGACAACAGTGCAATGCGAGGCCACCACCCCCGCCGGAATCTTTTTTTAAACAGGGGGTGAATGTGGTAGTCGGTATTAGAGGTATTACATAGAACATTACAGCGCAGTACAGGCCCTTCGGCCCTCGATGTTGTGCCGACCTGTGAAATCACTCTAAAGCCCTCTACACTATTCCCTTATCGTCCATATGTCTATCCAATGACCATTTGAATGCCCTTAGTGTTGGCGAGTCCACTACTGTTGCAGGCAGGGCATTCCATGCCCTTACTACTCTCTGAGTAAAGAACCTACCTCTGACATCTGTCCTATATCTATCTCCCCTCAATTTAAAGCTATGTCCCCTTGTGCTAGACATCACCATCCGAGGAAAAAGGCTCTCACAGTCCACCCTATCTAATCCTCTTGTATGCCTCAATTAAGTCACCTCTTAACCTTCTTCTAACGAAAACAGCCTCAAGTCCCTCAGCCTTCCCTCATAAGATCTTCCCTCCATACCAGGCAACATTCTGGTAAATCTCCTCTGCACCTTTCCAATGCTTCCACATCCTTCCTATAATGCGGCGACCAGAATTGCACGCAATACTCTAAATGCGGCTGCACCAGAGTTTTGTACAGTTGCAACATGACCTCATGGCTCCGAAACTCAATCCCTCTACCAATAAAAGCTAACACACCGTACGCCTTCTTAAAAAGAGGAAAGAGGGAGGGGAGCGGGTGGACGCATGGGAACCACCAGGGCCACAGAAAGCAGACAGGAACGAGGGGGGTGGGGGTGGGGGGGGGCAACAAGGGAGAGACCAAGGAAATGCCAGGAGGGAACCCAGGGAGAGGCCGATACGGGGACCAGAGGGTCGCCCACAAAGTTATAAGAACAAAACAAATGACAAACAAACCATCTACGGCGAAGGTAAAGGCCAAAGTTAGGACCCGGATACAGTGTAAATAATAAGCGTTTCATTCATCTGTCCAGTATAAAAATGTAAACTTCAATAAAAATATTTATTAAAACAATGTTTCGAAAATCTGTTTGAATTCTTTGAGGAGGTAAGAAGGAAGTTAGACAAAGGAGAACCAGTGGACGTGATCTATTTAGATTTTCAGAAGGCTTTTGACAAGGTACCATATAGGAGGCTGTTAAAAAAGTCAAGAGTCCTTGGTGTTAAGGGTAAGTTATGGCATGGATAGAAGATTGGCTGACTGGCAGTAGGCAGAGAGTGGGGATAAAGGGGTCTTTTTTCAGGATGGCTGCTGGTGACTAATGGTGTGCCTCAGGGATTGGTATTGGGACCACAACTTTTCACAAATACATTCACAATCTGGAAGAAGAAACTAAGGGCAGTGTTGCTAAGTTTCAGATAATACAAAGATGTGCAGAGAGCCTGGTAGTATTGAGGAAGCAGGGGGTCTGCAGAAGGACTTGGACAGGCTAGGAGAGTGGGCAAAGAACTGGCAGATGGAATACAATGTGGAAAAGTGAGGTTATGCATTTTGGTAGGAAGCATGGAGGCATTGACTATTTTATAACATGGAAAATGCTTAGGACTTAGGAGTCCTGGTTCAAGATTCTCTTAAGGTTAACGTACAGGTTCAGTCGGCAGTGAGGAAGACAAATGCAATGTTAGCATTCATGTCGAGAGGGCTAGAATACAAGAGCAGGGATGTACTTCTGAGGCTGCATAAGGCTCTGACCATATCCCATTTGGAGTATTGTGAGCAGTTTTGGGCCGCATATAAGGAAGGATGTGCTGACCTTGGAAACAGTCCAGAGGAATGAAGAATTTGTCATATGAGGCGCAGTTGAGGACTCTGGGTCTGTACTCGTTGGAGTTTAGAAGGAGGGGGATCTTATTGAAACTTACAAGAGACTGCGAGGCCTGGATAGAGTGGACATGGAGAGGATGTTTCCACGTAGGAAAAACTAGAACCAGAGGGCACAGCCTCAGATTGAAGGATTGATCCTTTAAAACAGGGACGTGGAGAAATATCTTAAACCAGAGGATGGTGAATCTGTGGAACTCTTTGCCGTAGAAGGCTGTGACGGCCAAATCACTGAGTATCTTTAAGGCAGAGATAGATAGCTTGATTATTAAAGGGATCAGGGATTATGGGGAGAAGGCAGGAGAGTGGGAATGAGAAAATTATCAGCCATGATTGAATGGTGGAACAGACTCGATGGGCCGAGTGGCCTAATTCTGCTCCTATGTATTATGGCCTTTATCTGTAACCAAGTATCGATCATTATCTCACCTTTTTTGACTCTTTCATTACAGCTTTAGCAAACATATTACCTGTATGCATTTTAAACCAGTTTTTAATAACATTACTGCATCAGAATATAAAATATTATATATAATTTCTACATTTATCGCATCAATCAACTACAGACTAATCAGTCAATCACACTACTCAATGGAGTAAAACTTGTCAAGTAACTTACAAAAGGGAACAATAGTAAAGCATACCTACAAAATTAATGCTTTCAAATGGAGGGCCAATTCAGAACAGGCATACCACAACCTCAACCCTTTGCACCAAGAAGTGTTCACGTTGTCCTCCAAAGGTAACTAACTGCACTTTGCTGCAATAGATGCTGACAGGACCCTCCACTGCCCAGCCCCAACTACAATTACAGGGTGTTGATTTAGCTTAGTTGGCTGGTGTGGTAATACCAGGTATTGCAGTGCCTGAGAGGTGGATGCCCATTGGCTAGACCTAGGAGTCTACCATTGGCTAACGCACATAGCTCCGCCCTGAGAGGCGGGCTTTAAGAACCAATGCCGTCCCAGCAGCCTTCACTTTCTGTATCGAAGCTGTTGGGTACAGTTCTAGCTGATTAAAGCCGATTAGTATGACTCTCCTTGTCTCACGAGTATTTGATTGTGCATCAATTTAATCAGCTATTACTTCTGAAAGGATGGACCTCCGCATCAAGCCGGAGTGCCTTCACCTCAGTTCCCACGCAGACAACTCCGCTGCTATTTTCAAGCACTGGCTGGCCTGTTTTAAGAGCTTCATCGACACAGCCGCCGACACCCCCACGGAAAGGCAGAAGATGCACCTTCTATGCTCCAGAGTCAGCCCTGCAATCTACCCTCTGATCGAGGAGGCAGAGAATTATGCTGCAGCTATCAAGCTGCTAGAAGGACATTACATCAGTCCTCTGAACCAGGTCTACGCCCGGCACCTGTTGGCAACTAGAAGGCAGAGCCCTGAAGAAACACTGGAGGATTTCTATCGGGCTCTACTAGTGCTGGGCCATAACTGCGGCTGCCCACCAGTCACGAGGAATGAGCACACGGAACTTTTAATTTGGGACGCTTTCGTGGCAGGTATGTCTTCTCCCGACATCCGCAGAAGGCTCCTTGAAATGGACGCACTGGGCCTCACTGAGGCACAGGCCCTGGCAGGGTCTATGGACGTTGTGTACAAAAACGCACTGGCTTTTGCTCCCGGGCGCTCGGCGCCCCCCTGGGCTGCGTGGCACCCCGTCGTGGCTGCCCCCCAGACGTTCCCGCTAACCCTGCAGGCCTGCGCTGCTAGACGGCCCGTTTTCACCGCCGGCCAACGCTGCTTCTTCTGTGGCCAAGCGAATCATCCCCGCACGCGCTGCCCGGCCTGCACCGCCACCTGCAAAGGGTGCGGCAAGAAAGGCCACTATGTCGCGGTCTGCCAGGCCCGCGCCGTGGCAGCGGTCGCCAGCGACTATCAGCAGCCTTTGTTCCAGGTACCGGCCGTCCAAGGTCCACCGCCGCCCTCCTACCCCCAGGCAACGTGCGAACCATGGGCCACCACGCTGGGTGGATGGACACCGCCATTTTGTCCCTCGCCGACGCCATCTTCTGTATCCCCGGACTCCATGTGTGACCCGTGGCTGACGCCATCTTGGATGGGGCCTCAAGCCCCCAGCACTGCCGACTCCCCGCTGCCTGGCCAGAACTCCTCCTTGCTACAGCTGGCCTCCGTTACCCGGGACCGGCCTCAGGCCCCCAGCACTGCCGACTCCACGCTGTCTGACCAGACCTTCCCCTTGCTGCAGCTGGCCTCCGTGACCCTGGACCAGAGACGGCCCCGGACGCTAGCGAAAGCCAGCACAACGATCGCCATCAACGGCCACATGACGTCGTGCCTGATCGACTCCGGGAGCACGGGAAGCTTCGTCCACCCCGACACGGTAAGGCGCTGTTCCCTTGTCACCCATCCCGTAAACCAACGGATTTCCCTGGCCTCCGGGTCACACGCAGTGGAGATAAAGGGGTTCTGCCTAGCGAACCTCGCTGTCCAAGGCAAGGAATTCCGCAATTTCCGCCTGTACTTTCTGCCGCACCTCTGCGCAGCCACCCTTCTTGGGCTGGATTTCCAGTGCCACCTACAAAGCCTGACCTTTGAATTTGGCGGCCCTATACCCCACCTTACTGTCTGCGGCCTCGCGACCCTTAAGGTCGACCCGCCTTCCCTGTTTGCGAACCTCAACCCGGATTGCAAACCCGTCGCCACCAGGAGCAGACGGTACAGTGCCCAGGTCCGGACCTTCATCAGGTCCGAGGTCCAACGGCTGCTGAAGGAAGGGGTCATCGAAGCGAGCAACAGCCTCCGGAGGGCTCAAGTAGTGGTGGTAAAGACCAGGGAGAAACATAGGATGGTCATCGACTATAGTCAGATCATCAACCGGTTTACGCAGCTGGACGCGTACCCTCTCCCCCGTATAGCCGACCTGGTAAACAGGATTGCACAATACAAGGTCTTCTCCACGGTGGATCTCAAGTCTGCCTACCACCAGCTGCCCCTCAGTCATTGGGACCGCCAGTACACTGCCTTCGAAGCAGATGGGCGGCTCTATCACTTTTTAAGGGTTCCCTTCGGTGTCACGAACGGGGTCTCGGTCTTCCAGCGTGAGATGGACCGAATGGTTGACCGGTACGGCTTACGCGCCACGTTCCCGTATCTTGATAACGTCACCATCTGCGGCCATGACCAGCAGGACCACGACACTAACCTCCGAAAATTTCTCCAGACCGCGAACCTCCTTAATCTGACCTACAATAAAGAGAAATGCGTGTTTAGCACCGACCGTCTAGCCATCCTAGGCTACGTAGTGCGAAATGGAGTCATAGGCCCCAACCCTGAACGCATGCGCCCCCTTATGGAGTTCCCCCTCCCTCACTGCCCCAAGGCCCTAAAGCGCTTCCTCGGCTTCTTTAGCTATTATGCACAATGGGTCCCTAATTACGCAGACAAGGCTCGACCCCTGATCCAGTCCACAACCTTCCCCCTGTCGACGGAGGCCGGCCAGGCCTTCTGCCGCATCAAAGTGGACATCGCAAAAGCCACGATGCGCGCCATCGACGAATCCCTCCCCTTCCAGGTCGAGAGTGACGCGTCCGACGTAGCTCTGGCGGCCACCCTCAACCAAGCGAGCAGACCCGTGGCTTTCTTCTCCCACACTCTCCATGCTTCCGAAATTCGCCACTCCTCGGTCGAAAAGGAGGCCCAGGCTCTCGTAGAAGCTGTGCGACACTGGAGGCATTACCTGGCTGGCAGGAGATTCACTCTCCTCACGGACCAACGGTCGGTGGCCTTCATGTTCGATAATGCACAGCGGGGCAAGATTAAAACGACAAGATCTTGCGGTGGAGGATAGAACTCTCCACCTACAATTACGAGATCTTGTACCGTCCCGGGAAGCTGAACGAGCCTCCTGATGCCCTGTCCCGCGGCACTTGCGCCACCGTGCAAGTGGACCGCCTCCGAGCCCTCCACGAGGACCTCTGCCACCCGGGGGGTCACTCGTTTCTTCCATTTCGTTAAGACCCGCAACCTGCCCTACTCCATCGAGGAGGTCAGGACAGTCACCAGGGGCTGCCGTATCTGCCCGGAGTGCAAACCCCACTTCTACCGGCCAGAGAGGGCGCATCTGATAAAGGCTTCCCATCCCTTTGAACACCTCAGCATGGATTTCAAGGGTCCCCTCCCCTCCACCGACCGCAACACGTACTTCCTGAACGTGATTGACGAATACTCCCGGTTCCCATTCGCCATCCCCTGCCCGGACATGACCACGACCACCGTCATCAAGGCCCTCCAGAGTATTTTTACACTGTTCGGTTACCCCGCCTACATACATAGTGATAGGGGGTCCTCCTTTATGAGCGACGAACTGCGTCAATTCCTGCTCAGCAAAGGCATCGCCTCCAGCAGGCCGACCAGTTACAACCCCCAACCTGGCTAGCGACACCCGGACCCGTCCTGATGTGGAAACATGTGAGGGCGCACAAGTCGGACCCGTTGGTCGAGAGGGTCCACCTGCTGCATGCCAACCCCAGTACGCCTACGTAGCGTTCCCCGACGGCCGCCAAGACATGGTCTCCCTTCGGGACCTGGCGCCCGCCGGAGCCCCACGCACACCCTCACCATTGCCCCCACCCTCCCCACAGCACCTGAACGGAGGGTCAGTACTGCAGCCGACCCTACTCAGCGCCGAACAGGCACCAATGCCCCCTACAGGCCCCCTGCCCACTTTTCGCCCCAACAGCGCTGCCTAGGGGTGACAAAGCTGTCAGGGAGGAAGACACCACGTTCCCGGAGCCACAACCGCCGGGGCCCCCACCAGGATCATCGCCGAAACCCAGACACTCCAGAAGGACGACCAGGCCACCCGATCCTCTGATTGCTGCACCATAAAACAATAAAAACTTTCTGTTACCCTCGACAGCACGGTACCTGCAATACCTGGTCCTACCATGCAAAAGGCGACAGTAACACTGGCCATCACCCCGCTGGGTCCTTTTTTAACAGGGGGTGAATGTGGTAATACCAAGTATTGCAGTACCTGAGAGGTGGATGCCCATTGGCTAGACCTAGCAGTCTACTATTGGCTAACGCACATTGCTCCGCCCTGAGAGGCGGGGTATAAGAACCAATGCCATCCCAGCAGCCTTCACTTTCTGTATCGAAGCTGCTGGGTACAGTTCTAGCTGATTAAAGCCGATTATTATGACTCTCCTTGTCTCACGAGTAATTGATTGTGCATCAGCTGGACAGCAGAACAAGGCCAACAGTGTGGGTTCAATTCCCATACCGGCTGAGATGTGGTGATCCTCAGGTTAAATCACCACCAGTCAGCTCTCCCCTTCAAAGGGGAAAGCAGTCTATGGTCATCTGGGGATATGACGACTTTACTACAATCACAATCTCCACACTAACAGGAATTCTCGCATCTGTCCAAGAGGATCTAAACTAGTTTTCCTTTCATTTGGAAAGCACATATACGGGAAGTACAGATTGTGAGTTGAAAAGTAGCTGAGGGATTGGTGTGGGAAAGAGGGGTTCCATTTCATGGGACACTCACGCCAGTACTGAAATAGGAAGAAATTACTGGAACAGCCTCCAATCGATTAGAGCCTGGGATTAGGATCCTAACTTCAGGGAATTTACAGTGCAGAAGGAGGCCATTCAACCCATCAAATCTGCACTGGCCCTTACAAAGAGCACCCTACTGAAGCCCACGTATCTACCCTATCCCCATAACCCAGTAACCCCCACTTAACACTTTTTGGACACTAAGGGCAATTTAGCATGGCCAATCCACCTAACCCACACATCTTTGGACCATGGGAGGAAACTGGGGCACCCGGAGGAAACCCACACAGACACGGGGAGAATGTGCTGACTCTGCACAGACAGTGACCCAGCCGGGAATCGAACCTGGAACTCTGGAGCTGTGAAGCATCTGTGCTAACCACTATGCTACCGTGCTGCTAACTTAAAGGATAAATAGTGGGGTCGCAAGGATTTTGAATGAGTAAATGAGGGGAAGTCTCATAATTGTGCTTTAGATGCTATAGGTAAAGGGATAACTAAAAGATGTAAAGTAATGAAACCTAGAAAGAGAAATAAGTCACATACTAAATGGGCATTGGTATTTTTTGGACCAGCAATTTCTATGTTCCTAACAAACGTTTCTCTTTTCATTGATGACTAGATTACAATTAAAAACACACACATTCATAAGGAAAAGATATTTATTTTAGGATATTAGTTGAAAATACACACAGAAAAATTGAAGTCACAACTTGGAAACAGGTCCAACTTTTACCCTCTGCATGAGCAAATAGTTTGCATCACATTTACTCACTTTATTCTCACATTCCTTCAAACCATTTTCCTTTATCCATCTATCTAATCTAATTGTCAATGTTTCTGCCTCACCATTAACTCAGGAAGCGAGTTACCACTTAAACTTTTGTGAAGAGGTTTTGCTACAAAATGACAGTTTATTTTCAAATAGGTTTGGAGATATAATCATAAATTGACAGGTCAGCATCTTTTTTACATGATGAGCGATGCTATAAAACCAATTCTTTTCAGTTCTGCTCCAAGGTAAAATAATTTACAGTGAATTATGCTTTTCAGAACTGAGTTAACTTGCTTTTTTGCTAATTAGTTAGATGGAGAACAAAAGATGCTTGTGATTAAAATAATATAATTTAATTGAGGATTTGAATTCATTTCAAGAAATGTTAAATCGTATTCTCCTCAAAATGAGATTTGAGCCTTGAAGACATTTCAGGAAAATTGTTATTTTTGATACAAAAAATATAGATTATATTTTTCAGTGTAACTTGCAGATTTAAAAAAGGTATAAAATGTAATTTAAAATATTTAATATTAGATCCCACTTTAAACAAAGAATTATTTTATAACTGCGGTTGTTATACCTGGATCATATCCAACTAAATTACCCATTTAAAAGAAGAATATGCATTTATTCGTCCATCACTGGTAGTGCAATTGTTCTTCACAAAGTATTTTAATGTTTCCCTTCGATATATTGAACAGGGTCTGAGTAGTCTCCAGTCTTGGCCCAATAATCCACTGCACGTATCCGATAGAAACCAGACACCTGTGAACGTTCTGTCAGAGAGAAAAAGAAAAATGTTTTAGACCCCTGAATTCCTGGAGGTGGAATATTCTTCATTCTTTCTTTTTCTTTTATAAATTTAGAGTAGCCAATTATTATTTTTCCAATTAAGGGGTAATTTAGCGTGGCCAATTCACTTAGCCTGCACATCTTTTTGGGTTGTGGAGGTTGTGGTGTTGGGTACTCTGGTGCACAGATGAGCCAACACAGTTGTATGTGGTACAACTCTATTTTATTTTAACTCTTGTATACAGTTCGTTCTGGATACTCTGCACGTGCTGTCTCCCTGAGTGTGTCGTGTAGCAGGTCTGTCCTTGTCCGTGTCTCCAGCTAATACCGACCACCAGGTGTTGTGTTTGTGCTTTTATATCTTTCTGTGATTGGTTGTGGTGTTGTGTGTTCTGATTTGTCTGTTGGTGTGTCTATCATGATGTGTGATGTGGAGATGCCGGCGTTGGACTGGGGTGAGCACAGTACGAAGTCTTACAACACCAGGTTAGCTGGAGACACGGACAAGGACAGACCTGCTACACGACACACTCAGGGAGACAGCACGTGCAGAGCATCCAGAACGAACTGTATACAAGAGTTAAAATAAAATAGAGTTGTACCACATACAACTGTGTTGGCTCATCTGTGCACCAGAGCACCCAACACCACAACCTCCACAACCCAAATGAACCGGAACAGCAGACCGAGAGATCTGCGGTGCGGCAACCGAAGAGGAAAGAGTCGAATTGGACCCCTCCGGAAGGCCGCTGCCTTAGACTCGACATGTATGCTCAAGCCGTCAGGAGTCGCGTCAATGCCAGATTCATCAGTCGCATTCACAAGACAACCCCGAACGTCACCCAAGCACAACGCAATGCCATCCGCGCTCTCAAGACCAACCACAGCATCGTCATCAAACCAGCAGACAAAGGGGGGGCCACTGTCGTACTGAACAGAACGGACTACTGCAAAGAAGTATGCCGACAACTGAACAACCAAGAACACTACAGACAGTTACCCGCAGATCCGAGCAAGGAACACATCCGCCAACTTAACAGACTGATCAAGACCTTGGATCCAGATCTTCAGAGCACCCTACGTGCTCTCATCCCACGTACTCCCCGCATTGGAGATCTCTACTGCCTCCCAAAAATACATAAGGCCAACACACCAGGCCGCCCTATCGTTTCAGGCAATGGGACCCTGTGTGAGAACCTCTCTGGCTACATCGAGGGCATCTTGAAACCCATCGTACAAGGTACACCCAGCTTCTGTCGCGACACGACGGACTTCCTACAGAAACTCAGCACCCATGGACCAGTTGAACCAGGAACATTCCTCGTCACAATGGACGTCTCGGCACTCTACACCAGCATCCCTCATGACGACGGCATTGCTGCAACAGCCTCAGTACTCAACACCGACAACTGCCAATCTCCAGACGCAATTCTGCAACTCATCCGCTTCATTCTGGATCACAACGTCTTCACCTTCGACAACAAGTTCTTCATCCAGACGCACGGAACAGCCATGGGGACCAAATTCGCACCCCAATACGCCAACATCTCCATGCACAAGTTTGAACAGGACCTACTCACCGCACAGGACCTTCAACCGATGTTATACACCAGATACATCGATAACTTTTTTTTCCTTTGGACCCACGGCGAAGAATCACTGAAACGACTACACAATGACATTAATAAGTTCCATCCAACCATCAGACTCACCATGGACTACTCTCCACACACTCGTTTCCATCAAGGACGGTCACCTCAGCACTTCGCTTTACCGCAAACCCACGGATAACCTCATGATGCTCCACTTCTCCAGCTTCCACCCTAAACACATTAAAGAAGCCATCCCCTATGGACAAGCGCTCCGTATACACAGGATCTGCTCAGACGAGGAGGAGCGTAACAGACATCTACAGACGTTGAAAGATGCCCTCGTACGAACGGGATATGGCACTCGACTCATCGATCGACAGTTCCAACACGCCACAGCGAAAAACCGGACCGACCTCCTCAGAAGACAAACATGGGACACAACCGACAGAATACCCTTCGTCGTCCAGTACTTCCCCGAAGCGGAGAAACTACGTCATCTTCTTCACAGCCTTCAACACGTCATTGATGACGATGAACATCTTGCCAAGGTCATCCCCACACCCCCACTACTTGCCTTCAAACAACCGCGCAACCTCAAACGAACCATTGTGTGCAGCAAACTACCCAGTCTTCAGAACAGTGACCACGACACCACACAACCATGTCATGGCAATCTCTGCAAGACGTGCCAGATCATCGACATGGATACCACAATTACACGTGAGAACACCACCCACCAGGTACGCGGTAATTACTCGTGCGACTCGGCCAACGTTGTCTACCTCATACGCTGCAGGAAAGGATGTCCCGAAGCGTGGTACATTGGCGAGACCATGCAGACGCTGCGACAACGAATGAACGGACATCGCGCAACAATCACCAGGCAGGAATGTTCCCTTCCAGTCGGGGAACACTTCAGCAGTCAAGGAGCCTCTGATCTCCGGGTAAGCGTTCTCCAAGGCGGCCTTCAGGACCCGCGACAACGCAGAATCGCCGAGCAGAAACTTATAGCCAAGTTCCGCACACATGAGTGCGGCCTCAACCGGGACCTGGGATTCATGTCACATTACATTCATCCCCCACCATCTGGCCTGCAAAATCCTACCAACTGTCCTGGCTTGAGACAATTCACACCTCTTTAACCTGGGGTTACCCCATCTCTGGATCTGTAAAGATTTAATCACCTGCTAATGCTCGCATTCCTAGCATTGTTTGGCATCTTTGAATTTGTCTATATGTGTGTTTCTGGAACAGACCTCTTCATTCACCTGAGGAAGGAGCAGCGCTCCGAAAGCTAGTGACATCGAAACAAACCTGTTGGACTTTAACCTGGTGTTGTAAGACTTCGTACTATCATGATGTGTGTGTTTGAATATCATGACATCCCCCCCTTTTTACAAAGATATGTGCCGACGTGGTTATAAATATGATCGTGTCGTGAGTGCATCTAAGAGTGTGTGCGTGTGTTGTGTACAGCGTGTGTATATGACGTAACTATTTACATGGGGCGATGTCGGGTGCGTCACAATAACAAGGTTGTACCATAATAAAACATGAATGCGAGAAAAAAAAACAACTTGAACAGTGGTCCGATCAGACGATATCTGGAACGATAAACAACAACAGGTTATAATACAGAAGTGTTTGACTTTTTTGAACGTATGAACAGCGTTATAAGTCCAGTCTAATGGGTGACCGCCTCAAGAATAGGCTGGTCCTCAAGCCGGTTCAGCTGTGGAGATTTGGGTTCACACTGGTTCACCTTGGACTGTTGGAGGTGATGCTGTTGCCGAAGTCTCTACTTTTCCATTTGTTGTACTTCGTGCAGTGCTTGGTTTTTCATTCGTGCAAATATAACATTCAACATCTTTGTTAGTGTTGCCTTGGTTTACTAAGTTTGGTTTACTAAGTTTTTTTGCTGGCCAGGTGTATATTGTAGCGCGTTCTAACAGCCTGTAACACAGTTCCTTCGTGTATTTCTATGTGCTGAGATGTTACTGTAGTTAGTAAGGCCTTAATTATCTGCAACTGAACACCTTCGTCGGTTTGTGGTCCTTGAGAACAACCACATATTGTCTCTATAATTCTATCAATTAATTTCTGTAAACAGTCAGATGATGTGCTGACTAAGCGGGGACATTTCGATTGGCATGCCAACTCAAAAGGGAGAAAATACTTGTCTGCTTCAATAAAGTTTGCCCTGGATTTGACAGGTGGCAAGGTCCCAGAAACAGCCTTAGCTTCTGCATGGGGAGGATTTTAGCTGCTATGGCCTGATCACGGGTGGCGATGGAAGGGGCATGATCCGTGGCATCTCCACGAAGTCATCCTTGGGAACCAGTGGAGGATCCGGCGTGTGCGTACGGTTCAGTTGCGAGCGTCGAAGGCGGCGCAAAGCTCGCTGATTGCGCCTACGCCCCAATCCATCCGCCCTGCATGCCAGGAACAAGGTGGAGTCTTTTTTCTTTTTATGTTTGTGGTGGACGGCATCTTGTAGCCGATGGGTCGTTGCCATCGAAGAAGCACCATCACTAATATCATGCAAGGCGATGACTGTGCCAGATGTGGAAGTTGGTCGAGACCGTGCACGCTGGTTCCGGCCACCTGCTGTGCCGGAAGGGCGACTCCGCAGAGAAACGTCGAAGCATGTCACCTTGGAGAGAGAACTGTTGCTCGCATCAACGTCTGGCGATGGCGCGAATTGGTGTGTCCGTCTTGGACCGCCGGTGCTGGTCGCCACTGCCGACCCAGTGGGACTGCCACGCGATCCATTCCCTGTCGCCGTGGCATCCGCCGTCACCTTGAGCGTGCCATCACCGAGGCCGCGACACCGCCCGTCCGGAGCAAGGTCTGGCGTGCGTGAATCAGAGTCGGCGCTTGGCTGCTCCCCATCTGGAGTCCCAACAGGTTCACTGGAGGCAGCCGAGATTCCCTGAAGCTGCACTTCTGGAGTCGGAACATGCAGGAATGCACCGACCAGTGGAGAGGCTCAAGCCATCGAGGGTGGAAGCGGTGCGCCGCCACCGCAGTCGTCAGTGGTCCCACCGTGATCGTCGAGTGCCTTGGTACGCACTAGGCGAGGTCTGTCACCTTGCACCTTTTGCATGGGAAGTGGGATGCTGTCGTCACTCGTCTCACATCCCGTGGATAGATCCTCATTAGCAGCTTGCTGTTCACTAGGGTTGGGTAAATTGTCAGAGTTTTCATCTGGTGGTGCACACCATGTCGGTGGGCTGTCATTGTCTTGCCGTTGTCCTTCCTTTGGGCTTTTCTTCTTTGGAATTTTAAATCTTCCCCCAGACATTGCAGAACCTTGTTTATTACCCCCAAATTCTCCCATATGTATGGTCTCGAATATAGGATCCAATGTTTCTATCGACATTGCACTATTTTCCAAAGAACATTCCGTTTCACTTTTCTTCTCAGGTACCTCATATGTATCTTTGTCTATTGTACATGCCTTCATGGTCTCTGGGTCTGATTTTGCTGGGACTGGCATGGTCACAGTCTCTCTTTTACTGTTCTCAATTGCCCACATTATACTCCCCATACATAACTGCTTAATCACTGGGGTTAGTGTGGTGAAACATACAGGTAATTTCTTTAGCAAATCCTCAGTATCCTTCTGTGACCGTGCAACATTATTAATCTCTGTTCAGCTACAATGATTCTGAAGGTCAGCGCATGAACCTTTTTCCTTCGGGCTTGGAAGAGGAGATTCCTTTGGCTTGTCTTCAGTTGGGCTTGAACAGTCATCAGCGCTGTGCCCTTCATTGTAGCATGAGAGACCGTCATGGTCATGCTGCTGTGCAGTGGAGCATGGTAGGCTGTCATAGCCTTCGCGCTGTCCACGTGAGCATGGCAGACTTGCATCGTCTGCCGCTGGTTGGTCAGGAGAGGTTGCTAGACCCTCATGGTCTTGTTCCTGCAAGGACTGCGCATCGGAGTCAAGCGTTTCTTCTATCATGGAGGCTGTCCACGAGCTCTCTGTGGAGGCTTGTGACACTGGAGTCACTTCTTGTTCGTGCAAGGACTGCGCTCTGGAGTCTTGCGTTTCTGCAATTATGGAGTCTGTCCACGAGCTTGCTGTGGAGGCTTGTGACACTGGAGTCATTTCTTGTTCGTGCAAGGACTGCGCTCTGGAGTCTTGCGTTTCTGCAATTGTGGATTCTGCCCACGAGCTTGCTGTGGAGGCTTGTGACTGTGGAGTCACTTCTTGTTCATGCAAGGACTGCGCGCTGGAGTCTTGCATTTCTGCAATTGTGGAGTCTTTCCACGAGCTTGCTGTGGAGGCTTGTGACTCTGGAGTCACTTCTTGTTCATGCAAGGACTGTGCTCTGGAGTCTTGCATGTCTTCTTTCATAGAGTCGGGAACGCTGAGCGGGACGTGGACCATGCTCTGTGTGGCAGCAGGCCGCTCTCTGTGGGCTTGCACCGCTCCCTGTCTGTTAATGTCAGGCTGCAGCATCATCCGGCACTGATAAGTTGGGACGTCATATCTGGTGGGTTGAAGATCTTCAAATCCGAAAAATGAATCCGCATCTGCGTCGGATTCAATGTGGGGGCCGCCAATGTGCAACACGAAAGGTTCGTCCGAGTCATAGTCGTATAGGACCACGGAGCTATCATTGGGCTCGCGAGGTCCAGAAACACTGTAAAGATCGTCATCGAAGTATTCGAGGTCGGAATCATCGGCTTGTGCGTAGGTAACTGCTTGTCGGAGGGTTCTTCGGAGGTCAAATTCATCTCCTGTGTCAATTTGCGGCAATGTGCTGTCATTCCAGGTGAGGGAAGGTTGTTTTACAGCTTTAACAGATTTTTGTTTTTTTGATTTGGGACGTTTCCCTTTTAAATTGGATTTGGGACGTTTCCCCTTTAAATTGGTGCGGTCTGGGGCCTCTGACATCCTGACGCTCGGTATGTAGCACGTAGGAAGCGACTGCGCATGCTCAGATCGCTGTTCCTTTACCGATGGCCGTTTTCTTGACTGCGCATGCGCAGCATCTCGCGCATGCGCAAACGAAACTTCCGCACTGCTCGCGCAACTGTGCTAGCGTGATACCTTTAGCAAGATGGCCGCCGACCTCGACCCAGCCCTCTCTCAGGCCCGGGACTTCGGCCTCTGGGAATTCGGGCTCTGGGATCCCGGCCACGAGGTGAGTACTGCCGCTTTTCTTACCTTTACTTGCCGATTGGATTGCGTTTTCTTCACAGTACTTGGAGAATTTGTCCAGGACTGCCTGGTAATCGTACCTTTGCTGCCTCCTGAAGTTTTCTTGACTGCGCATGCGCAGCATCTCGCGCATGCGCAAACGAAACTTCCGCACTGCTCGCGCAACTGTGCTAGCGTGATACCTTTAGCAAGATGGCCGCCGACCTCGACCCAGCCCTCTCTCAGGCCACGAGGTGAGTACTGCCGCTTTTCTTACCTTTACTTGCCGATTGGATTGCGTTTTCTTCACAGTACTTGGAGAATTTGTCCAGGACTGCCTGGTAATCGTACCTTTGCTGCCTCCTGAAGTTTTCTTGACTGCGCATGCGCAGCATCTCGCGCATGCGCAAACGAAACTTCCGCACTGCTCGCGCAACTGTGCTAGCGTGATACCTTTAGCAAGATGGCCGCCGACCTCGACCCAGCCCTCTCTCAGGCCCGGGACTTCGGCCTCTGGGAATTCGGGCTCTGGGATCCCGGCCACGAGGTGAGTACTGCCGCTTTTCTTACCTTTACTTGCCGATTGGATTGCGTTTTCTTCACAGTACTTGGAGAATTTGTCCAGGACTGCCTGGTAATCGTACCTTTGCTGCCTCCTGAAGAACCTGATCCTTGTGAATATTTCTCTTGCCCTTGCACCGGCGATGGTGAGGAGAAATTCAATTTTTTCGCTATCATCCAGGTCTTGGAGTTCAGCTGCCACCAGGAACAATTCGAACACTTGCCGGAATCGCCGCCAGTTTTCGCGGAGATCGCCGTGGCACTGGAGCGGCTGCGGAACCGGGAGCTCTATCATTTTGCCTGGGCACTGCTGGTTGTCTGTGTACACTGAGGTATGCCGGCAGGTATCGATCCACTCCTGTACCATGTGGTGTTGGGTGCTCTGGTGCACAGATGAGCCAACACAGTTGTATGTGGTACAACTCTATTTTATTTTAACTCTTGTATACAGTTCGTTCTGGATACTCTGCACGTGCTGTCTCCCTGAGTGTGTCGTGTAGCAGGTCTGTCCTTGTCCGTGTCTCCAGCTAATACCGACCACCAGGTGTCGTGTTTGTGCTTTTATATCTTTCTGTGATTGGTTGTGGTGTTGTGTGTTCTGATTTGTCTGTTGGTGTGTCTATCATGATGTGTGTGTTTGAATATCATGACAGAGGTGAGACCCACACAGACACGGGGGGAAACTCCTCACGGGCAGTGACCCGGGACCGGGATTGAACCCAGGTCCTTGCCGTCATGAGGCAGCAGTGCTAACCATTGCGCTACCGTGCCGCCCAGCCAGTCAGCTTTCTTATAGACATACAGTGAATCAGCACTTGCCATATAAACTGGAAATGTATCCCATAGGCTGGTTTAGCACAGGGCTAAAGAGCTGGCTTTTGAAGCAGACCATGGCAGGGCATCAGCGCGGGTTCAATTCCCGTACCAGCCTCCCCGAACAGGCGCCGGAAAGTGGCGACTAGGGGCTTTTCACAGTAACTTCATTTGAAGCCTACTTGTGACAATAAGCGATTTTCATTTCATTTCATTTTTCATAGGGTCTGCCATTCTCTGGAAAAACAAGAACCACCTGATGCCTAATCTATTTTCTCCATTGTATAATTTCTATTCATGACCCTTGGGTCTCTACAACCTATTTGATTTAATCATTTGCCAGTTTGCATATAATCATTGTTTTACAGACCTGAATTAACTTGGCAGAGAGTTGTTTTTTTTAAATATTTTTAATTCTCCTTTTTCATATTTTCTTCAAAATTTACCCCCACCAATAAACAGTAAACGGTAACGAATACAATATCAATCCCCTTCTTAACAACGATCCCATCCTCCCACCAACCCCCAAACAACAGCGTGCATGACAACAAAAACATCAAATAAAAAAACAAAAAGGAATCAGGAATCGCCCATAGTCACCATTAATATATATAGACCGCCCCAGCAACCCACGCTAATATTCAAGGTCATCCAATCCCCAAAAGTGTACAATGAATGACACCCATGAATTGCAGAACCCCCCCACTCCCCTCCCAGACTCCTCCCCGCCACTTCCTCTTGAAAACACCTCACCCAGTAACGGTCCCCTCCCCCACCTTTTCACCCCTCCTAGGCTCATCGAAACCTGTTCTACCAGGCTCTGATGGCCGGCGCCCCTCCCCCCACCACATTCCCGTTCACTGGCCGGCTTAAACCAGCCAATGTGGAGGCCCCTGCCCGGGTTTCCTTCCCCCCTGCCCAGTCCCAGGGAAACAAAGAAATCCCCTTTAACACACAGCTCCAGTGTAAAACATACAAACCCCAAAGAACCATCAATACAAAAGAAAATCCCAACTCTTACCTTGTCCAAATAGACAATGTCAACTCATTTAGCACATATACCAGCATGCAGTGAAAAAATAAAGCTACATACTCTCCTGCAAACCCCCCACCCTCAGTACAAGACCAATCCTCAGTCCCATTTCTCAATTCTGCCCCAGTCCTTCTGCCTTTACAAACACCTCCGCTGCTCCCACCGTCTCAAAATAAGTCTTTGGATTTGTAGGTCATTCTCAACTTAGCTGGGTACACTATGCCGCACCGCACCCTGCTGTTAGACAGTGCCGTCTTCGCTCAGCCGAAGGCCGCCGGCCTCCTCGCCAATTCCACAGTATATATACGTATACCAGCTCCAGCCCACTGCACCTCCCGCTTCTGCTTTGCCCAACACAGGATCTTCTCCTTCACGCAGTACCTACGGAAATAAGTAGTCACTGCTCCTGGCGGCTCATTCGCCTTTGGTATAGGCCCTCGCTCCTATGAGCCCGATCCAGTTCATACCTAGAGAGATCTTCCCCCTCCCGCAACAGCTCCGCCAACATCTTGGCAAAACACTCTGTCGGCCTCGGGCACTCCACGCCTTCGGGCAGACCCACAATTCTCAGATTTTGCCGCCTAGATCTGTTTTCCAAGTCCTCCATTTTGGCTCGCAGACCCTTGTTGGCCTCCACCACCCTCTGCAGTTCCTTACCCATCGAGGTGAGTTTATCATTGTGTTGCAACAATGCCTCTTCCACTTCCTTCAGTGTCTCACCCTGCTCCCGCACCTCGGCCGATGCTCTTGATACCACCGCCTTCACCGGGGCAATCGCCTCCTCCACCTTCACCTTCAATACCACCACCATCTCCTTCCTCATCACCTCCATGTGCTTTGCGAACCATCACCTCGGTCATCCTTTCTGCCGTGAGCAGTGTGGCCTCACCCGGCGACCCAGCCTCCGCCTTCCTTCCAGTTCCTGAGCCGACCCTTCCACTCGACGGAGAACCTTCATTCGCCCCCTTCTTCACGGCCGTTTTCCTTTGGATTTTGGACATCGTTCTTCCTTATGTCTTCCTGCACTTATTCAACCAAAAATTGCCCCTGGGATTGGGCATTAAATTCTAAAAAATCAAGTCTCGAGCGGGAGCCCTCCAATGTGCAACCTCCTCCTACATGCTGCCACTGGGAGTCAACTTGGCAGAGAGTTATTCATGACATCCAGTACCGCTCATGGCAGAGAAGCCGATGTCTTACTAATTAGATGAAGGTAGACATTCTTAATGTGGATTTTCAGGAAGCTTTTGATAAGTTACCTCACAACAGGTAAATCCACAATATAGAATATTTAGCAATTAGTGGGAAGCAGCTCAAAAGCACAAAAAAAAATGTCTGCATAACTGTAACTAGCAAATTGTTATCATGGCTGTTGACCTAGGTTGTCTTTGTCCTTCAGGCGTTCGCATTATGGTAATTGCTCTTTATTATTTGTACTTAGTTGAAATGGTTGGAAAAATAATCTAGAAGTGAATGGATGTTATGAAGATTATTGTGTATGTTTCCATTGTGGTTATTTTGTTTTGGTAATTAGGCATAGTCCACAAGAGACCATTGTTATAGAGAGATAAGTGGTTATATAGTTTGACAGGCACATTCTACATCAAGCATGGGGCAAGGCAACCTTCTATGAACTATCCACAGCCGGAAGGGGGATTGAACCCGTGTCGCTGGTATTATTCTGCACCACATCTTGGATGAGACTAAATAACTGCAAGCAAATCCTGTTGTGCAGGTGAAGAGACCCACATCCAGTAAGCAGCATTTCACTTAAAGAGAAGTGAGCTGCTGTGTATTTGGGAAGGACCAATGCTACGCATCTTAAACAAGTCTAATGATGACCATGAAACCGTTGTCAATTGTCATAAAAAACCCAGCTGATTCACTAACTTTCTTTAGCAAAGGAAATCTGACATCCTGACCGAGTCTGGCCCACATGTGACTCCAGATCCACAGCAATGTGGCTGCGTCTCAAAAGCCCTCCGAAACGGCCTAGCAAGCCACTCAGTTGTATCAAACTGCTATAAAATCAATAAAAAGCAGACCACCCATCATCGACCTAAGCACCGGAAACTACAACGGCAAACCCAGCTCTGTCGAATCTCCTTACTAACATCTGGGGGCCTTGTGCCAAAATTGGGAGAGCTATCTCACAGACTAGTCAAGAAGCAGCCTGACAGAGTCATACTCATGGAATCATATCTTACAGATAACGTCCCAGACACCACTATCACTATCCCTGGGTACATCCTGTCCCACTGGCAGGAGAGACCCAGAAGAGATGGTGGCACAGTGGTATACAGTCTGGAGGGAGCGGTCCTGGGAGTCCTCAACATCGACTCCAGACCCCCAAAGTCTCATGGTTTCAAGTTAAACATGGGCAAGGAAATTTCCTGCTGATTACCGCGTACTGTCCACTCTCAGCCGATGAATCAGTACTCCGCCATGTTGAACACAACTGGGAGGAAGCACTGAGGGTGGCAAGGACACAGAATGTACTCTGGGTGGGGGACTTCAATGTCCATCACCAAGAGTGGCTCGGTAGCACCACTACTGACAGAGCTGGCCAAGTCATAAAGGACATAGCTGCTAGACTGGGCCTGCGATAGGAGGACAGGGAGCCAACAAGAGGGAAAAACATACTTGACCTCATCCTCACCAACCTGCCTCCCACTGATATATCTGTCCATGATATAATCGGTAGGAGTGACCACGGCACAGTCCACACATTGAGGATATCGTCCATCGTGTTGTGTGGCACTACCAACGAGCTAAATGGGATAGATTCAGAACCGATCGAGCAACTCGGTTTGGACATCCATGAGGCACTATGGGCCATCAGCAGCAGCAAAACTGCACTCAGCCACAATCTGTAACCTCATGGCCCAGCATATCCACCACTCTACCATTACCACCAAGCCAGGGGATTAACCCTGATTCAATGAAGAATGCAGGAGAACTTGCCAGGAGTAACACCAGGCATACCAAAAAAATGAGATGTCAACCTGGTGAAGCTACAAACAGGACTACTGGTGTGCCAAACGACATAAGCAGCAAGTGATAGACAGAGCTAAGCGATCCCACAACCAATGGATCAGATTTAAGCTCTGCAGACCTGCCACATCCAGTTGTGAGTGGTGGTGGACAATTAAACAACTCACTGGAGGAGGAGGTTCCACAAATATCCCCATCCTCAACGATGGAGGAGCCCAGCACATCTTTGCAAAAGACAAGGCTGAAACATTCACAATAATCCTCAGCCAGAAATGCCGAGTGAATGATCCATCTCGGTCTCCCAGCATCACAACTGCCAGTCTTCAGCCAATTCAATTCACCCCTGTTCATTAGATGTGTCAAAATCGTCACTGTGGCAACCATCACAGGACTTCCTGAATACTTTCCTGGGGCAAATAGAAGCGATGCCTCGCCAATGCCCACAACCCTGACCCCCCTACAAGAACCTGCCTCCATCCTGACCCATAAAGCCTCCGCCTCCCTACTCCAGCCCCGCACCTTCTCCGTGTTCAACGCCCAGTAGTAATACAGCAAGTTCGGAAGGCCCAACCCCCCCCCCAATTGCCGGCCACTCTGCTCCTGCACCTCTGTCGATGTCTTAGTCAAAGTCGCCTTTATCGGGGCAATAGTCTCATCTACCCACTCCTTGAGCGAGGTTATCATCTCTCTCCGATGCATGTCGAAGTGCTTGGAGTCAGCCACTCAAACTGCTGTCCCGACACCATTTCAGTCAGCTTTTCCACCGTAATGGGAGCGGCCCCTCCCGACGAACTAGCACCTGCCATCCACACTCACCAACGGACTTTCGCTCGCCCTCTTCCTCTGCTGATTCTTCTGGAACTCCGACATTCCACAACCTCCTCAGACCATCTAACACCTAATCATTCAAAAAATGCCCCATAAACTGGGCATAAAGGGCCAAAAATCAGAAACTCTAGCAGGGGCCACCCAACACGAGACCTCCACCTTCATGTCATCACTGGATGTCCTCGGACCGTTATATTTTAGATCAAGTTCATTGCAGAAAGAGAAATAAAGACATTTAAACTAACCTTTTCTCTTGTTCAGTGGAGAGTATACAAAAATAGTAAATATAGTATCTTTGTCATTGATTCTTTTGTAAACTTTTCCGTCAACTGAAAATTCCACTTCAAATGTTTTCAAACATCTGCATCAAACAAAAAAGAATATTTAAGTCACACCTATCTTAAATCCACATTTGAAATGACAGATAATTAATTGCGGACGCTTAAAATTATATTTAAATTAAGTTCCCCTCTAAAAATAGCACATGATAGTAACATTCTTGCCTTATACTAGATTTGAACTTCTAAGGAATTCCTTTGATAATTTTTACAAGAGAAAATCTCTTTTTTATTTAGGTATACATTGTTAATAAGGAGACATTAAGAAAAAAAATAAAAACATTCTGAAGATCTGAATTAAAAATAGGAAGAGTTAGAAATAAATGGCAGGTCTTCAAGTGTCTGAAATGAGAACATTTCCAGTTAAAATTCCAGGTAGAGACTGTGACCCCCTACCTCAGAATGCAGAGTTATGATAAAGAGTTGCTACCTGAAATACTAACTTGTCTTTAATTTGCTGAGGAACTTGAACATTTTTGCAATAACCCACTCTTCATAGGAACTTGCATGATTTCCATTACTACAAAATCTGAGGTAAAATTGGACTTGCAAATAGCCAGGAGAGTATAGAGATCTTGAAGGGTTTTTTAGGGCTGGAAGAGGTTAGCGATAGGAACAAGGTCTTGGAGCGATTGGAAAACAAAGAGGTTATGGTGGAAGGATCCTTCCTAAACCTTCTTGTTTATTCCCTGTCTACTCTCGTTTCCCCTTTCTTTTATTTTTGCCATTACATTTTTGATCCATGGATAATTTACAGATATGTGTCTTTAAGCAGCTTGCCATTTTAATTCAAAATGAAATGAGCCGTGACCTGCACCTTTAATTCAGGCAGCATGATCCAGAAGGCCGTGCTGTTTTAGACTGGTGAGTGGAGATTGGCTGGCCTCAGTGGTGACTCAGTTTGAATGATGTGGCTGGTGGCCAATTAATTGGCCCAAACGGCTGTGCTCTTCCTGGTAACAGGTGGTGATTAGATCTGATCCTACTGAAATGGTTCAGAGACCTAAGGAGCTCTCAGTTTCTTTTCTGGCAGTTTAGAGAGATGTCCCACTCTTTTTCCACTATGTTTTCCTCCAGGACGACTGTGTTTCTGAACTAGCAGAAAGCCTGGGTGAATCGCTGTACAGGAGAACCATTACAGGCGGTGCAGGAAAGGTTCAGAATCTGGGGCGAAATTCTCCCCCAACGGCGGGATGCCCGCCGACTGGCGCCAAAGCCGGCGCAAATCAGACGGGCATCGCGCCGGCAAAAAGGTGCGGAAGTCTCCGCATCTTTGGCGGCCTAGCCCCAACATTGAGGGGCTAGGCCGACGCCGGAGGGATTTCCGCCCCGCCAGCTGGCGGAAATGGCGTTTGTTGCCCCGCCAGCTGGCGCGGAAATGCGGCGCATGCGCGGGAGCGTCAGCGGCCGCTGTCAGTTTCCCCGCGCATGCGCGGGAGCGTCAGCGGCCGCCGAAAGTTTCCCGCGCATGCGCAGTGGGGAGAGTCTCTTCCGCCTCCGCCATGGTGGAGGCCGTAGCGGAGGCGGAAGGGAAAGAGTGCCCCCACGGCACAGGCCCGCCCGCGGATCGGTGGGCCCCGATCGCGGGCCAGGCCACCGTGGGGGCACCCCCCGGGGTCAGATCGCCCCGCGCCCCCCCCCAGGACCCCGGAGCCCGCCCACGCCGCCTGGTCCCGCCGGTAAATACCAGGTTTGATTTACGTCGGCGGGACAGGCAATTCCTGGGCGGGACTTCGGCCCATCCGGGCCGGAGAATCCAGCGGGGGGTCCCGCCAACCGGCGCGGCTGGATTCCCGCCCCCGCCCAATCTCCGGGAGCGGAGACTTCGGCGGGGGCGGGGGCGGGATTCACGGCGGCCAACGGCCATTCTCCGACCCGGCGGGGGGTCGGAGAATGACGCCCCTGATCACTCTTTCAGCAAAAAAGGTTGATGTGAACCGACCAATTCTTTCTCCAGAAAAGGCAGAGTCTTGGAAGCAAAGTTTGACTGGACGCAAGGTTGAAGGGAACAAAGGGCAGGATTTACCAATCAACCTGCCGTGTATTTTTCAGCGGAATAGGTGGCCCTCCAGTAGGGTTTTCTGGTCCTGCCGTTGTCAACAGCATTTTCCATTGACTGCACTACTCGTCGGTGAGTAACCTCTGCGTTGTCAGTGGGAGAGCCAGTAAATTCCACCCAAAGACTCTGCCTCTCCAGGAAAGATGTAAGTTCGGTGCTTTAAATAACTGCAGGTAAACCAGTGCGGGTTGCAAAACTCACGGTTGTAATCTATAAGCTTACTGAGAATAAGGCCTGTGAGGAACCACCATTTGAAGTAAAGACTCTTATCTTTTAGTTTCCCCTCTCTGTAACTATCCTGGAGGTCAGAAACATTGATTTTTTTCATAAGTCATAGAGATTTACAGCATGAAAACAGATCCTTTGGCCCAACTTGTCCATGCCATCCAGCTTTTGCCACTAAGCTAATCCCAGTTTCCCGCATTTGGCCCATAACCCTCTATACTGAGCATGGATAAAAACTCAAAATGTGGAAGCCAAGTTTAAACCTAGCCAGACTCTGCAATTTGCAAACTGCAGAGCTGGAACAGACAGTATTCATGTAGCCAGGCCTTGGCCAATCAACTTCCCGCCGAACCCAGACATAAGACCATAAGACATAGGAGCGGAAGTAAGGCCATTCGGCCCATCGAGTCCACTCCACCATTCAATCATGGCTGATTTCAACTCCATTTACCCGCTCTCTCTCCATAGCCCTTAATTCCTCGAGAAATCAAGAATTTATCAACTTCTGTCTTAAAGACACTCAACGTCCCGGCCTCCACTGCCCTCTGTGGCAATGAATTCCACAGACCCACCACTCTCTGGCTGAAGAAATTTCGCCTCATCTCGGTTCGAAAGTGACTCCCTTTTATTCTAAGGCTGTGCCCCCGGGTCCTAGTCTCCCCTGCTAATGCAGACAACTTCTCCACATCCACCCTATCTAAGCCATTCATTATCTTGTAAGTTTCTATTAGATCTCCCCTCAACCTCCTAAACTCCAATGAATATAATCCCAGGATCCTCAGACGTTCATCGTATGTTAGGCCTACCATTCCTGGGGTCATCCGTGTGAATCTCCGCTGGACCCGCTCCAGTGCCAGTATGTCCTTCCTGAGGTGTGGGGCCCAAAATTGCACACAGTATTCTAAATGGGGCCTAACTAATGCTTTATAAAGCTTCAGAAGTACATCCCTGCTTTTATATTCCAAGCCTCTTGAGATGAATGACAACATTGCATTTGCTTTCTTAATTACGGACTCAACCTGCAAGTTTACCTTTAGAGAATCCTGGACTAGGACTCCCAAGTCCCTTTGCACTTCAGCATTATGAATTTTGTCACCGTTTAGAAAATAGTCCATGCCTCTATTCTTTTTTCCAAAGTGCAAGACCTCGCACTTGCCCACGTTGAATTTCATCAGCCATTTCTTGGACCACTCTCCTAAACTGTCTAAATCTTTCTGCAGCCTCCCCACCTCCTCCATACTACCTGCCCCTCCACCTATCTTTGTATCATCGGCAAACTTAGCCAGAATGCCCCCAGTCCTGTCATCTAGATCGTTAATATATAAGGAGAACAGCTGTGGCCCCAACACTGAACCCTGCGGGACACCACTCGTCACCGGTTGCCATTCCGAAAAAGAACCTTTTATCCCAACTCTCTGCCTTCTGCCTGACAGCCAATCGTCAATCCATGTTAGTACCTTGCCTCGAATACCATGGGCCCTTATTTTACTCAGCAGTCTCCGGTGAGACACCTTATCAAAGGCCTTTTGGAAGTCAAGATAGATAACATCCATTGGCTCTCCTTGGCCTAACCTATTTGTTATCTCTTCAAAGAACTCTAACAGGTTTGTCAGGCACAACCTCCCCTTACTAAATCCATGCTGACTTGTCCTAATCCGACCCTGCACTTCCAAGAATTTAGACAGGCCTGGAACTGCCACATTGTCTCAGAATGAACCATTGTTTGCAACTCCAGTGAACCTGCTTTGTTAGAAGAACGCTACGCAGACTTGGTGGCACCTAGCTCAGTAGGAGGCCAGAGGCATATGGTGACAAGGACAGGACTCGACTGTTGAAGGTTCAAAATCACGTTCTGCGACCTCCAAATATGGAAAGTAGTTACCTCATTGGATCTTTCTGCCCCCGCCCGATGCTAGTATTGCACACGGGCCAGAGAATCTTCGAAAAAGAAGTATACAGTTAGTGTAGATTTGAGACTGTTTACTTAGAGATTGAAGACTGAAGAGATTGATACAGCTTGATAGAGTTTAATTAAAGTACAATAGTAGAGTCTGATAAATATTGTTCTGGAGAACAAATCCGGACAGGCGTTTGAGGTGGCAGTGGGGGAACATTTGGGCAATAACGACCACAACATAGTACTATTTAAGGACTTCCTGCAGCTCGCGCGAGTGGAGCGGTCGCGTTGGAGAGGGGCTCCTGCCGGTCTTAGTCATTTTGGCGTTTTCCGGGGGTTTCCCTGTTGTTTCGCTGATCTGCCGTTGGGGCCTGAGGGACGGGCGGCGGGTCGGGCCGGTTTGGAGCCGGTGGAGAACCCCGTGGCTGGAGGAGCAGAGGCATCGAGCCCGAAGTAAATGGCGAGGGCAGAGCTTGGCATGAGGCAAGGCCCGAATCCAGGACGAATGTAGAGGGGGAGCTGCGCACATTGGGTGGCCCTGCTGAAAATGGATGTTTGAAGTCCGGTCCCAGGGGAAGAGATTTTTGGAATTTTGATTTTTGGAATTAAAAAAAATAATTATTTTTTATTTAAACATTTTGTTAATTAATTTTTTGTTTATTATTTATTTATTTTAAGATTGACGAAACGAGGAGAAAAATACTAAGTAGTTAAGGGATGCCAAAACATCTGTGAAGAAGGGAGGAAATGCGGGTTCGTAGTGGAATGAGAGGACCAGTAAAACCGCAGACAAGATGGCAGATGCCAGACAGCGTGGGGTGGCCGCACTACGTACAGTGGAAAGGATGACCGAAGTGATGGATGTGGAGCTGGAGAAGCCGTTTGCGAGGCACATGGAGGCGTTGAGGAAGGAGATGGCGGTCGCACTGAAGTAATTGGTGGAGGAGGCAATCGCTCCAGTGAGGGTAGCTGTGGCAAAGACATTGGCCGAGATCAGAAAACAAGGTGAAAAGATGAAGGAGGCGGAGGAGGCCATGTCGCAGCACAGTGACCAGCTCACCTCGATGGGGGACGAGCTGCGGAGAGTGGTGGAGGTCAACAGAGGACTCCGAGCAAAGCTTGAGGACTTGGAGAACCGCTCGAGGTGGCACAATCTGAGAATTGCGGGCTGCCCGAAGGAGCAGAGGGCTCAAGGCCAATAGGGTACTTTGCTAAGATGCTGGCAGAGTTGATGGGGAAGGGTGAAGGCCCCTCCCGGTATGAACTGGACCGAGCTCATCGGTCGTTAAGGCCGAAACCCAAAGTAAATGAACCAGCGAGAGCAGTAATTATCTGCTTCCATAAATACCACAGGAAGGAGAAGGTGTTAAGTTGGGTGAAGCAGAAGCGGGTGGTGCAGTGGGGTGGTGCTGGAGTTCGGTTTTACCAGGACTTGACTGTGGAGTTGGCAAAGAGACAAGCGGCGTTCAGCTGAGTGAAGACGGCACTGTACAACAAGGGGCTTGTGATGATTGTGTATCTGTGTAGATGCAATACAACTGAGCAAGCACTAGATGGAGCATGGAGAGGTACATATACACATGAACAGGAAGTCAGGACACACTTCACAGGAACAGGAGCTGGTAGCAAGACACAGACAGGCAGCACAGATGTAACAAGTTAAGCACTGAAGAGAGAACAAACTCAGAATAAAGCATCTACTTCAACTTCAAGACTACGAGTATTATTAAGACACAAGGAACAACACATGGTACCAGGACCAGTTTCAGAAAGCTTACGATAAGATTACACAAGCTGCAGACACAGAAAGACCAAAATGGCAAGAAAGAAGTTGGAAGACTTCGCTGATTTACTGCAATTTGGACCTCCACCGCAGCTGGAAACAACCGGTAATTTAAGTAATAACTGGAAAAGTTTTAAACAAATGTTCGGGATATGTATTGTAGCAAATGATATGAAAGCAGTCTCTGACGCAACAAAAATAGCGCTGCTACTCGCAACAGCGGGACAGAAAGCTAGAAAAATCTATAATGGCTTTAAATACTTGAAAGGAGAAGACAGCACCAAATTAGTAGTAATACTGAAAATATTTGAAGATTACTGGAACATCAGTAACAATGCTGTTTTTTAAAACATTCAATGTACAGGGAATGAGTGATGCAAAGCTCAAACAATCAAAACCTGAACAGAAAGGGTTAACTCTGAAAATCGCAATTGAAAAGTCCAGATCGAAAGGAAAAAGTAGCTTTAATGTCTTACAAAGCAAAAACGCTGAAATCCACTCCAAAATGGCGTCAGAGCACATTTTACAGTCTCTAGGGAACAAAAGACGAAAATCTGCATCTCATGCATGCACAGGAAACAGAAGCCGCGCATGCGCAGTTAAAATCAGCCATTTTGCCTTCTTTTTTTTTTAAAATAATATTTTATTGAAAATTTTTGGTCAACCAACACAGTACATTGTGCATCCTTTACACAACATTGTAACAATACAGATAATAATGACCTTTTTAAATTTAAACAAAAACAACAACAAATAAATAAATATTAAATAACAAAAAATAAAAACTAGCCCTAATTGGCAACTGCCTTGTCTCAGGCCACCCCCCCCCCCCCCCCAAGTCCTGGGCCGCTGCTGCTGCCTTCTTTGTTCTCCCCTATCTATCTTTCCGCAAGATATTCGACGAACGGTTGCCACCGCCTAGTGAACCCTTGAGCCGACCCCCTTAGGACGAACTTAATCCGCTCTAACTTTATGAACCCCGCCATATCATTTATCCAGGTCTCCACCCCCGGGGGCTTGGCTTCTTTCCACATTAGCAATATTCTGCGCCGGGCTACTAGGGTCGCAAAGGCCAAAACATCGGCCTCTTTCGCCTCCTGCACTCCCGGCTCTTGTGCAACCCCAAATATAGCCAACCCCCAGCTTGGTTCGACCCGGACTCCTACTACTTTCGAAAGCACCTTTGTCACCCCCATCCAAAACCCCTGTAGTGCCGGGCATGACCAAAACATATGGGTATGATTCGCTGGGCTTCTCGAGCACCTCGCACACCTATCCTCCACCCCAAAAAATTTACTGAGCCGTGTTCCAGTCATATGTGCCCTGTGTAATACCTTAAACTGAATCAGGCTTAGCCTGGCGCACGAGGACGACGAGTTTACCCTGTTTAGGGCATCTGCCCACATCCCCTCCTCAATCTCCTCCCCTAGCTCTTCTTCCCATTTCCCTTTTAGTTCGTCCATCATAGTCTCCCCTTCGTCTCTCATTTCCCTATATATATCCGACACCTTACCATCCCCCACCCATTTCTTTGAGATGACTCTGTCCTGCACCTCTTGTGTCGGGAGCTGCGGGAACTCCCTCACCTGTTGCCTCGCAAAAGCCCTCAATTGCATGTACCTGAATGCATTCCCTTGGGGCAACCCATATTTCTCGGTCAGCGCTCCCAGACTCGCGAACTTCCCATCCACAAATAGATCTTTCAGTTGCGTTATTCCTGCTCTTTGCCACATTCCATATCCCCCATCCATTCCCCCCGGGGCAAACCTATGGTTGTTTCTTATCGGGGACCCCCCCAGTGCTCCGGTCTTTCCCCTATGTCGTCTCCACTGTCCCCAAATCTTCAGTGTAGCTACCACCACCGGACTCGTGGTATAGTTCCTTGGTGAGAACGGCAATGGGGCTGTCACCATAGCCTGCAGGCTGGTCCCCCTACAGGACGCCCTCTCTAATCTCTTCCACGCCGCTCCTTCCTCCTCTCCCATCCACTTACTCACCATTGAAATATTAGCGGCCCAATAATACTCACTTAGGCTCGGTAGTGCCAGCCCCCCCCTATCTCTACTACGCTGTAAGAATCCCTTCCTCACTCTCGGAGTCTTCCCGGCCCAAACAAAACCCATGATACTCTTTTCTATCCTTTTGAAAAAAGCCTTCGTGATCACCACCGGGAGACACTGAAACACAAAGAGGAATCTCGGGAGGACCACCATCTTAACCGCCTGTACTGACTGAGGACTGTCTGAGGATACAGCAGGATTTAGATTGTCTGGAGACTTGGGCGGAGAGATGGCAGATGGAGTTTAACCTGGACAAATGTGAGGTAATGCATTTTGGAAGGTCTAATGCAGGTAGGGAATATACAGTGAATGGTAGAACCCTCAAGAGTATTGAAAGTCAAAGAGATCTAGGAGTACAGGTCCACAGGTCATTGAAAGGGGCAACACAGGTGGAGAAGGTAGTCAAGAAGGCATACGGCATGCTTGCCTTCATTGGCCGGGGCATTGAGTATAAGAATTGGCAAGTCATGTTGCAGCTGTATAGAACCTTAGTTAGGCCACACTTGGAGTATAGTGTTCAATTCTGGTCGCCACACTACCAGAAGGATGTGGAGGCTTTAGAGAGGGTGCAGAAGAGATTTACCAGAATGTTGCCTGGTATGGAGGGCATAAGCTATGAGGAGCGATTGAATAAACTCGGTTTGTTCTCACTGGAACGAAGGAGGTTGAGGGGCGACCTGATAGAGGTATACAAAATTATGAGGGGCATAGACAGAGTGGATAGTCAGAGGCTTTTCCCCAGGGTAGAGGGGTCAATTACTAGGGGGCATAGGTTTAAGGTGAGAGGGGCAAAGTTTAGAGTAGATGTACGAGGCAAGTTTTTTACGCAGAGGGTAGTGGGTGCCTGGAACTCACTACCGGAGGAGGTAGTGGAAGCAGGGACGATAGGGACATTTAAGGGGCATCTTGACAAATATATGAATAGGATGGGAATAGAAGGATACGGACCCAGGAAGTGTAGAAGATTGTAGTTTAGTCGGGCAGTATGGTCGGCACGGGCTTGGAGGGCCGAAGGGCCTGTTCCTGTGCTGTACATTTCTTTGTTCTTTGTTCTTTGTTCTTTGTACCCTCCCTGCCATTGACAATGCTACCATATCCCATCTCTTGAAATCTTCCTCCATCTGTTCCACCAACCGCGTCAAATTTAGCCTGTGCAATGTGCCCCAATTCTTAGCTATCTGGATCCCCAGGTAACGAAAGTCTCTTGTTACCTTCCTCAACGGTAGGTCTTCTATTTCTCTACTCTGCTCCCCTGGATGCACCACAAACAGCTCACTCTTCCCCATGTTCAATTTATACCCTGAAAAATCCCCAAACTCCCCAAGTATCCGCATTATTTCTGGCATCCCCTCCGCTGGATCCGCCACATATAGTAGCAGATCATCCGCATATAAAGATACCCGGTGTTCTTCTCCTCCCCTAAGTATTCCCCTCCATCCCTTGGAACCTCTCAGCGCTATCGCCAGGGGCTCAATCGCCAGTGCAAACAGTAATGGGGACAGAGGACATCCCTGCCTTGTCCCTCTATGGAGCCGAAAATATGCCGATCCCCGTCCATTCGTGACCACACTCGCCACTGGGGCCCTATACAACAGCTGCACCCATCTAACATACCCCTCTCCGAACCCAAATCTCCTCAAGACCTCCCACAGATAATCCCACTCCACTCTATCAAATGCTTTCTCGGCATCCATCGCCACTACTATCTCCGTTTCACCCTCTGGTGGGGCCATCATCATTACCCCTAACAACCTCCGTATGTTCGTGTTCAGCTGTCTCCCCTTCACAAACCCAGTTTGGTCCTCATGAACCACCCCCGGGACACATTCCTCTATTCTCATTGCCATTACCTTGGCCAAGACCTTGGCATCTACATTGAGGAGGGAGATTGGTCTGTAGGACCCGCATTGTAGCGGATCCTTTTCCTTCTTTAAAAGAAGCGATATCGTTGCTTCTGACATAGTCGGGGGCAGTTGTCCCCTTTCCTTTGCCTCGTTAAAGGTCCTCGTCAGTAGCGGGGCGAGCAAGTCCAAATATTTTCTGTAAAATTCAACTGGGAACCCGTCCGGTCCCGGGGCCTTTCCCGTCTGCATGTTCCTAATTCCTTTCACCACTTCTTCTACCGTGATCTGTGCTCCCAATCCCATCCTTTCCTGCTCTTCCACCTTGGGAATTTCCAGCCGATCCAAAAACTCCATCATTCTCTCCCTCCCATCCGGGGGTTGAGCTTCATACAATTTTTTATAAAATGTCTTAAACACTTCATTCACTCTCTCCGCTCCCCGCTCCGTCTCTCCATCTTCGTCTCTCACCCCCCCTATTTCCCTCGCTGCTCCCCTTTTCCTCAATTGGTGTGCCAGCAATCTGCTCGCCTTCTCTCCATATTCATACTGTACACCCTGCGCCTTCCTCCATTGTGCCTCTGCAGTGCCTGTGGTCAGCAAGTCAAATTCCACATGCAGCCTTTGCCTTTCCCTATACAGTCCCTCCTCCGGTGCTTCCGCATACTGTCTGTCCACCCTCAAAAGTTCTTGCAACAACCGCTCCCGTTCCTTACTCTCCTGCTTCCCTTTATGTGTCCTTATTGATATCAGCTCCCCCCTAACCACCGCCTTCAACGCCTCCCAGACCACTCCCACCTGAACCTCCCCATTGTCATTGAGTTCCAAGTACTTTTCAATGCATCCCCTCACCCTTAAGCACACCCCCTCATCCGCCATTAGTCCCATGTCCATTCTGCAGGGTGGACGCCCTCTTGTTTCCTCCCCTATCTCCAAGTCTACCCAGTGTGGGGCATGATCCGAAATGGCTATAGCCGTATATTCCGTTCCCCTCACCCTCGGGATCAATGCCCTACCCAACACAAAAAAGTCTATGCGTGAATAGACTTTATGGACATAGGAGAAAAACGAGAACTCCTTACTCCTAGGTCTACTGAATCTCCACGGGTCCACCCCTCCCATCTGCTCCATAAAATCCTTAAGCACCTTGGCTGCTGCCGGCCTCCTACCAGTCCTGGACTTCGACCTATCCAGCCTTGGTTCCAACACCGTGTTAAAGTCTCCCCCCATTATCAGCTTTCCGGTCTCTAGGTCTGGGATGCGTCCTAGCATTCGCCTCATAAAATTGGCATCGTCCCAATTCGGGACATACACGTTTACCAACACCACCATCTCTCCCTGTAATTTGCCACTCACCATCACGTATCTGCCCCCGTTATCCGCCACTATAGTCTTTGCCTCGAACATTACCCGCTTCCCCACTAATATAGCCACCCCCCTGTTTTTCGCATCCAGCCCCGAATGGAACACCTGCCCTACCCATCCTTTGCGCAACCCAACCTGATCTATCAGTTTCAGGTGCGTTTCCTGTAACATGACCACATCTGCTTTAAGTTTCTTAAGGTGTGCGAGTACTCGTGCCCTCTTTATCGGCCCGTTAAGCCCCCTCACGTTCCACGTGATCAGCCGAGTTGGGGGGCTTCCCACCCCCCCCCCCCTTGCCGGTTAGCCATCATCTTTTTCCAGCTTCTCGCCCAGTTCCCACGCAGCTGTATTTCTCCCAGACGGTGCCCCCCCGCCCATCCTTTCCCGTACCCACTCCCCCCTTTCCCCAGCAGCAGCAACCCAGTAATTCCCCCCTCCCCCCCCCCCCCCGCTAGACCCCCCGCTAGCGTAATTACTCCCCCCATGTTGCTCCCAGAAGTCAGCAAACTCTGGCTGACCTCGGCTTCCCCCCGTGATCACGGCTCGCCCCGTGCGGCGCCCCCTCCTTCCTGCTTCTCTATTCCCGCCATAATTATCATAGCGCGGGAACCAAGCCCGCGCCTCTCCCTCGGCCCCGCCTCCCATGGCCAACGCCCCATCTCCTCTCCCTCCCCACCTCCCCCCATCACCACCTGTGGGAGAAAGAAAAGTTACCATACTGCAGGATTAATCATACAATCCCTCTTCGCCCCCCCCCCCACTCGTCCCACCACTTTGTCCAAACGTTCATTTTCGTAGTCCAATCATTCCAATTTTTCTTCTACAATAAAAGTCCACGCTTCATCCGCCGTCTCAAAGTAGTGGTGCCTCCCTTGATATGTGACCCACAGTCTTGCCGGTTGCAGCATTCCAAACTTTATCTTTTTTTTGTGAAGTACCGCTTTGGCCCGATTAAAGCTCGCCCCCCTTCTCGCCACCTCCGCACTCCAATCTTGATAGACGCGGATCACCGCGTTCTCCCATTTACTACACCGAGTTTTCTTCGCCCATCTAAGGACCATTTCTCTATCCTTAAAACGGAGAAATCTCACCACTATGGCTCTGGGAGCTTCTCCTGCTCTCGATCCTCGCACCATAACTCGGTATGCTCCCTCCACCTCCAACGGACCGGTCGGGGCCTCCACGCCCATTAACGAGTGCAACATCGTGCTCACATATGCCCCGACGTCCACCCCCTCCACACCTTCAGGAAGGCCAAGAATCCTCAAGTTGTTCCTCCTTGCGTTATTTTCCAGTGCCTCCAACCTCTCCACAGATCGTTTCTGGTGTGCCTCCTGTATCTCCGACTTCACCACCAGGCCCTGTATATCGTTTTCATTCTCTGCTGCTTTCGCCTTCACGACCCGAAGCTCCTGCTCCTGGGTCTTTTGTTCCTCTTTCAGCCCTTCAATCGCCTGTAATATCGGGGCCAACAACTCTTTCTTCATTTCCTTTTTTATCTCCTCCACGCAGCGTTTCAAAAAGTCTTGTTGTTCAGGGCCCCATATGAAACTGCCACCTTCCGACGCCATCTTGGTTTCTGCTTGCCTTCCTTGCCGTTGTTCCAAAGGATCCGCTGCAATCCAGCCACTTTCCTCTCCTTTTTCCATCCGTGTCCAGGGGGAACACCCTTCTGGTTTACCGCACGGTGTTTTCAGCCGTTAAAATTGCCGTTGGGGCTCCTATCAAGAGCCCAAAAGTCCGTTTCACAGGGAGCTGCCGAAACGTGCGACTCAGCTGGTCATCGCCGCACCCGGAAGTTCGCCATTTTGCCTTCTGCGCATGCGCAAGCCGCGCATGCACAGTGCAAAAAGATCGCAACATTCGAAGATGGTACAAAAAAACGCAGTGTAAAGGAAGATCGATTTGCGCATGCGCAATCGAGCCCCACGCATGACGTCTCGAACATCATGACGCCAGAGGACCCGGAGCGCGCCCACTTAAAAGGGAAATGCCCGAAAATTGAAAACAAGAAACTTAAAGCTGTAAAACCGATTTTTTTTTACCTCAAAAGACAGAACAATGCCTGAATGTTTACCAGCAGTGGAAGATAAATTTCACAACACCCTGGAACAAGCAGTCTGCACCATCCAAAGTGAAGAGAACAATAAAAAATCCGAAACAAAAAAAGATGAAGGGGACGAAAACACATCCGAAACAAAAAAAGATGATTTGTTTTTCGAACAATACTACCCACACATGGCTGAGTTATTCGGATATGCTGATCACAGCATCAGCAACACGGTTGCAAAGCTCAACACGACTCTACTCATGGTAGATGAATCCAATGCCATGATGCCATGGCAGATCGTTGAGACATTGGATGACAGCAATACCCAAGAAGAAGACGACGCCACACAAAGCGCACAGAACAACTCCGTTGAGAGAGCACAGAAAGACTCCACAGAGGGAGCGACGCAAGCCTCAACGGACAGCTCGTTGACAGACTCCAAAATGGAAGCAAACAAACACTCCATTGCGAACGCCATGCATGAGCAAGACCATGAAGGTCAATCCACCGTATCTGAGCAACCACAAGCAGACTATGAAAGTCTACCAAGCTCATATAATCAAAAAGAAGACAATGTAAGTCTACCCACTGCATGCAAAAACAGTGACAATGTGATCACACTTGACATACAGGAGGTGCAGGATCACAGCGAGACTGACAGATCTCAGCTCGTCTGTACAGAAGCACAGAGTAGGGCGACCAAGAGTCCAGAGAGACCACAACAAAAAGAAATCGTGAAGATCTTGATTCCAGAAGAGGAGCACCAAGACCCACAAGAGAATGAAATCGTGAAGATTTTGACTCCTGAAGAGGAGCACCAAGACTCACAAGAGAATGAAATCTTGAAGATTTTGACTCCAGAACAGGAGCACCAAGACCAACAAGAAAATGAAATCGGGAAGATTTTGACTCCAGAAGAGGAGCACCAACAAAGCAAAGAGGAATCAAATCCACCACAAATGGCTGATGTCACCAACATCAATACAACATCAGACCATTCTCGAGACAAAACACTCAAGGTAACAGATACCACAAAGGACACTCGCACCAATTACGCAAATTATCCACACGGAACACTCATTGAGCGCAACAAGAAAAACAAAAACCACAAGAAGCACAGCAGAAACGAGAACAACAGCAAGAACAAAAACAACATGAAGCGCAACAAGAACAACAAAAACCGTAAGCGGCACTGCAGAAACAAGAACAACAGCAACAACAAAAACTGCAAGCACAACAAAAACTACAAGAACAACAACAAAAACAACAAGAAGCATAACAAAGACAACAACAAGCACAAGAACAACGGCAAAAACAACAAAATCAGAAACAAGCACAACAAGAAAAACGACAAGAACAATGACGAAAACAAAAACAGAAACAACAAGAACGACAACGAAAACAACAAAGACAGATACGACAAAAACAGTAACAAGAACGACAACAAAAACAACAAAGACAGAAACGACAGAAACAACAACAATGAAACAACAACCTGTACAAAATGGTACAACGCTGCACATGAAGGACAATGCCACAGCACACTGCAAAACAATGACAAGACTACAAACATGCCATGGCATGACAATGAATCGCACAATTTCACATCTGCTCCAGAACAAGCAAGCACACCAACTTTCAAGGCAGATGACACACTAAATCGATACCACAAGCACAGAAAAAAGTCCATGTCAGTCAACATCAGTGGTTCGACCATTCAAACACCTCGGGCTGACTTGTTGGTTACTTAAAAAACAAGAACACCGACAACTTTCACAAAGGAGTTGCAATATCAATATCACCACGTAAACAACAAAAAAGAAAAAAACTCAACGAACAAATTCATCAAGTTTGGACTCATAAATGTTTTTATTAAGATTGGACTCATAAATCTTAATTGGCTTTGTAAAATATCCAATATCATCATCACTTGTACATATACACATATCATAAGTAATCTAACTGTTTTGTACAATTTTCTTTAACACTGTACAGAAAATATGTAAAGAAAAAAGGGGGGATGTGGTGATGGTAAATCTGTGTAGATGCAATACAACTGAGCAAGCACTAGAGGGAGCATGGGAGAGGTACATATACACACGAACAGAAAGTCAGGGCACACTTCACAGGAACGGGGGCTGGTAGCAAGACACAGACAGGCAGCACAGATGTAACAAGTTAAGCACTGAAGGAGAACGAACTCACAATAAAGCATCTACTTCAACTTCAAGACTATGAGTGTTATTAAGACACAAGGGACAACACAGGGCTGCGATTTAGTATAGTCTCCCCGGCAAAGCTGACGGTGACGTACAACGCCATAGATTTTTATTTTGAAACGGTGGAGGCGGCTAAGGCGTTCATGATGGCAGAAGACTTGGGAGAGAAGTGAGCAGTGGAGCTAGCAAAGAGATCGTGGACTGTGATTGGGGAGCTGGAAAATGTATAAATGTTATAACTTTCTTTTAACTGACCTGTATTGTAACTTACTTGACTTCACATTGTTATAGAGTTTAAGTTTTTGTTTGGTTTGATTGGCATTGTTGTTGCTTTTTTTTTGTTGCAACGGTTATGTTATTATATTGAATTGTATGGGTTAGATTGTTTCTGATCAAGGTGTTAGGATTCATAACAAAGACATAAAAAACAGCATAAGTGTACTTTACCTGAATGCTCGTAGTATACGAAATAAGGTAAATGAGTTGATGGCGCAAATCATCATGAATGACTATGATTTAGTGGCCATTACTGAAACATGGTTAAAAGATGGTCACGACTGGGAGTTAAATATCCAAGGGTATCAGACTATACGAAAGGATAGAATGGACGGTAAGGGCGGTAGTGTAGCTTTGTTGTTTAAGGATGGCATCCGGGCAATAGTAAGGGATGATATTGGTGCAATGGAGGACAAGGTTGAATCAATTTGGGTGGAAATCAGGAATAGTAAGGCGAAAAGGTCACCGATAGGAGTAGTCTATAGGCCACCAAATAGTAACAGGATGGTAAGGCAGGCAATAAGCAAAGAAATAACGGATGCATGTAGAAATAGTACAGCGGTTATCATGGGAGATTTTAATCTGCATATCGATTGGTTTAACCAGGTTGGTAAAGGCAGCCTTGAGGAGGAGTTTATAGAATGTGCCCGGGATAATTTCCTGGAACAGTATGTAATGGAACTTACAAGGGAACAAGCAGTCCTAGATCTGGTCCTGTGTAATGAGGCAGGATTGATTAATGATCTCATAGTTCGGGATCCTCTTGGAAGGAGCGACCACAATATAGTGGAATTTAAAATACAGTTGGAGAATGACAAGGTAAAATCAAACACTAGTGTTTTGTGCTTAAACAAAGACTATTACAATGGGATGAGAGAAGAGCTAAGGTAGACTGGGAGCAAAGACTTCATGGTGAAGCAGTTGGGGAACAGTGGCGAACCTTCCGAGCGATCTTTCACAGTGTTCAGGAAAGGTTCATACCGACAAAAAAGAAAGATGGTAGAAAGGGGAAAAATCGACCGTGGATATCTAAGGAGGTGAGGGAGAGTATCAAATTGAAGGAAAAAACATACAAAGTGGCAAAAATTGTGGGAGACTAGAGGACTGGGAAGTCTTTAGGGGACAACAGAAAGCTACTAAAAAAGCCATAAAGAAGAGTAAGGTAGACTATGAAAGTAAACTGGCTCAGAACATATAAGCAGATAGTAAAAGCTTCTACAAATATATAAGACAAAAAAGAGTGGCTAAAGTAAATATTGGTCCTTTGGAAGATGAGAAGGGAGATTTAATAATAGGAGACGGGGAAATGGCTGAGGAGCTGAACAGGTTTTTTGGTTCAGTCTTCACAGTGGAGGACACAAATAACATGCCAGTGACTGATGGAAATAAGGATATGATAGGTGAGGACCTTGAGATGATTGTAATCGCTAAGGAGGCAGTATTGGGCAAGCTAATGGGGCTAAAGGTAGACAAGTCTCCTGGCCCTGATGGGATGCATCCCAGAGTGTTGAAAGAGATGACTAGGGAAATTGTAAACGCACTAGTGATAATTTATCAAAATTCACTAGACTCTGGGGTGGTCCCTGAGGATTGGAAAGTAGCAAACGTGACACCACTGTTTAAAAAAGGAGGTCGGCAGAAAGCAGGTAATTATAGGCCAGTAAGCTTAACTTCGGTTGTAGGGAAAATGCTGGAATCTATCATTAAGGAGGAAATAGCGGGGCACCTGGAGGGAAATTGTCCCATTGGGCAGACGCAGCATGGGTTCACAAAGGGTAGGTCGTGTCTGACTAATTTGGTAGAATTTTTTGAGGCCGTTACCAGTGCAGTAGATAACGGGGAGCCAATGGATGTGGTATATCTGGATTTCCAGAAAGCTTTTGACAAGGTGCCACACAAAAGGTTGCTGCATAAACTAAAGATGCATGGCATTGAGGGTAAAGTGATAGCATGGGTAGAGGATTGGTTAACTAACAGAAAGCAGAGAGTGGGGATAAATGGGTGTTTCTCTGGTTGGCAACCTGTAACTAGTGGGGTCCCTCAAGGATCAGTGTTGGGCCCGCAGTTGTTCACAATTTACATAGACGATTTAGAGTTGGGGACCAAGTGCAATGTGTCAAAGTTTGCAGACGACACTAAGATGAGCGGTAAAGCAAAAAGTGCAGAGGATACCGGAAGTCTGCAGAAGGATTTGGATAGGTTAGGTGAATGGGCTAGGGTCTGGCAGATGGAATTCAATGTTGCCAAGTGTGAGGCTATCCATTTTGGGAGGAATAACAGCAGAATGGATTATTATTTAAACGGTAAGATGTTAAAACATGCTGCTGTGCAGAGGGAACTGGGTGTGCTGGTGCACGAGTCGCAAAAAGTTGGTGTGCAGGTGCAACAGGTGATTAAGAAGGCTAATCGAGTTTTGTCTTTCATTGCTAGAGGGATGGAGTTCAAGACTAGTGAGGTTATGCTGCAATTGTATAAGGTGTTGGTGAGGCCGCATCTGGAGTATTGTGTTCAGTTTTGGTCTCCTTACCGGAGAAAGGACATATTGGCACTGGAGGGAGTGCAGAGGAGATTCACTAGGTTGATCCCAGAGTTGAGGGGATTAGATTATGACGAGAGGTTGAGTAGACTGGGACTGTACTCATTGGAGTTTAGAAGAATGCGGGGGGATCTTATTGAGACATATAAAATTATGAAGGGAATAGATAGGATAGATGCGGGCAGGTTGTTTCCACTGGTCGGGGAAAGCAGAACTAGGGGGCATAGCCTCAAAATAAGGGGAGGTAGATTTAGGACGGAGTGTAGGAGGAACTTCTTCACCCAAAGGGTTGTGAATCTCTGGAATTCCTTGCCCAGTGAAGCAGTTGAGGCTCCTTCTTTAAACGTTTTTAAGAAAAAGATAGATGCCTTTCTAAAGAATAAAGGGATTCGGGGATATGGTGTACTGGGCGGAGAGTGGAGCTGAGTCCACAAAAATCAGCCATGATCTCATTAAATGGCGGAGCAGGCTTGAGGGGCCAGATGGCCTACTCCTGTTCCTAATTCTTATGTTCTTATGTTCTTTTTCTTCTGGGACTGGGTGGGAGGGAACAGTATGCCTTTGGGCGGGGACACACACCCGTGCTAGCTAACTAAAGTGGGCCAGTGAATGGAGGTGAGGTGAGAGGTGGACTGCGGACATTGGAGGCTGGTTAGCAGGTTTCAATGGCCTATGAGGCGAGCTGGTGGGGGTGGGGGGGGGGGGAGAGGATCGATACTGGGTGAGGATTTTTCGAGAGGAAGTGCAGGGGGGGATTCTGGGAGGGGAGGAGGGGGTTCAATGTTAATAATGGATAGGGATGGGGCAGGGCCCGGTGGTATGATGATGATGGATAAGAAGGTGGGGGTGAGAGACCCCCAGTTAGGATAGTCACATGGAACGTAAGGGGGTTGGGAGGCCCAGTCACGAGGTCAAGGGTGCGTGCGCATCTTAAATATTTGAAGGCTGATGTAGCAATGCTGCAGGAGACTCACCTGAGTGTGAAGGATCAAGTGAGACTTAAAAAGGGATGGGCTAGTCAGGTGTTTCACTCTGGATTTGTTGGAAGGGCTTGAGGGGTAGCGGTAATGGTCAGCAAAAGGGTACGGTTCCAGATGGAGAAGGTGGTTGTAGATCAGGGGGATAGGTATGTAATTGTGACAGGGGCGCTGGAGAGGAGGCTAGTGGCGCTGGTAAGTGTATATGGACAAATTTAGGACGATGTGGGATTCGCGAAGAACGTGTGTGGGGCCATCCCCGACTTGGACACACACAAACTGATAGTGGGGTGGGACTGGAACTTGGTGCAGGAGCCAAGATTGGACCGGTCACGGCCGCGCTCGCTGTTCCCGTCAGCAGGCGCTGGCTGAGCTAATGGTGGAAATGGGAGGGGTGGACCCTTGGAGGTTTCTGCACCCGAGGGAGTGGGAGTACTTGTTTTTCTCAGCGGTCCATAAGGTGTACTCGCGGATCGACTTTTTCATGGTGGGGAAGGCGCTGCTAGCTGGGGTTAAAGGGTCGGTAATTGCAATGTCAGATCATGTTCCGCATTGGGTGGATATGGTACTGGAGAAGGGGTGGTACAGAGACCAGGGTGGAAGTCAGATGGGGCTGTTGGGGGACCGAGGGTTCTGTGACAAAATTGAAAATGTAATCAAAGAATATGTAGTTTTTAACTGCACGGGGGAGGTGTCAAAGGCGAAAGTCTGGGAGGCTTTAAAGGAGGTGCTGAGGGGTGAGGTGATCTCGTTCAAGGCTAGGCTAGACAAAGAGGAGAGGTTGGGGTGTCAGAGGGTAATAGATGAGATGCTGGAGATGGATAGGAGGTATGAAGAAGAGGGGAACCCAGCGAAGTTGGAAAAGAGAAAGGAACTCCAGGCGAGCTTTGACCAACTATCTACCAGGAAAGCAGTATGCAATATGAGGCAAGCAAGGGGTGCAGTTTATGAGCATGGAGAGAAGGCAGGGCGTATGTTGGCGGGTCAGTTCCGGAAGGAGGCTAAGGCAAGGGAAATTGTCCAGGTACGGGACAGGGCAGGGAAGTTGGTGGTAGCTCCAGATCAGATTAACAAGGTCTTTAAGGAATTCTATGAAAGTTTGTACAGGTCAGAGTCACCTAGGGAGGCTGGGAGATGCAGGAATTTCTAGATGGGCTTGAGTACCCGAGGTTAGGGGAGGGGGACAGGGCTACATTAGAAAGGGCGATGGTGGAGCAGGAGATAAAGGATGCGATTGGGAGGATATCGTCGGGGAAGGTGGCAGGGCCGGATGTGTTTTCGGTGGAAAATTATTAAAAATTCAAAGATAAGCTGGTACCGCTGATGGTGGGGATGTTTGAGGAGGCGATAGGGAAGGGGGTGTTACCACAACTTTGGGGCAGGCACGATTTCCCTGTAACTTAAGAAAGATAAGGATCCGACGGAGTGTGGGTTGTATAGCCCCATATCACTTTTAAATGTGGAAGCAAAGATATTGGCGAAGGGACTGGCAGGTAGGCTAGAGGAGTGCCTCCCGAAAGTGACCGGTGAAGATCAGACGGAGTTTGTGAGAGGGAGGCAGTTCTTTTTGAACATTAGGAGGGTATTGAACGTGGTTATGGCACCGGCGGAGGGGAAGGAAACAGAGGTGGTTGTGGCATTGGATGCCGAGAAAGCGTTTGACTGGGTAGAATGGGGGTACTTGATGGCAGTTCTGGAGCGGTTTGGGATTGGACCAAGATTTGTGGACTGGGTAAAGCTACTATATAAGGAGCCAAGGGCACAAATAACATCAGCTCGGAATACTTTCCTCTCCACCGTGGGTTTAGGCAGGGATGTCCTCTGTTCCCCCTGCTGTTTGCACTTGCGATTGAGCCATTGGCCATCGCGATAAGAAGTTCAGGGGTATGGAAAGGGATAGTGCGGGGGGGGGGGGATAGAGCATAGGGTGTACTTATATGCCGATGACTTGTTACTATACGTGTCGGAACTGAGTGTGTCAATAGGGGGAATACTGGTTCGAGTGTTTGGGTCCTTCTCGGGGTACAAATTAAATGTAGACAAGAGTGAATATTTTGGGGTGTCTCAGTCGGGTGTGGGGGCAGGGGTGGGGGGGCTGCCATTCCGTAGGGCAGGGACTCACTTTAGATACCTTCGAGTGCAGGTTGCTCCGCAGGTACAACATTTCTAGTTTGGTGGGGAGGGTGGAAGCTGATCTGGCAAGGTGGGATGGTCTCCCTCTGTCACTGGCGGTTAAAATGATTGTGTTAGGGCAGCACGGTGGCGCATGGTAGCACTGCAGTCTCACGGCGCTGAGGTCCCAGGTTCGATCCCGGCTCTGGGTCACTGTCCGTGTGGAGTTTGCAAATTCTACCCGTGTTTGCGTGGGTTTCGCCCCCACAACCCAAAGATGTGCAGGGTAGGTGGATTGAACACGCGAAATTGCACCTTAATTGGAAAAAATGAATTGGGTACACTAAATTAATTTTTTTTAAATGAATGTGTTGCCGCGATTCCTGTTTATTTTCCAATGCCTGCCGATTTTCCTGACAAAGGCATTTTTTAAGAGAGATTGAAGGGATGATTACCTTGTTCATATGGGGAGGGATGGTGGCCAGAATCAGAAAGGTGCTTCTCAAGAGAGGAAGTGCCAGTAGGGGGTTTGGGTCTTCCGAACTTGATGTATTATTACTGGGCGGCTGAGATACCCTCAATTACAACTCAGGAGAGGAGTTTGATAATACAAAAGCTTTAATTACCAGAGAACCAGACAGCTGCTGAGAAGTGTACTCACTGCACGCTGCCCACTGAACGTAACTTTACATACAGTTCCCTGGGGGCGGAGCCAGAGGTGGAGTCCCCCAGGGTTTCAAACCCGATCTTAAAGGGGCCTACGCATTAAAGGTACATGTGTATACAGATATCATTCATCACAGCGGCGAATGTGGAGAAGGTAGGGAGCTGGGTCAGAGGGGTTGACTCCCAATGGGTCAGAATGGAGGAAAGTTTGGGTAGGGGGTCGGGATTGAAGGCGCTAGCGACAGCGCCGCACTCGACGGCCACGGGGCTATACTCAGAGAGTCCGGTAGTAATAGCTTCGTTGAGAATTTGGAGGCAGTTTCGCCAGCACTTTGGGTTGGGGGCAGGGTCAAGGGAAATGCCGATTCGGGGGAACCATAGATTTGAGCCAGGGAAGTCGGATGGAAATTTTTGGAAATGGGAGGAGAAAGGAATTAGGACACTAAAAGATTTGTTTCTTGGGGGGGGGGGGTCGGTTTGCAGGATTGAAGGAGCTGGGAGCGAAGTATGGGCTGGAGCAGGGGGAAATATTTAGATACATTCAGGTTCGAGACTTTGCCAGAAAGCAGATACAGAGCTTCCAATAGAGCCGGCTTCCACATTGCTGGAGGAGATGCTGACGACAGGGGGACAGAAGAAGGGGGTAGTACGGCGGTTATTTTGGAAGAAGAGGAGAAGGCACCGCTGGAAGGGATCAAGGCAAAGTGAGAGAAAAGTTGGGAGAGGGTATGGAGGAGGGGTTCTGGTGCGAGGTGCTCCGGAGGATGAACGCCTCCACCTCGTGTGTGAGGTTGGGGCTGATATAGCTGAAGATGGTATATAAAGCACACCTTACAAGGGCCAGGATGAGCTGGCTCTTTGAGGGGGTAGAAGATGTGTGTGAACGTTGCGGGGGGGGGGGGGGGGTGCCGCAAACCACGTTCATATGTTTTGGTCCTGACCCAAAGCTGGAGGATTACCGGAAGGAGGTTTTTAGGGTATTCTCTAAAGTGGTGCACGCGAAACTGGACCCTCGGAAGTCCATATACGAGTTGTCGGGCCAGCTGGGGTTGGAAATGGGTGTGGAGGCAAATGTTGTAGCCTTCACCTCGTTCATTGCCTGGAGGTGGATCCTGTTAGGTTGGAGATCAACCTCTCCACCCTGTGCCCTGGCATGGCGGGGGGACCTGCAGGAATTCTTGACTCTTGAGAAGGTCAAATTTTAACTGAGGGGAAGGATTCATTATGGGCGTTATTCATTATGCACTTTAGAGAATTGGATTACATTAGGGGGGGAGCTGGGAGGGTTGGGGACTGTATGTGTTAATGGTGACTATAGGTGATTTCTGATTCCTTTTTGTAATTTGTTTATGTTAACATGCAGACTAATGTTTGGGGGTTTGGTGGGAGGATGGGATCGTTGTTAGTGATGTGGGGATTGACATTGCATTCGTTACTGATTGTTGTTTATTGAAAAAGGAGGGGAATAAAAATATTTAATTTTAAAAAACAGTACAATTTAAGTTTGTAATGAAAAAGGAAAAAGATGGTCCGCAAAAAAAGCTTTGGAAAGGCAAATTTGATTAAAATAAGGCAGGATCTGGCCAAAGTAGACTGGGAGCAGCATCTTGTGGAAAAATCAGAAGAGCAGCGGGGGGCATTCAAAAAGGAATTGGGGACAGTAAGGTCCAGCAAGTTCACTTCAAGGTGAAATGTAGGAGCAACAAGCCCATCGAACCCTGGTTGAATAGGAATATTCAGTGACTGAATAAGAAAGAAAAGAAAGGCTATTAGCAGGTACAAATCAGCAGAAGCCTTAGTGGAGTTTAGAAAGTGCAGAAGGTAACTTAACAAAGAGGGGGCATGAAAATGCACTGGTGGGTAAGATTAGGTAGAATCCCAAGATATTCTACCAATATATTAGGGAGGCTGGTGTCCAGTGGCAAACCACAGAGATCAGTGTTAAGTCCCGTACTGTTTGTGATATAAACGATATAGATGAGATTGTGGGGGGGGGGGGGGGGGGGGGGGGGGGAGGTAAGTAAGTTTGCGGATGACAAAAAGAGTGGCAGGGTAGTCAATAGTGACGAAGTAGGTCTTAGGATGCAGGGTTGGTCAGGTGGGCAGACCAGTGGCAGGTGGAATTTAACCCTGAAAAGTGCGAGGTGATATATTTGAAAGGAGTAACAAGACAAGGGAGCACTCAACGAATGGCAGAACATTAGGAAGCTCAGAAGGGCAGAGGGATCTTCAGATGCTTGTCCACAGATCCCTGAAGGTGGCAGGACAGGTTAACAGGATAGTTTAACACTTGCCTTTATCAATCATGGCATAGATTATAAGAGCAGGGAGGTTATGTTGGCGCTAAACAAAACTTTGGGTAGGCCACAGCTGGAATACTGAATGCAGTTCTAGTCGCCTTACTATAGGATGTGATTGCACTGGAGAGGGTGCAGAGGAGATTCACCAGGATGTTGCCTGCGATGGAGCATTTGAGCCATGAAAAGAATAGGTTTTGGTTGTTTTCTTTAGAGCAGAGAAGGCTGAGGGGGGACCTGATTGAGGTGTGTAGGATTATGAGGGATATGGACAGCCTGGATAGGAAGCACCTTAGTTGAAGGGTCAATATCAGGGGACATAATGGTAAGGTGAGGGACAGGAGGTTTAGAGGGGATTTGAGGTAAACCTTTTCACCCAGGGGGCAGTGGGACTCTGGAATGCACTGCCTGGGAGGGTAGTAGAGGCGGGAAACCTTACAATCTTTAAAAAAATATGTGGATGAGCACTTGAAATGTTATAGCATTCATGGCTAAGGGCCACGTGCTGGAAAGTAGGATTAGTGTTGATTTAATGTAGTTTTGTCAGAGCAGACTCCGACTGGAGTGAAGAGCCTCTTCTGTCCTGTATGACTCGATAAAAATACTGTGATTACATGACCAGGTCTGAAGCTAAGGATTCTGCTGCAAATCACCGCCTGACTAGATATAAGTCAGGAATGTGATGGAATACTCTAAACTTGCCTGCACGAGTGCAGCTCCAACAACAGTCAACAAGCTGTACACCATTCACGAGAAAGCAGCCTGCCCAATGGTGCCCTAGGCAGCCAGGCAAAGGGAAAGATCAAAAAGCAGCATGGTGCAGTCTGCCGCCTTGCGCATGAGTGGCCACGAACCCGGCAATTCTCTAGCCGTATCTGCAGCTAGAGCCGGGGGTTCTATGCTGCGTGCCTGCTAGCCCCCCACCAGACAGAGGATCGGTGGAGGTTTTGCGCCCTTTTTTTGGGTGTAAAACGCCACTATTCCCACGCCGGCGTCAGCACGTAGTCTCCCAAACAGAGAATCCAGCCTCATATCTTTACAGTGAATTAAGTATTTTTCAACAGCAGTAACTGTTGAAAGTAGGGAATGTGGCTGCCAATTTTCATGCAACAAGTTCCCACAAAAAGCAATGATTAGATGATTTGAGAAATAGGAAGGGACCAAGAATAGATCATTGGGGGATACCAGAGGTGACTGCGTAAGAATAAGAAGGTAAGCCAAAGTTAATCACTTCACAATACTATGTTATATTTCATCTACCATGATTTGGCTCCTTGTCCCAGAAGTCTTGCTATCTTTCTCACTATTTACAATTGGATTGGCCATGTGCTTTTGGGGAAAAATCTGTTTTATGTTGGGGTGATGGTCCCTTTAATATGATTTCTTGTAAAAAAGCAACTGGTTTTGAGGAACTAATCATGTAGCCAAGCTGCTTGGGAGATGAACAACAGAAAAAGGGTTAACAGAAAGGTAATTACAGGGCAGATTACATTCCTTGGTTGTGATTCTCTTTCAATAGGGAACACTTCTTTGAAGCAGGATTCAGTTGAAACTGTGTGTGCTGGCTAACAGAGTTTCAACTCATGATGACTGAAGAATTCTATTAATATTAATTTGGGACTTCTGGGATAGCCAAGCTGAGGAGAGAAAGAGAGAGAATTTCTAGCTGCAAACCTCCAAAGTTAAAGAACATTAGAACTATACGTAAATGGGTGGCCCAAGAAACCTCAACCCCGATACAAATCTTTGAAACAGTGCTCAGACCAAGTGGTAAATCTTCCAATTTATGATAAATTTCTTACATGAGTTTTTGGGGATGTATTTCACATGGGTGTAGAAGGAAATATGAGTTAAGATGTTCAGTTTAGAATATAAGTAACTGTGTTCATTGTAGTTTTAATATTTTTATGTAAATGATAAATTAAAATGGGGTGTAGTTATTATATTCATGTTATTTGATTTTCGTGTAGTAAAATGCTTTTGTTTTAAACAGTGAACCTTGTCACTTCATTAATGTAATAGATACCTGGGTTTTCGGATTTCCAAAACAAAAATAAAAACTTTACTGGTCTCTACCAAGATTTGGAGCTTTATGTCATCCACAAACTTTGAAATTATGCCTCGATATACAGGTTATTAATATACCTCTAAAAGTGGACTGAACACTGGCCCTTTGTAACACCAGTGTATACTGTCCCCAGTCTGAAAAACAACTGCTCACTACTACACCACTCTATGTCCTTCAATAATTTCATGTTCATGCAACTGTAGCCATCTGGGATGGCCACGTCCCGATTACAAAATGGATACTTGCAAAGACTGCAGGGAAAATTGGACAATGCTAAGAAACAAGCAGATGCAAGCTCTATCTGTTGATTAGAACCTTAAACGCTCAGACAGGACAGAAACTACCAAACGATTTACATACCTCCGGGGACAAAAGGGAAACATTTAGATACACAATGTTAGGACAGACTCCCCGGCGCCAGAAGAAGCTAAGACAAAGCAGACTGATAGTCACCAGGACATGCCCAGCGATCAGGGAACCACCCCTCTATTGGAGGAAAATCGATACCGATGACTGGGAAAGACCCAATTAGTTGAGGCCAAGTTCAAGGCCCGCTCAAAAGAGCGCGAAGCCCTTTGCAGCATAAGAGGCATCACCCAAGGGAGAATCTTTCTCCTTTGGCTTTGGCTCTCAGCGAAGAGAGAGACCAGCCTAGCAGCTACAGCAGACCAAGTAAGTTCCAAGTTAACGCACGCTACGAGATAGACGCTCCTAGTTGCTACCCTGTAAACAGCTCAACCCAGCAGCCTCAGAACCGAGCAACGGCCATTGTTCCTCTGACTGAGTGGGCGCCCGAAGCGAAGTATAGGCCTTAGTAATAGTGATAGTTTAGTTTGTAGAGTTTATGCATGAGTAGATTTGACTGTGTGTAAATAAATGAGCATTGCTTTTGAACTTACTAACTGGTGTATCGAGTCATTGATCAGTATTCGGTTCTGAACCTTGTGGCGTTGTCGAAAGATACCTGGCGACTCTTGAGCAAACGTGATTAAATAGAGCCAAATTAAGAACCAACCAAAAGTTAGCAACACAACCGCTGTGCCTTTAACCATGTGTGCTTCATTTTTCCCCCTAATATTGAACGTGTTGGTTGTTTGATAATTTCAATGATCAAATACTTACTTTGAATTTACATAATGATCATTCCATGTAATGGCCACCTGCCCCAATGTCAGTGGTATGAAGCTCACACCACTAGTCTGCAAAGAGAATTAGAAATCTATTTATAATACAGTGTTATGTGCTGCACTTCTTTGGTAACTTCTAAACTTTTCAAAAACTCAGTTGAATTATCTAAACAACAAAGGATTTCCAAAATGGTAATAGTCTGTTGTATGCTTTCCCATTCACATGATATATATATCAAATCATGCTAACGGATATATTACTGGTTAAAATGGTTTTCAGTAGATTAATTTAATCTATCACACATACTGGTATACCTCAATAAAAAATTATAAAATATTGGGCAGGATTTGGTTCCAGCAAGTTGGTTGAACTCCACAAATCCCCGCACTAGTTGGAAGAGCAGCTGGAGGTCGCAACGCTTCTGTCGGGAGGCCTAATGTCATTTAAATTAAATCAAGCACTTAGCTGGGCAGTGTCGGGCATCCCATGTGATCAAGGGCCACAGGTCGGAGGTCCCACCGCAATAGCTGGCCTTTCTACTAATGGCAGTGCCATTAGGAGCATTAGTTGCTGCTGGTAAAGGACTGAGGCCTTCGCCAGGGACTCACCAGTGAGGGGGTGAAGGGGCACAGAAGGAGGTCACAAAGGGGTACTCCCACCTGATTCTACCCACCACAATGCTCACTCTGGCAGGCTCCACTGAATTTAACCCTTTAGGGATGTCCTTATGTAATGAAAAGACAGGAAGCAAGAGAGTTGGTTACATCTCCCGGAACCAGGATTTGAACAGTCAGTATAGGAACATAAGAACCAGAAGTAGGAATAGGCCATTTGGCCCCTCGTGCCTGCTCCGCCATTCAATCACGGCTGATCTATCTGTGGATTCAGCTCCACTTGAATGAAATTAAATGAATGAAAATCGCTTATTGTCTCAAGTAGGCTTCAAATGAAGTTACTGTGAAAAGTCCCTAGTCGCCACATTCCGGCGCCTGGTCGGGGAGGCTGTTACGGGAATTGAACCGTGCTGCTGGCCTGCCTTGGTCTGCTTTCAAAGCCAGCGATTTAGCCCTGTGCTACTTACCCATCCATTCACTGTAATCCTTAATTCCTTTACTCTTCAAAAATCTATCTTTCTTTGCCTTAAAAACATTCAACAAAGTAACCTCAACTGCTTCACTGGGCAGGGAATTCCACAGATTTACAACTCTTTGGGTGAAGAAGTTCCTCCTCAACTCAGTCCTAAATCTGCTCCCCCTTATTTTGGGGCTATGCCCCCTAGTTCTAGTTTCACCCGCCAGTGGAAACAACCTCTCTGCTTCTATCTTAATTACTCCCTTCCTAATTTCATATGTTTCTATAAGATCCTCCTCATTCTTCTAAATTGCAATGAGTATAGTCCCAGTCTCCACAGTCTCTCCTCATAAAGGATGCAGAGTCCTGGCATTACTTGGTTCCTCCTCGAATGCCTGGTCCTTAGGTAGTAATTGGGGTTCCTGGGCTCTCAAACCCAGAAACTTTGTACCCTTGTTTCTACATTATCAAATTGTTGCCCCGGGTAATATATCACAAAACAGTAGTTCCATAGTGATGCAAAAAAAGTGAAAACTTATAATTTTCTATATTATAAAATGGAATTTCATTTCTTATTGACTTTAGTACCAGCAACCAAATATAGATATTGATCTTAAACCATTTGAACCCTTTGATTGTATTGCTGTTCAAATTAATTGCAGGAATTAATTATTTAAGCTATTTCTTCACTGTCCATGCACGAAAAACATTAATGCCCTATTAATTTTCAATTACATAACACGATCCTTGAGATTTTTAGTCCAACAAGAATTTATAAAATTCAAATTACAACCTGGTTTGGAGGCCTTTCAGGCTTTGCACAGATATGCAACAGATACACAGAGGGAATAGGAAGATGCAGTTTCAGAACGAGGTTGCCTTCTGGAGGAAATGGTATTGGTCCCTTAACCACAGGATCCTAATTAAAACAAAATCAAATTACCTCAAAACACTGAAATGCATATTGAAATACTATTCTGATACAGATATGAAAAAGGTAGCAAAAAAACTCGATATAGATACAGAATATTCATGTAAGGATGCAAACATGAATTAGACTTTATATTGCATCAGGGCGGCACGGTGACGCAGTGGTTAGCACTGCTGCCTACAGCGCTGAGGACCTGGGTCGATCCCGGCCCCAGGTCACTGTCTGCGTGGAATTTGAGCATTCTCCCCGTGCTTGCATGGGTTTCACCCCTACAACCCAAACATGTGCAGGTTAGGTGGATTGGCCGCACTAAATTGCCTCTTAACTGGAAAAAAGTAATTGGGTATTCTAAATTGATTTTATAAAAGACTTTATATTACATCATATTTGGGCAGCACAGTGGCGCAGTGGGTTAGCCCTGCTGCCTCACGGCACCGAGGACCCGGATTCAATCCCGGCCCTGGGTCACTGTCCGTGTGGAGTTTGCACATTCTCCCTGTGTCTGCGTGGGTCTCATCCCCACAACCCAAACATGTAAGGAACACAGGAACAGGAGTAGGCCCCTTGAGCCATTCGGCCCCTCGAGCCTGTCCCACCATTCAATAAGATCATGGCTGACCTTTGACCTAACTCCAAACACCTGCCTTTGACCCATATGGGCCAATAGGTGGATTGGCCTTGCTAAATTACCCCTTAATTGATAAAAAAAAGAATTGGGTACTTTAAATTTAAAAAATACATCATACTTTAGTAAATAGAAATAGTCCTATTGGATTACTGGCAAACTTGCATCATTTTTTGTAACATAGAACCACTTACAGGACTGAATCCTCTTGGAAGTCCTATTTCAATCCTGCAAGAGGTTTGCATATCTCTTGTCATTTGACATACCAAGTTCCAAAGTTACAATAGGAGTTGGAACTCCCAGTGTCAGTAGTCCATACCCCTGGTCCTGCTTCCTTGATATATATATACCCTTGTATGGGCACATGCAGGTTCTGTCCTTGTTTTTCAGGAACTGTATTTTTTAGTTCTTCGGCTAGAGTTGCAGTGAAATTGAAACGGGCGAGATTCTCCGACCCCCCACCGGGTTGGAGAATCGCCGGGGGCTGGCGTGAATCCCGCCCCCGCCGGTTGCCGAATTCTCCGGCACCAGATATTCGGCGGGGGCGGGATTCGCGCCACGCCGGTTGGCGGGCCACCCCCCCGCAATTCTCTGGCCCGGATGGGCCGAAGTCCCGCTGCTAAAATGCCTGTCCCGCCAGCGTAGATTAAACCACCTACCTTACCAGCGGGACAAGGCGGCGCAGGCGGGCTCCGGGGTCCTGGGGGGGGTGCGGGGCGATCTGGCCCCAGGGGGTGCCCCCACGGTGGCCTGGCCCGCGATCGGGGCCTACCGATCCGCGGGCGGGCCGGTGCTGTGGGGGCATTCTTTTCCTTCCGCCTTCGCCACGGTCTCCACCATGGCGGAGGCGGAAGAGACTCCCTCCACTACGCATGCGCGGGAATGCCGTCAGCGGCCGCTAACGCTCCCGCGCCGCCCGGAGATGTCATTTCCGTGCCAGCTGGCGGGGCACCAAAGGCCTTTTCCGCCAGCTGGCAGGGCGGAATTTTGTCCGGCACGGGCCTAGCCCCTTAAGGTTGGGGCTTGGCCCCCCAAGATGCGGAGCATTCCGCACCTTTGGGGCGGCGCGATGCCCGACTGATTTGCGCCGTTTTGGGCACCAGTCGGCGGACATCACGCCGATACCGGAGAATTTCGCCCAGGAGGGCTATGGATTTTTGAACCTTGACTTCCAAGAGATATATTAGAATGAGGGTGAATAATTGTAAAATAAATGAAACTCACTAAGCACAGAATATTCCTTTGAGCTTTCAATGTGCACAAATTCCACCATCTACCGAAAATATTTTCTATATGTAAATCTAGCATTTGAATATATCAAATAATCCGTAGTGCACAGAAATGCTCAACATAAGTATAATTCTATATTGTTTAAATTGTGCAAATTAATTAACGTTATAATTGAATAGTAAGATACAAGATGACGTGAAACCTCCATTTCTCTGATCAGAAGAAACTGTTCCACCGTTGGAAAATCTGGCCTTTTAAGATTCTTCCATTGCAAGTAAGGATTTGTGCTGTTGTTGTCCAGATGGTAAATGACATACACAAGTTCTACAAAATGATTAAACAGATCAGAAATCAATTAGCATTATACTCTACTGGATTTTAGAAATTCTGTATTATTAGATGTTACAGTACGTTTCGAAGAATTGTCCTTGAAAAAAATGTAAGGAACACAGGAACAGGAGTAGGCCCCTTGAGCCATTCAGCCCCTCGAGCGTGTCCCACCATTCAATTAGATCATGGCTGACCTGTGACCTAACTCCATATACCTGCCTTTGACCCATATCCCTTAATATTTTTGCTTAACAGAAATCTATCCATCTCAAGATTTAAAATTAACTGATCTAGATTCAATTGCTGTTTGTGGGAGAAAATTCCTCCACCTTTCAGTGGAGAGGTTCTTCCTAGCATTCCCCTGTTAATATCTTGAATACGTCAATCAACCTCTTAACCTTCTCAATTCGATCAATTTGAGTAATCTCTCCCTGTATTCCGGGTATCATTTTTGTAAACCTATGTGGCACTCCTTCCAAGGCCAAATTATCCTTCCTAAGGTGTGGTGCCCAGAACTGCTCACCACATTCCAAGTGGGTTCTAACCAGGGTTTTGTATAGCTGCAGCATAACCCCTGTGTCTTTATAATCCAATCCTCTAGAATAAAGGCTAGATTTCATTAGCTTTTTTGATTATTTTCTGCACTTGTGCCTGACATTTTAAGGATCTATGCACCTGAATTCCCAAGTCTCTTTGGACATCCACTGCACCTAACCTCTTTACATTTAGAAAATACTCTGCTCTATCCTTTTTGGTCACACTTGCTTACATGAAATGCCATCTGCCACAGTTTTACCCATTCTCCTAGTCTCTTAATATCTCCTTGCAATGTTCTACTATTATCTCGGCTGTCTACAATGCCACCTAACTTTGCATCAACCCCAAATTTGGATATATGACTTTCTATGCCATCATCCAAGTCATTAATGAAGTGTGTGAATGATTGAGGCACCAACAGTCACCCTCGGTCAATTTGAGTAATTACCCATTATCCCCACTCTGTCGCCTGTCACTCAATCAGCTTTCTAACAATGTCAATAATTTTCCCTCAACTCTATGGCTTTGAGTGGAACTTAATCAAATGCCTTTTGGTAGTCCTTATAAATGACATCCATACCTTAGTCACCTTCTCAAAAATCAATAGGATTAGTAAAGTATGACCTTTACTTCACAAATCCATGCTGGCTCTCCCTGATTGACCAAACATTTTCAAGGTGTTCAGGTCCTGGGGATTTGTCCCTCTTTCGCTCCATTAATCTCCTAGTTAGAGATGCTGTACTTACGTAACTGTATCAAGCCTCTATCAACTATTCATTTTTTGGGGATTTCTGGCAAATTATCCTACTTTTCTACTGTAAACACGGAGGCAAAGTAATTGTTCAACATGTCTGTCATCTCCGCATTATCACTGACAATAGCTCAATTTTCGGCTTTTAGTGGGCATACATTGCTCTTGACCACCCACTTTCCCTTTATATAACTATAACATTTCTTCTTATTGTTTTTGACATCCCTTGCACATTTCCTTTCATAATCCTTTTTAGTAGCTCTTATAAACTGCTTTGTAACCCTTTGTTAATTCTGGTACCTATTCCATTCATCTGGATCTGTGCTATGTCTTGCAATTGTGTAAGCCCTTTTGTTTAGTTTTATGCGGTCCCTAACCTCTGCAGTTGTAAAAGGCTGTTGTTTTTGTGAAGCTGGGCCTTTTACTCTCAGGGGATATATATTTGCTCTGTATCTCGTTAAATGTTTCTTTGGTCATTTGTAAAGCTTTTTAAATTCTTTAGATATGTTACTGATTGGTTTTAATTCATCCAGTTTATGATATGAAAACCTCCTCCCTACTGGCTATAAGGATCCTACAATCCTATAAATCCTAGGATATTTGTCAGAAGATATTTGTCAGAAGACATTGGTCAAAATGTTTTCGTGGAGTCGGTGGCCCTGGCCTCAGTTGAAAAGTTGGGACCATTCTGCCTCTGCAGAGCGAGGATGTAAATGACCAGGTTTAATTGTCGTAAGGCTGCTAACTGCATGAGGGCTGCCCCATGTGGAAGGATGTCCCACCTTGATTTGATTTGATTTGATTTATTATCACATGTACCGAAGTACAGTGAAAAGTATTTTTCTGCGGCTGAAGGATCGTACACAGTACATACATAGTAGCCAAAAGAGTAATCAACAGAGAACATTGACAAATGGTACATTGACAAACAGTGATTGGTTACAGTGCAGAACAAGGGGCCAACCAAGGCAAATACATGAACAAGAGCAGCATAGGGTGTCGTGAATAGTGTTCTTACAGGGAACAGATCAGTTCGAGGGGGAGTCATTGAGGAGTCTTGTAGCTGTGGGGAAGAAGCTGTTTCTATATCTGGATGTGCGAGTCTTCAGACTTCTGTACCTTCTGCCTGATGGAAGGGTCTGGAAGAAGGCAATGCCTGGGTGGGAGGGGTCTCTGATAATGCTGTCTGCCTTCCTGAGGCAGCGGGAGGTGTATACAGAATCAATGTGGGGGTGGCAAGCTTGTGTGATGCGTTGGGCTGAGTTCACCACTCTCTGCAGTTTTTTCGATCTTGGACAGAGCAGTTGCCATACCATGCTGTGATGCAGCCTGAGAGTTGAATCTCTCAGAGTTGAATCAGATGGCCAGCAGTGTTATTGGAAGCGGTGACCACTGATGGGATTGCAGTTAGCTCTCCACAAGCAGCTATTGAGCAGGCTGGACTGCAAAGTAATTGGGGTGGATTCATCAGGGCTAGTCAGGCAGGCCCTGGCTTGGGAATGGGGGGCCCATGATCAGGAGCCGGGACAATGAGATCAAGCTGGGGTAGCAATTACTGTTGGTAGACAGGAGCGTCCGTTGTGCATCAGATTCCTAAACAGCGTGTCCCTATTTCCCCAAGGCCACAGCCAGTCCACTAGGTTCGCCATATGTTGTGGGAAACTCCTGCAGCTGGCAAAAGGTCAGCAGGGATGCAGGAGCCCTGAGGTTGGGTGGATTGCCTAACACCGACTCTGCTGCTGGTTAAATTCCAGTTAAAGCAGGTAGATGACAGGCACAGCACCCTCACAATGCCTTCCACTTTTATGCCCTGCCTATCTGTCATTCTGGTCCCTGTGGTTGGATAGTGGAATAAAATTCCAGACTTTGTTACTACAGCTATCAAAGAATTATGATATCAACAGACCTGCAAACCTCACATTAACTTTATTTTTATTTCTCAGGTAACCTTTCAGCATCTTTAAGCCCCAGTATCATAGAAATTGGTTGGCACTGTATGATGTTTGGATCCCGAATGGTTACAGAAGGAGGCAGTCTGGCCAGTATGTGCTTGCTGGCTCTCTGCAAGAGCAATTCAGAAAGACATGCTCCCTGTAATGTTTTCCTCCAGCTAATTTTCCAATTTCATTTGAAAACCACGATTGAACCTGCCTCCACCACATTCTCGGGCTGTGCATTTCAGACCCTAAATTCACACGGTGCAAAAAAGGTTTTTGCAGATCTTGCCTTTATTTCATTTGCTATTCACTTTAAATCAGCAATCTCTGGTTCTCGACCTTTCTGTCAATGGGAACAATTTCTCCCAATCTATCTATCCAGACCTCTCATGATTTTGATGTACACTCTAACATAATGCACTCTAAGTTACTAAGACCTTTTTGTATGTACCTTATTTCTAATAAGGGGCAGCACGGTAGCACAGTGGTTAGCACTGCTGCCTCACAGTGCCAGGGAACCGGATTCTATTCCGACCTCGGGTGACTGTGTGGAGTTTGCACTTTCTCCCCGTGTCTACGTGGGTTTCCTCCGGGTGCTCTGGTTTCTTCCCACAGCCCAAAGATATGCAGGTTAGGTGGATTGGCCATGCTAAATTGCCCCTTAGTGTCCAAAGGTTGGGTGGGGTTATGGGGATAAGGTGGGGGAATTGGGCCTAGGTGGAGTGATCTTTCGAAAAGTTGGTGCAGGGTTGGTGTGCCGAATGGCCTCCTTCTGCACTACAGGAATTCTACTTCTTAATACTCCTTAATAGTCAATCATCTGACAAATTAGTTTAAGCCTTACCCACAGCACTGGTTAACTTGCCCACAAAAATATTGGTCCCAACTCGGTTCTGGTGCAATCCATCCAACTTGAACAGGTCTCACCTGCCACAGAACTTAAAATAAAAACTCCATTTTAAAACATTTGGGTTTAATAGATCTTACTTAGCATGGCTAACATGCCAACAACTACATTTACCTTCTTTGGTTGGAAAATTGGTCAGGTTGACAGTCACAAGGGTAATATCCGAAGACGTCCAATTGTCATCACTGTTATAAATTATTATAGCAGATTGCCAGCTGTCAGAGGCATGAGAATTTGAAGGTTCATGAATACTTGCAATTGCTCCCAAAGTGCTATTTTCATCTGAAGCATCACCATTGAGCATTATTTCTACTTCAAGTTGTTTCTCACCTGTATGTGGAACAGAAAGTAATAAGGAAGGAACTAATTATTTTACTGTTCAGATGTTAGAATTGATAAAATGAGTTATCAGAACATAACAAAAATATTCATAGGACACCTTAATGGAAATGCTGCAAGTTTAAAATAAGTTCAATACTTTCCATGACTTCACCCAGTTCTAGCGGTGCTTCCAGGTCCCATCTCTTATATAACCACAAGACCAGCATGTCCAGTCCATCGAGGAAATGCTTAATCTTCGAGTCCCCTTCCAGCGGCTCGGAAGTGTACAGCTCCCGGTAGAAGGTTGCAAAGGCATTGTTGACCTACTGTGGCTTTGCAACTAGCTTGCCGCACCTGTCTTTAACCTCACTTGTATTATCAACCTGACATACATCATATACCTGCCTTTTGAACTTCATCTTACCCCCTATCTTTCTCAACATTCAGCAAACGGTCAAGGTACATTCATGGAAATGCACCTCGACTGTCACCAAACCATCTTCTCTTTTTTAAAAAAAATATATATTTTATTCAAGTTTTTTGGCCAAACATAACAATACGTAGTGTTTCTTTTACACAACAATAAAGCAATATAAATAACCGTGGCCAGTTTTAAACAAATAAATAAGTAAAAAACAAACAAAAACAAAAAACAAAACTAAATGGCAACTGCCTTGTCCAAAATAAATACTCTCCAAAAATACAATCCAACAATCCAATATACAATTACATATACCAAATACCTATACATATACAATAATATCCCTGAGAGTCCGTCCGATTCCTCCACCCCCCACCCCCCCCCCCCCCCCCCTGGGTTGCTGCTGTTGTCTACTTCTTTTCCATTCCCTCTATCTTTCTGTGAGGTAGTTGACGAACGGTTGCCACCGCCTGGTGAACTCCTGAGCCGAACCCCTTAACACGAACTTAATCCGTTCTAACTTTATAAACCCTGCCATATCGTTTATCCAGGTCTCCACACCCGGGGGTTTGGCTTCCTTCCACATTAACAATATCCTGCGCAGGGCTACAAGGGACGCAAAGGCCAACACGTCAGCCTCTCTCGCCTCCTGCACTCCCGGCTCTTCTGCAACCCCAAATATAGCCAACCCACAGCTTGGTTCGACCCGGACCCCCACCACCTCCGAAAGCACCTTTGCCACCCCCACCCAGAACCCCTGTAGAGCCGGGCAGGACCAGAACATGTGGGTGTGATTCGCTGGGCCTCTCGAACATCTCGCATACCTATCCTCTACCCCAAAAAATTTACTAAGCCGTGCTCCAGTCATATGCGCCCTGTGTAGCACCTTAAATTGTATCAGGCTTAGCCTGGCACACGAGGACGATGAGTTTACCCTATGTAGGGCATCAGCCCACAGCCCCTCCTCAATCTCCTCCCCCAGTTCTTCTTCCCATTTCCCTTTCAGCTCATCTACCATGATCTCCCCCTCGTCCCTCATCTCCCTGTATATGTCCGCCACCTTACCGTCCCCCACCCATGTCTCTGAGATCACTCTATCCTGCACTTCCTGCGTCGGGAGCTGCGGGAATTCCCTCACCTGTTGCCTCGCAAAAGCCCTCAATTGCATATACCGAAATGCATTCCCTTGGGGCAACCCATATTTCTCCGTCAGCGCTCCCAGACTCGCAAACGTCCCATCTACAAATAGATCTCTTAGTTGTACTACCCCAGCTCTTTGCCATGCTCCAAATCCCCCATCCATTCTCCCCGGAACGAACCTATGATTGTTTCTTATCGGGGACCGCACCGAAGCTCCCGTCCCTCCCCTATGCCGTCTCCACTGCCCCCAAATTTTCAATGTAGCCACCACCACCGGGCTTGTGGTGTATTTCTTTGGTGAGAACGGCAACGGCGCCGACACTATTGCTTGCAGGCTAGTCCCCCTGCAGGACGCCCTCTCCAATCTCTTCCACGCCGCTCCCTCCCCTTCTCCCATCCACTTACACACCATTGAAACATTGGCGGCCCAGTAGTACTCACCTAGGCTCGGTAGTGCCAGCTCCCCCCTGTCCCTACTATGCTGCAAGAATCCCCGCCTCACTCTCGGGGTCTTCCCAGCCCACACAAAACTCATAATGCTCTTCTCAATTCTTTTGAAAAAAGCTTTTGTGATCACCACCGGGAGGCACTGGAACACAAAAAGGAATCTCGGGAGGACCACCATTTTAACCGCCTGCACCCTACCTGCCAATGACAGGGACACCATGTCCCATCTCTTGAAATCCTCCTCCATCTGTTCCACCAACCGTGTTAAATTAAGCCTATGTAATGTACCCCAATTCTTGGCTATCTGGATCCCCAGGTACCGGAAGTCCCTTGTTACCTTCCTCAACGGTAAATCCTCTATCTCTCTGCTCTGCTCCCCCGGATGCACCACAAATAACTCACTTTTCCCCATGTTCAGTTTATACCCTGAAAAATCCCCAAACTCCCCAAGTATCTGCATTATCTCTGGCATCCCCTCCGCCGGGTCCGCCACATATAGCAACAAATCATCCGCATACAGAGATACCCGGTGTTCTTCTCCCCCCCTAAGTACTCCCCTCCACTTCCTGGAACCCCTCAGTGCTATGGCCAGGGGTTCAATCGCCAATGCAAACAATAACGGGGACAGAGGACATCCCTGCCTCGTCCCTCTATGGAGCCGAAAATAGTCAGACCCCCGTCCATTCGTGACCACGCTCGCCATCGGGGCCCTATACAGCAACTGTACCCACCTGATATACCCGTCCCCAAAGCCAAATCTCCTCAACACCTCCCACAAATAATCCCACTCCACTCTATCAAATGCTTTCTCGGCATCCATCGCCACCACTATCTCCGCTTCCCCCTCTGGTGGGGGCATCATCATTACCCCAAGCAGCCTCCGTATATTTGTATTTAGCTGTCTCCCCTTCACAAACCCAGTTTGGTCCTCATGGACCACCCCCGGGACACAATCCTCTATCCTCATTGCCATTACCTTGGCCAGAATCTTAGCATCCACATTCAGGAGGGAAATGGGCCTGTATGACCCACATTGCAGCGGGTCTTTTTCCTTCTTTATGAGGAGCGATATCGTTGCCTCTGACATAGTCGGGGGCAGCTGCCCCCTTTCCCTCGCCTCATTAAAGGTTCTCATCAGTAGCGGGGCCAGCAAGTCCAAATATTTCTTACAGAATTCAACTGGGAATCCGTCTGGTCCCGGGGCCTTCCCCGCCTGCATGCTCCCAATCCCTTTCACTACTTCCTCTGTCTCAATCTGTGCTCCCAGCCCCACTCTCTCCTGCTCCTCCACCTTAGGAAATTCCAGCTGATCCAGAAAGCACATCATTCTCTCCTTCCCGTCCGGGGGCTGCGCTTCATATAATCTTTCATAAAACGCCTTGAACACTCCATTCACTCTCTCCGCTCCCCGCTCCATCTCTCCCTCCTCATCTCTCACCCCCCCTATCTCCCTCGCTGCTCCCCTTTTCCTCAGTTGGTGGGCCAAGAACCTACTCGCCTTCTCCCCATATTCGTACTGTACACCCTGTGCCTTCCTCCATTGTGCCTCTGCATTACCCGTAGTCAACAAGTCAAATTCTACATGTAGCCTTTGCCTTTCCCTGTACAGTCACTCCTCCGGTGCCTCCGCGTATTGTCTGTCCACCCTCAGAGGTTCTTTCAACAACCGCTCCCTTTCCCTACCCTCCTGCTTTCCTTTATGTGCCCTAATAGATATCAGCTCCCCTCTAACCACTGCCTTCAGTGCCTCCCAGACCACTCCCACCTGTACCTCCCCATTATCATTAAGTTCCAAGTACTTTTCAATACACCCCCTCACCCTTAAACACCCCCCCTCATCTGTCAATAATCCCATGTCCATTCTCCAGGGTGGAAGCTGTTGTTTTTCTTCCCCTATCTCCAGGTCCACCCAGTGTGGAGCATGATCCGAGATGGCTATAGCCGTGTACTCCGTCCCCGTCACCTTTGGGATCAGTGCCCTTCCCAAAACAAAAAAATCTATTCGTGAAAATACTTTGTGTACATAGGAGAAAAACGAAAACTCCTTACTCCTAGGTCTACTAAATCTCCAGGGATCTACTCCTCCCATCTGCTCCATAAAATCCTTAAGCACCCTAGCTCCAGCCGGCCTCCTTCCGGTCCTGGACCTCGATCTGTTCAGCCCTGGGTCCAGCACCGTATTAAAGTCTCCACCCATTACCAACTTCCCCACTTCTAGGTCCGGGATTCGTCCTAACATACGCCTCATAAAATTGGCATCATCCCAGTTCGGGGCATACACGTTCACTAATACCACCGCCTCCCCTTGCAGTTTGCCACTCACCATCACGTATCTGCCCCCACTATCCGCCACTATAGTCTTTGCCTCAAACATTACCCGCTTCCCCACTAGTATGGCCACCCCCCTGTTTTTTACATCTAGCCCCGAATGAAACACCTGCCCCACCCATCCTTTGCGAAGTCTAACCTGGTCTATCAGCTTCAGATGCGTCTCCCGAAGCATAACCACATCTGCCTTAAGTTTCTTTAGGTGTGCGAGTACCCGTGCCCTCTTAATCGGCCCGTTCAGCTCTCTCACATTCCACGTGATCAACCGGGTTGGGGGGCCCTTGACGACTAGCCATTTCCTTTTTCAATCCAGCTCCTCACCCGGTTCCCCCGTAGCTGTATCCCCCCCAGGTGGCGCCACCCCCGCCCCGACCCCCCCCTCCCATACCAGCTCCCCCTTCTCCCCAGCAGCAGCAACCCAGTTAACCCCCCACCCCCCCGCTAGATGCCAAGCTAGCGTAATTGCACCCCCCATGTTGCTCCCAGAAGTCAGCAAACTCTGGCTGACCTTGGCTTCCCCCCGTGACCTCGGCTCACACTGTGCGAGGCCCCCTCCTTCCTGCTTCCTGATTACCATAGCGCGGGAACAAAGCCCGCGCTTCCCTTTTGGCCCCGCCCCCAGTGGCCGGCGCCCTCAGCTCTTCATCCTCCCTCACCCCCTCCCCCACGACATGGGGAAGAGAGAGAAGGTACAGGGTCGCAGGTTTAACAACTTGGGAAGTCCTCTCTTCCCCCTTTTCCCCCCTTCATCCCACAAATCACCCCCCCACTTTTGTCACAAACGTTCTTTTTCTGGCCCGCTCACTCCAGCTTCTCCTCGACGATAAATGTCCACGCCTCATCTGCCGTTTCGAAGTAGTGGTGTTTCCCTAGATGTGTGACCCACAGTCTTGCCGGTTGCAGCATTCCGAATTTGACCTTCCTTTTATGCAACACCGCCTTGGCCCGATTAAAGCTTGCCCTCCTTCTCGCCACCTCCGCACTCCAATCTTGATATACGCGGATCACCGCATTCTCCCACCTACTGCTCCGAGTTTTCTTTGCCCATCTGAGGACCATCTCTCTGTCCTTATATCGGAGAAATCTCACCACTATTGCTCGAGGAATTTCTCCAGCCCTCGGTCTTCGCGCCATAACCCGATAGGCTCCCTCCAGCGGACCCGTCGGGGCCTCCGATCCCATTAACGAGTGCAGCATCGTGCTCACATATGCCCCGACGTCCGCCCCTTCTGCACCTTCGGGAAGACCAAGAATCTTTAGATACTTTCTCCTCGCATTATTCTCCAGCACCTCCAGCCTTTCCACACATCTTTTGTGTTGTGCCTCGTGGATCTCCGTTTTCACCACCAGGTCCTGTATGTCGTCCTCATTCGCAGCAGCCTTTGCCTTCACGACCCGAAGCTCCTGTTCCTGGGTCTTTTGCTCCTCCTTTAGCCCCTCAATCGCTTGTAATATCGGGGCCAACAGCTCCTTCTTCATCTCCTTTTTGAGTTCATCTACGCAACACTGCAGGAACTCTTGTTGGTCAGGGCCCCATATTAAACTGCCTCCTTCCGACGCCATCTTGCTTTGTGCCTGCCTTCCTGGCCGCTGCTCTAGAGGATCCACCGCAATCCGGCTACTTTCCTCTCTTTTTTCCATCCGTGTCCAGGGGGGATTCCCTTCTGGATTACCGCACAGTGTTATTTGCCGTTAAAATTGCCGATGGGGCTCCTATTAAGAGCCCAAAAGTCTGTTCCACCGGGAGCTGCCGAAATGTGCGACTCAGCTGGTCATCGCCGCACCCGGAAGTCCAAACCATCTTCTCTTTAATGGTAGCCCACTGTTTTGTTACAATATTACTGCCAATTTTTGATGCCTATTGACCTGGGTTGAATCCATCCTCACTCCACCGAAATTGGCCCTCCTCCAATTTAGTATTGTTACTTTAGATTGCTAACATAAATCTCATTATATTAGAGAGGGTTGAAATAGATTAAGACAAGGCAATCGGCTCAGTGCGTCGGCATTCGCTGTCTGGGTTCCTGGTTTGTGCTCCAGAGAATACTCGTAGGCAGCGAGCAACAAAGCCCAGCGCTGGATCCGTGCGGAAGCAATGGGCGGTATTGACTTATCCTCTTGGAAAAGTCCCAGCAGAGGCTTATGATCAGCATCAGTCACGATAGTGAAGTGGCGGCCACACACATTCTGGTGGAAGCGTTTCACCGCAAAGACCACCGCCAGGCCCTCCATCTCGATCTGTGCGTACGTCTTTTCCGCTGCAGTCAATGTGCGGGAGGTGAAAGCTATCGGCCGCTCGGCCCAGTTCTCCATCTTGTGGGACAGGACAGCCCAAATACCATATGGGGATGCATCACACGTGATGAGCAAAGGCTTTCCAGGATCATAGTGGGTTAGTAACTCAGACGATGACAATTGTTGTTTTACCCACTGGAAAGCGGTTTCTTGCGGCTGACCCCAAATCCAGGTGTGATTCTTCTTTAGTAGAAGGTGCAACGGGGCCAGCGTAGTTGCCAGATTGGGGAGGAACTTCCCGTAATAGTTTACGAGGCCGAGGAAAGAACAAAGATGCAAAGTGTCAGTCGGGGCAGGGCCTGTTGAATTGCGCACACCTTCTCTGGGACGGGGTGCAGAGAAGGTCCACCCGATAACCCAGGTAGACTACTTCCTTTGCCTGAAAGACGCACTTTGTACGACGTAAACAGACTCCGGCCTCTGAACAACGTCTAAGGACAGCTTCCAAATTTTCCTGCTCCGACGTCCCTGTAATCAAAACGTCATCTAAGTAGACAGCGACACGAGGTAAACCTCTCAAGATCCATAACGCATTGAAAAATAGCACAGGCAGAGGATATCCAAAGGGCAACCGTGTATATTCATAGAGGCCCGGTGGTATTAATAGTTACAAGGGAGGCCTTGGTGTCCGGCGCAGCTGGGTAAGTAAGGCTCCTAATCACCCCAAATGTATGAGGGCCGCAGGCGTTGTGTAAAATGACCACCTGGCGCTCGTTTTTAGTGATGTTGTTTGCCCGGAAATAGTAACGCATCTGTTGTGCGTACTGGTTCCAGCTTTCCAGCGCAGCATCAAAAACATCCAAACGTCCATACAGAGGCATGGTGTAATAGAAAACAACTTCCAACCTGTATCCAACAAAAATCCAGGGAGGTGGCTTCAGCAGTGTAGACAGCTATTCACTTTAACCCTCGTTGCCAGTTTTGTGAGGGCCATGAAGAATCCAGCACGAGTTGAAGGATAGAAAGAAATAACATTTATTACAACATATATATATATATATATATATACATATATATACACAACAGCAGCAGCAGCTCCCTTGCTGCTCACTCCTCTCTAGCTGGTTCCAAACTGGCCAGCTCTGTTTATGCAGGGAATCGGCTAATGATTTCTCCGCCCCCCTCATTGGGGAAGCTCATACTCCCTAAGGATTGTGGGATTGCCATTAGTCCCCAGTCAGTGGTAAGCTGGCAGGTTATAACAAGGTACCTGAAAAGCTGCCAGTACCCGATGTAGAGAAGTCACTTGGTACAGATGGATGCATCTGAGTTTACTGAGGGAAATAAGGGTGGAAATTCCAGACATTCTGGCCCATTATCTTTCAAAGCTCCTCAAATATGATAACAACGTCAAAAGAAAATAAGCTCAGAAGTTTTTTGTTTTGTGTAATGCTGACTACCCTTGGTGACACTCTCTGACCTCCCCTTCTATTTGCAAATAAAATCTTATGAGGAAAGGCTGATGGACTTGAGGTTGTTTTCGTTAGAGAGAAGAAGGTTAAGAGGAGACTTAATAGAGGCATACAAAATGATCAGGGGGTTAGATAGGGTGGACAGTGAGAGCCTTCTCTGGAAATGGCTAGCACGAGGGGACATAGCCTTAAACTGAGGGGTAATAGATATAGGACAGAGGTCAGAGGTAGGTTCTTTACGCAGAGAGTGGTGAGGCCGTGGAATGCCCTACCTGCAACAGTAGTGAACTCGGCAACATTGAGGGCATTTAAAAGTTTATTGGATAAGCATATGGATGATAATGGCATAGTGTAGGTTAGATGGCTTTTGTTTTTTTGACTTCCCATGTCGGTGCAACATCGTGGGCCGAAGGGCCTGTCCTGCACTGTATCGTTCTATGTTCTATGTGACTTCAATCCACGGCAGTGCATCAGCAATATGTGCCCCTAAATGATTGTGTCCATGGTCATCACTCAAAAGAATAAATCAGCACCAAATCAATACACCTTTCAATGTATGATTGTAACCTCCATAACTAACTCAGTGTCATGTCTATTTTAAAACAGTGTACTAAAATTATACAATCACTACTCTTTCCTTCCACTGGGTGGCCACACGTATCATCCAATCACTGATTCTACAATTCTGTCCAAGTTGCCACCAGAGGGCTAGTAATTTTTCATTTATTTATTCATGTTATGTGAGTGTTACTGGCAAGGCAACAGTCAGAATATATTGGATGTTTTCCTCGCCATGTTGTTCAGATGTCATGGGACTCAGGTCTGGCATCTTGAGCCTAGTTCTCTGAGGGAAAAGCCAAGAAGACTGCAGTGTTGGGTTGGTGGACTCCGACCACTGCCATTCCACTGTCCCTGGATCCATTGCCCAATAATCAATAGGATGATTGATCTGATGGTACCTATCAAATTCTGAAAGCCATAAGACATAACACGTACTATGGTTTTGAAATCACGTTACATTCTGTGTTTCATTCTGCCCCCACTGTTTGTAGAACTGCAGCCTGTGCAGTTCCATACAGATGGGAGACAGTGGCTGATCCTTGGCTGCTGCAGGTTGTACCAGGAAGGAAGAGAAAACCTCTGTGATGTACATTTATTTTCATATAGCCTGAGTAGGGCCGTTTTGGCATCGTAGTAGGCATCATTTTGCTTCTTCGGTATGTTAACTCGCCAGCCTGGTTGATGTCATTAAACATTTGGCAACACTTCTGTCCTAGGGTCAAATTGTTAGCACTCAGTACTAATGTCACTACCCTCCTGTCATCAAGAATTACACTGATCCAAATATCAGGAATTTGTGCGAATGTCTTCATTCTCATCCAGGAGGGCTCAGATGTCCATGTTCACAGAATTGTGTTGATTTGCGGTTGGAGGTCATGCCCTCCTGGAGATGATTCTTGAGTGTTCATTACTTTGTACAAGTGTATATTGTTAAAACATGAATGCAGTATTCCAGGAGACACGAAGAGGAAGGTTTAAGCAGATTTATTCTGAACTCAAAAGTAAAGCCGCACTCGCACCGTACAACAATGTGTCCCATCCCGGGACTAACGGAGCTCCTGGTCCAAGTCTGGAATGGTATTCAAAGGGCTCGGTAACACATCCGGCTGGGTGGGCCTCTGCCTGTTAACGTGGGAACTCGTACTCCACAAGCCCCACGGGAAGATCGATAAATGATTCCCCGTGTTCCAAGTGAGGATTATCACAATAAAGAAGCTTTTTAAGAGCGAGGTGAGATTCAAGCAGGGTTCTTTTCTTCATAGGTTCCATCTGTTCCCCCCCCACCCCCACACCATAAGATGCTGCCCAATAATTTAGCAGATTACTTTTCATAATACGTGTTGAAATGTGTGTTGAATTGACTATCAGAAGTCTGTGTCAAACAACGAGCATGGCATAGTTTAATTAAATATGTAATTAAAATTATTAAAACTGGAAGAGGTGGCTACTTTCAACAGTATGTGGCAACAAAATTCTATCTGGAAAGTAAATGAACAGAAAAGATTTCACAGTGGAAGCACTGTGAAACTCTAAATACCACATAAATAAGCACACATGGTAGGGTTTGATGCGTAGGCAGGTTGGTTCGATGTGGACTGCACTCGATGCAGGGAAGTTAGAAACAGACGTCTAACACAGGAGAAGATCCAACACTGTTTTATTCAACTAGATGAACTGCTGTACATATTCAGCTGTGGGTCGACACTATACTGATCTGACTAGTGACCTCGTAGTAGCCTGACCAGACTTACTAGCTAGCGCATGGTGTTTGTGCTTGCTAGCTCGTGGACTCTGACTGTCTCAGTAGCTGGGTCCCGAGAGAAACCTAGTGCCCTCTGGCTTTATAGTGGTAGTGTCCTGTCTGGTGATTGGCTGTGCTGTGTTGTATGCTTACTGGTCATCCTATGTGTCAATCACTGCCTGTCTGCATCTCATTATATACATGAGTGGATATTATGACAGGGTTGATTTTAACATTTGGCATAAAATGGAACGACGGTGGGTGAAGTTCACCCGCCTGCCTTTGCTGCTGTGAGACCGTAGCCATATTCAGACCTGGTGTCATTTACATTAAATTGTCGAACTGCATATGCTGAACCAGTCCTCTAATTGAGGTGGGAGGCAATCCAGGGATCCCCACATAGGTCAGCGTATTAGTGTGGGGGCTAGGGTTAGCATTCCTGGTCCTGCTGTGCCACCATCCTTAAAAATGAAAACGTTTTTTGAACGGCTCCAAGTGAGACAAACATATATTGATTTGCATGTGAAAAGTGTTCTCCCTGCTGAATCAGATTGGTAAACTGGTTGCTCAACTGGAGCCTCCATATAAATGGCTGCTGTAATTAATCAAACACCATTTTCAAACCAGTATTGTCCATTTATGCTGAAAAACTAGTTAAAGTTTCCCTGCATATGGAAGTGTGCAAATCACATGTCGAACATCACTTGATCGCCTGGCCTTTTTTATTGTATAGATCAAGGTAATAAATGGCATTTGGGCTCGGCTGCAGTTCTGGAATATCACTCAAAACTCATAAACCATCAGATTTCATTAAGGTGCACACAACTTAGGGCTAGATTTAAAACTGTCACGGTTTTAAAATTCAAAATCACCACACAGCTGCCTGAAAATTGGCAATGGTTATGTAAAATTCAAGTGCATTGCCTTATTAATAAGCACGGTAGCACAGTGGATAGCACTGTTGCTTCACAGCTGCAGGGTCCCAGATTTGATTCCCGGCTTGGGTCACTGTCTGTGTGGAGTCTGCACGTTTTCCCTGTGTCTGCGTGGGTTTCCTCCGGGTGCTCCAGTTTCCTCCCACAAGTCCTGAAAGACGTGATGTTAGGTGATTTGGACATTCTGAATTCTCCCTTTGTATACCCGAACAGTGCCGGAATGTGGCGACTAGGGGCTTTTCACAGTAACTTCATTGCAGTGTTAATGTAAGCCTACTTGTGACAATAAAGATTATCTTATTGTTTGGATTGGTCTTTAGATGAAAAATCCCCCCAAAAAATTGGTGTTATCGCTTTTACTATTTACTCATTTCGAAGGAAGATCCATTTGAATAAAAGTTGCAGGGTGCTAAAAAATCTACTTACCTAACAAAGCCAACAATCCCATTATAGTGAGCACTGGTTTGCGAACCATTTGCACATGTGGAGGATTTGTATTATTCATCTGAAACCTTGCAGTCAGAGTTCTCTGCGTAAAGTAATTTGGGTAGTAGTTCAGGAAGCCATTATCATTGCTCAGCAATTTAAAGTTTATCTTATTCTGTGGATTCGAAATAAGCAGATTCTGATGCTGTGCTATTACCTAGCAGAAAACAAGAGAGAAAACATCAAATTAATTTTAGTAACGAGATGCTATTTTAACTGTAGCAGCAATTATTAATTAGGAATGGAAAATAGTGTTAACTGAGTAAGGGATTCCTTAGAAAGCAAATCTAGAGACCCTTTTGCGTGTTTTTTCTTTTCCATACTTTTGTCATGCCATTTCTTTTAGATGGTATGGTGCAGGTAACTGCCTTTTTAAACTTAATTCACAATTTGTACACCTACTCGGATTGTGCTTTAACAGATAGTTTGTGCCACTGTCATGTACCCCGTGACTTAAAAAAGAAAGTGCCACATCTAGACAGAAGTGTATTTCAGACTATTAATAAAAATGAGGATTCCAAAAGTAATTTGAAAATAAGTTTGAATTTGTTGCTATGCTTACTTAGTCCATAGAATCCTTACAGTGCAGAAGTAGGCCACTCAGTCCATCAGGTCTACACCGACCCTCTTAAAGAACCTACCTTGGCCCACTCCCCTACCCCATCCCTGTCACCCCACCCAACCTGCACATCATTGGACACTAAGGGGCAATTTCACATGGCCAGTCCACCTAACGTGCACATCTTTGGACTGTGGAGGAAACCGGCACCTCTGGACAAAACCCACTCAGAGACGGGGAGAAATTGCAAACTCCACACAGTCAATTACAGTCATAGGCAGTCCTTAAAGTTTCTAAAATCAGGAGTGTTTCCCTTCCTCTAAAACATCGATGGGTTGAATTTCATATTTGCAAATTGGGAAGCTCATCCCCCATGCATGTGTAAAATCTGGCATGTTGACATCAGGTTGCGGATAATGCAGAAGTTGGTGGGCGCCACAATCAGCAGCTCACCGGCATTCTTTAAAAGCTAATTAATAAGCTATTAAACAAGACAACATATTTGAATTTTATATTGCCGGTGCCATTTTTCAGTGAGCAATGTGAAAAACCTTTGGAGGGAGCCATATTAGGTATGAGAATGTGTTGCAAGAGGAGATATAAAAGCTTAAGCCGGAACTATGGCTGCATTCTGCAGAAAACTCGGATGCTGAAGGTGGGAGAGTTTCACAGTTGTGTAACTTTAATTTATTACATCGTATATACTCGAGTAATAGTCAATCTTGTATAAATGTCGACCCCAACCTTCGGCCAAAAATGTTTTCGTTTTTCTTATCTTGGATGGGATTTGTTTATTGTCAGGTGTACCGAGGTACAGTGAAAAGTATTTTTCTGCGAGCAGCTCAAACAGATCATTTAGTACATGAAAATAAAAGAAAATAAAAAGAAAATTCATAATAGGGCAACACAAGGTACACAATCATAAGTCGGCATATGGGCACGGTGGCACAGTGGTTAGTGTTATGTTCCGTGTTATGGCAGTGGTGAAGATCAACACAGAACATCTAGTTCCTTGACTAGTAAGATAATTTATTAACAAGATTAACAATTGGGAAAGATAACTAACGAACCTTAATACAAACGTTAATTAATAAGAGAATTCAGTGAGTTCTCCTGGAGCTACTTCTAGTGCGACTGTCCTCCAGTACGACTCACTACCGACTGCGGAATCTCTCAAGTCACATGGTGGATCTCTATCGCCACCTGCTGGTGGGAGGTTGTACCGGTAACTTGATAAAACTATATACATTGATGTGCACATGCATATCATCACAGTTAGCACTGCTGCCTCACAGCGCAAAGGTTCAATTCCGGCCTTGAGTGATTGTCTTTATGGAGTTTGTACTTTCTCCTCGTGTCAGTATGGGTTTTGTCCAGGTGCTCCGGTTTCCTCCCACGTTCAGGGTATTCTTTCCAAGGGTCAATGCAGACTCGATGGATTGAATGGCCTCCTTCTGTACTGTAGAGATTCTATATATAAGTCAACCCCCAACTTTTCACCCAAAGTACTTAATTTCTCATATGTCTTATGCCAGTTTTTAGTTTTAGGAGTGGGTGTGGGCCACAATTTAATGAGTATTTTTCATAATTGGTCTTTTCTCAATAAAACAGTCAGGAATGGAGAACCTGGGACAGCAGTTCCCTGCTGAAGTCAGAAACATGACAACTGTTGAGACAGAGTCATTATTGGCACTTGCGAACAGATTTCAACGCCTTGAAAATATTACTCATGTATAATTGACCCTTAACTTTTTCCCTAAAACTTTGATCTCTAAACCACGACTTTTATGGGAGTATGTTATGATCTGGCAGATGTTAATTCCCACGCAAACAAAATCCCAAAGGGAAGCTTAAAGCATTTGTTTTTAAATAAATTTAAAGTACCCAATTCTTTTTTCCAATTAAGGGGCAATCCACCTACCCTGCACATCTTTGGGTTGTGGGGGTGAATGTGTGAACTGCACGGGGAGAATATGCAAACTGCACACAGACAGTGACCCAGGGCCGGGATCGAACCCAGGTCCTCAGCGCCCTGAGGCACACAAACAGTGACCCAGGGCCAGGATCGAACCCAGGTCCTCAGCGCCCTGAGGAAGCAGTGCTAACCACTGCGCCAACATGCCACCTTATCCCAAAGGGAAACTTGGCATACTTAACATAACTCTATTTCTTTTGTATTTTGACCATGGGAAGAGAAGTTTACTGAATTCAGAAGCCACAAATTCCTGTACCACTTTTGGGATTTTAAACATTAAATTAAAACATTTATTAACAAAAGATAAGAAAACTTAAGCACGCAAGATTACATTTACACAGTTCAAATTAGTTTTACAGAACATTTCCCCAAAAGGACTTCCTACTTGATTGGACTCACAAGTGCACACCCCTTTAGGCAACAATCTGTCATATTTAGCTATACAAATCCAGTAATATTACCACAAGGCAAACCTGCTGCTGCAGTAGGAAAGGTATATTACAGAACTTCAAACTCGCACTTCCACTCTGCTATGGAAATTCAAGAAACTTCAAAACCCCAGACTGCCTTATTGTAACCTCACAACATTTCGGCTTTACTATCTGGCTGATCTCACTTTGCGACTTCCCAGCACAGAGCAGCGTCCCAGGAGGTCTTATATAGCCTCCCCCAGACATAGCTCCCAATCTTTCCATAAGTAATCTTGTTCCTTTTTCATCTTAATTTCATTCTTTGAAACTCAACCTTTCCTAGAATATAAAAACTTTTGATTTTCTCCCTATTGCTTCCTGTTTTGGGTCAAATAAAATTTAATAACCTTGCCTTATTTGTTTATGACCATTTCCAAGTATATTCTACTTTGAAATTTCATAGAATTTCATAGAATTTACAGTGCAGAAGGAGGCCATTCGGCCCATCGAGTCTGCACCGGCTCTTTGAAAGAGCAACCTACCCAAGCCCACACCTCCACCCTATCCCCATAACCCAGTAACCCCACCCAACACGAAGGGCAATTTTGGACAGTAAGGGCAATTTAGCATGGCCAATCCACCTAACCTGCACATCTTTGGACTGTGGGAGGAAACCGGAGTATCTGGAGGAAACCTACGCACACACGGGGAGAACGTGCAGACTCCGCACAGACAGTGACCCAAGCCGGGAATCGAGCCTGGGACCCTGGAGCTGTGAAGCAATTGTGCTAACCGCCATGCTACCGTGCTGCCCACGCTGATGTTAATAATCCCACAACGTGCTGCAGTTTAATATTCTGATCTGTGTCAAATGAATTTATGTTTTTTCAGACACATAGCTGGGACAGTAATTTCTCCAGGATAAGAGGAAATTAATTGGTGTCCTGTTCCCAACTGCTCCATTTTAGGGTCTTTTCTCCTCTTTATTCCAGTTCTCATGACTCAACACAACAAACCTTCATGATCTGCTACTACAAACTCAACTTGGCCATTTTTACTTGGCATTTCCCATTTAGACTTCTATGACATTCTCAACCATGTAGAAAAATCATCTTCAGGTGAATTAAATTAGGCACATAAGCCACACACATGCACCTGCTTCACAGAACACAGTCGACCCTAAAGATATTAAAAGTTACAAAATTAATTTTGACATTATATATGGTAGCTTTGAGCCTGTCTTAGGACATTTTCTGAGGGAAGGGGGTATACAGGAATTGCTACAATCATGTTTGTGTGCTCCATAATTCAACCTTTAGATCGCTGACCCCCCCCACACACACACCAGGGCAGCACATTGGCGCAGGTGGCTGCCTCACGGGGTCGAGGACCCAGGTTCGATCCTGGCCCCGGGACTATCTGTGTGGGTCTCACCCCCACAACCCCCCAAAAAGATGTGCAGGTTAGGTGGATTGGCCACGTTAAATTGCCCCTTAATTGGGAAAAATATTGCTGACCCCATGGGAATGATACATTCTCCTCTTCCAGGGCAGCACAGTAGCACAAGTGGAAAATACTGTGGCTTCACAGTGCCAGAGTCCCAGGTTCGATTCCCCGCTGGGTCACTGTCTGTGCAGAGTCTGCACATTCTCCTCGTGTCTGCGTGGGGTTTCCCGGGTGCTCCGGTTTCCTCCCACAGTCCAAAGATGTGCAGGTTAGGTGGATTGGCCATGCTTAATTGCCCTTAGTGTCCAAAAAGGTCAGGAGGGGTTACTGGATTACGGGGATAGGGTGGAAGTGAGGGCTTAAGTGGGTCGGTACAGACTCAATGGGCCGAATGGCCTCCTTCTGCACTGTATGTTCTATGTTCTATGAATGTATACATGTGGCAATAAAAGCTTCATCTGGACAGCCAGAGCATTTGCCATTACAAAACATTATCACTCCATCAAAGTGCAGATTGTGTGTAACCATAAGCAAAGGATAATGCATGTATACACAAGGTAACCAGACAGCAGTTATGACTCATTCACACTTAAGTACGCCCAGGTACCCCCATTGGCCCAGAACCTTTGGATGGCGGCACAGTGGCACAGCGGGTAGCACTGTTGCTTCACAGCTCCAGGGTCCCAGATTCGATTCCCGGCTTGGGTCACTGTCTGTACAGAGCCAGCACATTCTCTCCATGTCTCCGTGGGTTTCCTCCGGGTGCTCCGTTTCCTCCCACAAGTCCCGAAAGACGTACTGACAGGTAATTTGGACATTCTGAATTCACCCTCTGTGTACCCCAACAGGCAACGGAATGTGATGACTAGGGGTTTTTCACAGTAACTTCATTGGAGTGTAAATTTAAGCTACTTGTGAGAATAAAGATTATTATTGTTATGGCTGGTTTTTCCCATCTCTCCATGGAAATTCGCTTTGGAAGCCCAATTTATGGTGCTGCCTCGCCAGCTTTGAGATACCTTGGCTGACTTCCCACCAAGTGACCATTAATTGACTGCAAGATGACTTTAAAAGCAGGGGGTGGGAGTCAGCAAATTGCACATTTCCCGATCAGATCCGCAACCACTGCGAGAATCGTAAAATTCACCACTGTAAGTAATAGATTATGGCAACCTTCTGACTATACAAGTGGCATCCCACACAAATGGTGCACTTCTGTACACAAAAGCACGGTAGCACAGTGGTTAGCACCGTTGCTTCACAGTGTCAGGGTCCCAGGTTCGATTCCCGGCTTGGGTCACTGTCTGTGCGAAGTCTGCACGTTCCCCCCATGTCTGCGTGGATTTCGTCCGGGTGCTCCAGTTTCCTCCCACAAGTCCCGAAAGACGTGTTTGTTTGGTGATTTGGACATTCTGAATTCTCCCTCTGTGTAGCCAAACAGGCGCCGGAGTGTGGTGACTAGGGGATATTCACAGTAACTTAATTGCAGTGTTAATGTAAGCCTACTTGTGACAATAATAAATATTATTATTAGTAAATGAACAATTGCAAAGAATATGAAACACATTTCCCAATAGGAAATTGGAAAAAATTGCATACCAACTGTTAAAAGTTATTGGAATTTTCATAAATAATCAGAATTTAGATGATCACATTATCACAACTTTTAAGAAGCATTTAGATGAGCAGTTGAAATGCCTTAGCATACAAGGCTACGGGCCAAGTGCTGGAAAATGGGATTAGAATAGTTAGGTTCTTTTTGATGGCCGGTGTGGATGCGATGGGCCAAAAGGCCTATTTCCATGCTGTAAAACTATGACATTAAATTATTTATTCTCTCCACAACAAATAAACCAGTTGCAATAAACATTACAAATGGATCAAATTATCGCTGAATATAGGTTTAGACTTAGAACGTACAGTGGTCTTCACAATAATGACCTAATTGTAAATTATTAATTTGGAATCGTGCTCCATTTTATCAGAGATAACAGTCAATTTGGGCTTCAGAAAAAAAAAAAAAATTTTCAGTAAAAGTTTATTTTGGCCAAAGAGTGAAAACAGATGTTAAATGGGTACTGTTCTAATAAGATATGACTTGATGCAAGTCTGGATTCAGCACACATTTTTGGTCCTAACTGCTGATTATCTTAATTTGAACTTGCCTGGAGATGCTAATTTAGCACTCAAGTGCTGATTAGGTGCAATTTTTGTGGAACTGTATGTGTGGGCTCCTCACACACACTTCCTCTGAAGGTGTGGGATGCTCTGGCTGACATAATGAACATGTATCAGGGACCGAGAGAAATAGAACACATGTTCTTGGACGAAATACTCAAGGTTCTGTTGGAGGAGATCCAAAAGGGGAATATCCTATATCGACAGGGGGAGGAACCACATTTCACCTTCCATACCCTGCTGTCCCTTTGCTCTGCCTGGCCTCATGTCCAACTCTTCTTGCAGACCAAGAGAGGACACCTGGCAAAGTGCTGATGATCAAATGATATTCATGGCACACAAATTACAGGCAATGACCATCTTCAACAAAGAGAATTATCATCATCTCCCCCTGACATTATAATAATTTTTATTATTGTCACAAGTAGGCTTACATTAACACTGCAATCAAGTTACTGTGAAAATCATTCAAAGGCATTATTGTCACCCACCATTAACATCTTTTTATTTTTTATTTTTTTTAAATATAAATTTAGATTACCCAATTATTTTTTCCAATTAAGGGGGCGATTTAGCGTGGCCAATGCACCTACTCTACACATTTTTGGGTTGTGGGGGCGAAACCCACGCAGACACAGGGAGAATGTGCAAACTCCACACGGACAGTGACCCAGAATCGAACCTGGGACCTCAGCGCCGTGAGGCAGCTGTGCTAACCACTAGGCCACCGTGCTGCCCTCCCACCATTAACATCTGGAGGTTACCCTTCACTAGACACTTAACAGGAGCAGCCACATAAGTACTGTGGTTTCAAGTTGCAAGTCAGGGGCTGGGAATTCTGTTACGTGCAACTCACCTCCTGACTCACTCCCCAAGGTCTGTCCACCATCTACAAAGCAAAGTCAGGAGTGTAATGGAATACTCTCCACTTGCCTGGGGAGGTGCTGCTCTAACAACATTCAAACATTATCCAGTACAAAGCAGACAATGTGATCGACACCCATCTATCACCTGAAATATTAATTCCCTCCACCACCAGCACACAGTGGCATCAGTGTGTTCCACCTACGAGATGCAATGTAATTACTCGCCAAGTCTCCTTCGACAACACCTTCCAAATCTGTAGCCTCTACCACCAAGGATTAGAGCATCAGATGCATGAATACACCATCATTTAGAAATTCCCCTCCAAGTCATTCACCGCCCAGATTTGGAACTATAGTGGCATTTCTTCATCACCGCTGGACTAAATTTATGGAGCTCCCTCCCTAACAGCACTGAGTATATTCTCAAAAGCAATTTGAAATGGACAATACACCCTTGCCACACACATCTTTAAGGTTGAATAATTTTTTTTAAAGCCCTCCCTTCCTGTTGAAGTAGAGCAGTAAGATATAGTAGCATGTGCAAACTCCACATGGAAAATGACCCCAGGGCCGGGATCGAACCCGGGCCCTCGGCGCCGTGGGCCAGCAGTGCTAACCACTGCGCCACCGACCAGCACCGCTATTCAATGTTAATTGGTTCACTTAATGACGGTTCAAGGGTTTCTCACTGCAAATGAAGGCTCACCAGCTGATCTGCAGGCACCGCACTCGCCAGCTCCCCGCTAACAAGGTCAAGCAACACTTAAGCTGCACTTGCTCAGCCAACCCCAGGCAACTCATAACAATTGCTCTGGGTAGACCAGCCCCAAGATTTGGGGACGCTGACCTGGGGCGGCTGCTAGACCCAGTGAAGGCCAGGATGGATGTCCTGTTCCCCAAAGGGTCCAAAAGGGTTAGCCATGGGGCAGCCTGTGCTGCCTGGGATGAGGTGGCAGCGGCAGTGAGCTCTTGGAGTATGACCAGGAGGACTAGCCTCCAGTGCAGGAAGCAGGTCACTGACCTACACCGGGCAGCATGAGTGAGCCAGATGCTACGGGTTCAGGAGCTGTCACCGACAATGCGTGGCATTGAGGTCATCACTGCAAGGATGATGACCACAGTGGAGGGCCTGGAGGACGATGTTGGCACCATTAGTGAAGGTGTCCAGGGCATTGTGCAGTTGGTGACGGCCATGGCCGAGGGTCTCGACAGAATGTTCACCTCGCTAGGGGTGTCACTCAGTACCAGGCTGACCTTGATGAGGTTCTGCGGGACATGTCCCGCTCTCAGATGGGAATGGCCGAAGCGCTGCGTAGCTTGTCCCAGTCGCAGGTGAGAATTGCCAAGGCACTACAGAGCATGTCCCAGTCACTGAGGAGCATTGCCGAGTGCGTCAACGCGATGGTGCGGACCATGGGGAACCGCCAGGGCTGGTAGAGCCAGATGGTGTAGGGGCAGCCGGGCTCAAACCAACTGCTCCTCCATCCCAAAGTGAACCCCAGGGCCCTATGGGTACCGAGCACAAGGAGGGGGCGTTGAGTGCCAACCCGGGTCCATCCCATGGAGTGGTGACGGCGGCCACCAGCTCCCCCGAGTTCCACCCTTCTGATGAGGTCGCATCTCACAGCCAGCATATGGGACAGGACGGCACGGCTGTGCATGTGCCTCTGACAAGTGAGCCAGGGCCCTCTGGCCTCAGAGCCCCCAGAGGACACCCACCAGGGGTATCAAAGATCACGGGAAGAGGTTAGCAGCTGGTTGCCTCCACCCCAGATGTGCATCCTGGGGACACACCTAGGCAGAGCTAGGAGGGCAAAGCAGATCAAGGATCACTGAGGGCATCCGGGAGGGAAGGTAGAGATTGAGGGGGCTGGGGATTGGGGGAGGGGGCAGCACCATCGGGGGTGTGGGGAATTGATGTAACACAATAAGCACCTTTCTGAAAAAACAGTACGATGTCTCTGTCACCTTCTTCCGCAATGCGGGCTGACCTCTGAACCCTTGGCCCATCTCTCCAGGCATCTACCCCTTCTCGTGGCACCCACCCACCCTCCGGCCATGGTCATGTCCCCGGAGCTGTGTCCCATCCCCTGGGTGTTCAGATGTTGGCTGTTGCATGCGTGGTGTTGCCTGCCGCAGTGTTCAGGCACAGTGTCCCAGCATCAAGATGTAATTGGGATGTTCGGCAATGACTCTCACATGGCCCACGGGAATCCACTTGGGTTGTGTGAAGTGCTTACTTAACCACGATTGCCAATTCCCTATTAGCAACATTCTTCAGCCACGCAGCCACGGCAGTTGATGGGAGTTATGGGTGGTCGGTGGGGCAGACGTACGGGGACAAGTGTTGCCCCAGGAACGGGTATACACGATCCAGGGGTCGGCATGGTGGTGGCGCGAGTAGTTGCCCCCGCCTCCCCTTCAGCGCACCCGCCCAGCCTCCCGTGGTGGCCCACCCCTGCCGAGTGTTCTTCACCCCTGCCGAGGGCCTCCACCCCCTGAGCACTAGGGTGGCACCCCCAGCACCCCCGGGCTCTTTGCCTGCGAGCAAAAATGGTTACTCACCTCCTCGGCTTTCCACTGAAGCCCTTCTGCCAGGTTCACATTTTACAAAAAGAGTACTAATCCGCGCCAGCGTGACCACTTGCTGGGGAAGCCGATGAATGATGGGAGGCCGTTTGATATGAGGTGCTTCCGTTAATTGTATGGGAATGGGGCTTAAGTGGTGATAATTGGTTGCTTGCCATGCTACGGCAAGATGCCAATTTCGCCTACAGGATCAGGCCAGTTGCATCGCAAACTGTTTGGTGCCTGGCGCGATTCTCGTTATTGGCCTCTCCCAATATTCACTGGCATTGTTTTGTTTGAGCGAGAGCGCAGCGAGGCAGGTGAATCATGCCCCAAGTCTCTTTAATGTGTACTGGCAAGCATTATAAGTATCAATCAGCCCCTTTTTAAAAATAAATTTAGAGTACCCAATACTTTTTTTTCCCCAATTAAGGGGCAATTTAGTGCGGCCAGTCCACCAATCTGCACATCTTTGGGTTGTGAGGGTGAGACCCATGCAGATATGGGGAGAATGTGCAAACTCCACACGGATAGTGGCCAAGGACTGGGATCGAACCTGGGTCCTCGGTGCCATGAGTCAGCAGTGCTAAACACTGCGCCACCGTGTCGCCCATCAATCAGCACCTTAACAAGCCTTCAGATGGCCGTTTCTAACGCAGCTTGAATTCCTTTTCAACTTTATGGGTTATGCTAAGCAGGTTAAATTGGTGTTTAGCTCAGGCCTCCCTCTTGACTCCTTTAGCACTTGCCTACCCTGCTGAAAATCACCCGCTCTGTCAACAGATGTTTTGGTTAATCCCCGAAAACGTGAGTGGAGTTGTGTCAAGTGATTAATTTGTGCCGATTCATTGCAATGCAGGAACCACAATTGGATGCATGCATCATGAGGTGTCCAAGCTTATCCAAAATTATACCGCTCAGATCTTAACTTGCACCGAGCCCCCATCACCCCTCAGCTTGGTGACCTACATTGGCTCCTAATCCAGAAATTCCTGGATTAAAACTACTCCTCCTTGCTTTTAAATTCATCCATGGCCTTTCGCCATCCTATCTTTTAACCACCTCCACGTTGAGGTGTTGTCAGAAAACTGGAACAATTGCAAGTTGGTGAAAGTGGAGGATAGGACCAGCAATTAAGTGGGAGAAAGGAGAGACTGGGAAAAATTGTGGGTTAGTACAGGTTGGGGGTTTGGACTGGAAATCAGAAGAAGGGGTACTGTGAGAATTGCCAGGGTTGGTATGGGGCAGTTGGGTGGGTGGGGGTGTTGGTGAAGGGGTGGTGGGACAAGGGAAGGGGATCTGGGAAACATGACGGAGTTGGTAGGTAATTCGACTGGACATGGGGAGAAATTTGGGACCGGGATTCCTGGTTCATAGAGTTGGCAAGGTAGTGGGGGCTGGTTGGGGAGGGGTGCTGGACTGAAATTGCAGGGGCTGGGGAGGTGGGGGACTAAATAAAATGCAATATAGGGGAGGTGGGGGTGACTGCCCAACATTGTCAGAAGATTTGCTTGAAGATTTGGGGGAGCATTCCTGCTCTTCTTGGTGCCCATTGGGTGCTGTAAAAAATATTTACCTGCCGGATCTGGCTGTCCCCAAAACCCTTCAGCCGCCAGGTTTCCCAAGAGCCATGCAGGAGGTATTAAATTCCAACAGTTGCCACAAATATCATGAACAGAGCCTCATCCCTCAAGGTTCCGCCTCTCCCAAGAGGGTGATTCAGACTCCTCAAAACCCAATGCAATTAAAATAGAAGTTGATGTTTTCCCAGCAGGTTGAGATCAATTTCATAACTTTTCATAACTTTTCCAATTTAACCTTAACCTGCTGCTGGATCCTGTCAGGATAACATAAAAATAATAATAACATAACATAAAAAATGACAAATTTCTGAATGTAATTGTTCAGAATAGAATGGAATATTGGTTGGATAAAAGGCCAAATTTCTCTATCTTGAACATAATGGAAGAAGACTGAACTGAAGAAGAACTGAACTATTTTGCTAGCATAGAAGACTAAAATTTTATACAAGTTACCAACAATTGTGAGATGGTAAATGGAATAGAATGGGTTGTAAGAGGCTGTTGTCTGATTCACTTGATGTACATGAGGTCATGGGAGCATAGCTAATCCCTCAAACCCACTATCCACAACTTCCACCTCATAAGTGGTAGGAAGAGATGCGGTAAGGTATTCCTGAGGTAGATCCCACATTGAGCAGACAATTTTTACTTAAGGATGGTTCCCTTTTAGCAATTCTGGTGGGAAAACATGTGTCATTTGAGGCCAAGACTATCGTAGTGGACAATGGAGGGAGATACGTGATGCTGAGTGGTAGGTTGCAAGGGGTGGTGTTGGTAAATGTATACGCCCCGAACTGGGATGATGCTGGATTTATGAAGCGCAAGTTGGGGTGCATCCCGGACCTGGAGGTAGGAGGACTGATAATGGGAGGGGAATTCAACACAGTGCTGGACCCAGCACTAGACCGCTCCAGATCAAGGACGGGAAAGAGGCCGGCGGCGGCCAGGGTGCTCAGGGGGTTTATGGACCAGATGGGGGGAGTGGACCCATGGAGGTTCGCAAGGGAATTTTCTTTCTTCTCCCACGTGCACAAGGCATACTCCCAGATAGACTTCTTTGTGCTGGGCAGGGCGCTCATCCCGAGGGTGGAGGGGACGGAGTATTCGGCCATAGCCGTTTCCCGAGGGTGGAGGGGACGGAGTATTCGGCCATAGTCGTTTCGGACCATGCCCCGCACTGGGTGGAAGTGGGGCTGGGAGAGGAGAGGGACCAACGCCCGCTGTGGCGGATGGATGTGGGACTGTTGGCAGATGAGGTGGTGTGTGGTAAGGTAAGGGGGTGTATTGAAAGGTACTTGGAGGCCAACGACAACGGAGAGGTGCGAGTGGGGGTGGTATGGGAGGCGTTGAAGACGGTGATCAGGAGAGAGCTAATCTCCATCAGGGCTCATAGGGAGAAGACAGAGGGCATGGAAAGGGAGAGGTTAGTGGGGGAGATTTTGCGAGTGGACAGGAGATACGCAGAAGCCCCGGAGGAAAGATTACTTGGGGAAAGATTCCTGGACCAACTGCGGTTCCCGAGGGTGGAGGACCAAGAGGTGGCTGCTTTGGGGGCACCAATCGGGTTGGAGGAGCTGAGTAAGGGTTTGGGGAGCATGCAGGCGGGGAAGGCCCCGGGGCCGGACGGGTTCCTGGTGGAGTTTTATAGAAAGTATGCGGACCTGTTGGCCCCGTTACTAGTGAGGACCTTTAACGAGGCAAGAGTGAGGGGGTCCCTGCCCCCGACAATGTCGGAGGCGACAATTTCCTTGATCTTGAAGCGAGACAAGGACCCACTGCAATGTGGATCGTACAGGCCGATTTCGCTCCTAAATGTGGACGCTAAGCTATTGGTAAAAGTGCTGGCCACGAGGATTGAGGACTGTGTCCCGGGGGTAATACACGAGGACCAGACGGGATTTGTAAAGGGCAGGCAATTAAATACGAATGTGCAGCGGCTCTTAAACGTGATAATGATGCCATCGGAGGAGGGAGAGGCGGAGATAGTGGCAGCCATGGACGCGGAAAAGGCCTTTGATCAAGTTGAGTGGGAGTACCTCTGGGAGGTGTTGCGTAGGTTTGGGTTCGGGGGAGGGTTTATTAGCTGGGTTAAGCTCCTCTACAGCGCCCCAGTGGCGAGTGTGGTGACAAACCGGCGGAGGTCGGAGTACTTTCGGCTGTACCGAGGAACAAGGCAGGGGTGCCCTTTGTCCCCCCTGTTGTTTGAATTGGCAATCAAACCCTTGGCCATATCACTGAGGGAGTCTAATAAATGGAGGGGGGTGGTCCGCGGGGGGGGGGGGGGAGCATCGTGTGTCGCTATACGCGGACGACCTGCTGCTGTATGTGGCGGACCCAATTGAGGGGATGGTGGAGGTCATGCAGACTTTGAGGGAGTTTGGGGAGTACTCGGGCTATAAGCTCAATGTAGGGAAGAGCGAGCTTTTTGTACTACAGGCAGGGGACCAAGCAAGAGGGATAGGGGACCTACCGCTGAGGAGGGCGGAGGGGAGTTTTCGGTATCTAGGGATCCAGATAGCCAGGAGCTGGGGGGCCCTACACAAACTGAATCTGACGAGGTTGGTAGACCAAATGGAGGTGGACTTCAAAAGATGGGACATGTTTCCGCTCTCGTTGGCGGGTAGAGTGCAGTCGGTAAAAATGGTGGTCCTTCCGAGGTTTTTGTTTCTGTTCCAGTGCCTCCCCATCGTGATCACCAAAGGCTTTTTCAAGAGAGTAGGTAGGAGTATTATGGGGTTTGTGTGGGCGAACAAAACCCCGAGGGTAAGGAGAGGGTACTTGGAGCGCAGTAGGGACCGAGGAGGGCTGGCGCTGCCAAACCTAGGGAGCTACTACTGGGCAGCAAACATGGCGATGATCCGTAAGTGGGTTATGGAGGGGGAGGGGGCGGCATGGAAGAGGATGGAGATGGCGTCCTGCAAAGGAACGAGCTTGGGGGCGCTGGTGACGGCGCCGTTGCCGCTCTCGCCATCAAAGTACACCACGAGCCCGGTGGTGGTGGCAAAGTTAAGGATCTGGGGCCAGTGGAGACGGCATAGGGGTGCAGTGGGAGCCTCGGTGTGGTCCCCGATCAGGGGTAACCACCGGTTTGTCCCGGGGAAGATGGACGGGGGGTTCCAGGGCTGGCACCGGGCGGGGTTTAGAAGAATGGGGGACCTGTTCATCGACAGGACATTTGCGAGCCTAGGGGCACTGGAGGAGAAGTTTGAGTTACCCCCGGGAAATGCATTCAGATATATGCAGGTGAGGGCTTTTGTGTGGCGATTGGTCAGGGAGTTCCCGCTGCTCCCGACACAGGAAATTCAAGACAGGGTGATCTCGGGTGTATGGGTCGGGGAGGGCAAGGTTTCGGCAATACACCAAGAGATGAAAGAGGGGGAAGCGCTAGCAGAAGAGTTGAAGGGTAAATGGGAGGAGGAGTTGGGGGAGGAGATCGAGCAAGGTTTGTGGGCTGATGCCCTGGGTAGGGTCAATTCCTCCTCCTCATATGCCAGGCTCAGCCTGATACAATTTAAGGTGGTTCACAGAGCGCACTTGACGGGGGCGAGGTTGAGTAGGTTCTTTGGGGTAGGGGACAGATGTGGAAGGTGTTCAGGGAGTCCGGCGAACCATGTCCATATGTTTTGGTCATGCCCGGCACTGGAGGGGTTCTGGAGAGGAGTGGCGGGAGCAATATCTCAGGTGGTGAAAGTCCGGGTCGAGCCGGGAGTGCAGGAGGCGAAAGAGGCCAGCATTCTGGCCTTTGCGTCCCTAGTAGCCCAGCGAAGGATCTTGCTAATGTGGAAGGAGGCGAAGCCCCCTAGCGTGGAGGCCTGGACAAACAACATGGCTGGGTTCATAAAGTTGGAAAGGATTAAGTTTGCCTTAAGGGGGTCTGCGCAGGGGTTCTACAGGCGGTGGCAACCGTTCCTAGACTACCTCGCGGAGCGTTAGAGGAAGGTCGGTCAGCAGCAGCAGCAACCCTGGGGGGGAGAACGAGAGATTGTTTGAGGGGACGGACGAGCGGGGGATAACATGGAGGGTGGGAGAAACTGGCACGAACGGGCAAGAGCCAGTGTATAAAGCTTTGTAAATATTTCACCTTACCATGTATATATCTTGCTCAGGGCGATTTAGCGTTATTTTGTTACGGGGGGAGGGGGGGTTCATTGTTTGTAAGGGGAAAAAATTGTTTTGTTTTGTTAAAAAACTTTAATAAATATATTTTCCAAAAAAAAAGGATGGTTCCTTTGCCTGCACATAAATTTTCTTAGTTTTCACGGAATAAATTGGGAGAAAGAGCCTGGTAAATTAAATCTAAAGTTTAAATCATGAGCTAGTTATCACAAGTATGTGAAACTAAAATCTGCTAATCAAAAATTACTTTCAATAGTAAAATATGTAATAAGGATGGGTTGTGTTGCTGACCCGTAATCTTTACATTAAAAACGTACTGGCTGCCTTGAAACTAATTGGCCCCAAAATCCTCAAACCCTTATTAACATAAGAATTGTTACTAACGTCAGAGCTCATTCTACGTAGCTCCTGCTTGTGGCTTGGGGAGCTCCTGCTCCCCACCTCCCTCCAAACACCCACCACTCCCTCCTTCTCACTGCTTCCCCTGACCCTCCCACTCGCTGCTTTCCTTTCCCAAACCCTCACTGTGAGCAAGGGCTCCAGAGAAGGGCAGCAAGGGGGAGGAAGTGAGCAAGGGAGTGAGAGGGGCTGTGATTGGGAGGGAGTGACCGGGTGGTGAGAAGAGGTGAGTGGGAGGGTTAGGAGAGGGAAGCAGCCACTGTGAGAGTCGGAAGAGGGAAGAGATGACTGATAAGTGGGAGGGTTGGGGAGATGATCGGCATGAGAGATGGGGGAAGGAAGTGGTGAGTTAGAGGGTCAAAGCCTGAGAATGGGAGTGTTGAGGAGGGATGCAGTGAATGGGAGAGAAGAGGCCAGTTGGAAAGATGGTGAGCAGGAGAGGCAGCAAGCAGAAGGGTCGGGGAATGAAGTGGCAAGCAAGAGTTTATTTGTTAAAAAATTACCAAACATGCTCAGTAACTGTGCTAAAACAAAAATGGAAACAGCGCTATTTGGGGAAGGTCCCTAATTTACAAACATGTAAAGTGAAAATACATTAGAACACATTTTGAATGGGATTCCTATAAATTACAGAAAATGACATTAACCAATTCAGTTGTGATGTCATCATTTCAAACCTGCCGTATTTTGAAAATGATGGTTCGTAGAAAACTGGAGGTTAGATTTGAACTCATATAGGTGGGTGATATTTTTGCTCTGCTGCTAAACTTAAACCCAGCCAAGTATCTCTGATCATAGACCAGTCATATGTAAATATTCTTTTTTTAAAGTCGCTGTTGATAAACATTGATGAAAATGATGCAAATAGGCCTCTTCCAATGGCTCAATAGGTAAACGCACCGAGGACACAAGTTAGTACGTTCTACCTTACATTCCTCATCAATGTTGATTTTTTAAAAAATCTGATTTATTTGTGATTATACTTTTCATTAAGATGTTAAGAAAATACTTTCAGTCTAAATGTTCTCCGAAGGTTTCCCTTTACCTCAATAGAAAAAGTGTTGATTAATGTTTAAGTATTGAGGTCTAGACTGGTTGAAATACCACAACAGAGGGGACATTATTCTTTAGTTTGTTGGCCTCCTTGGAGTTGCAACTTCACATACTGCTGTAGCATATCTGATTTACAAACTTGAAAATTTATTTTATTCTATGTAATTTATCATACTGGACTGACATTGGCTTCTTTTAAACTGGTCAGATGTTAAATGCTGAAGTTTCAGCTTATAAGTTGTTCATATTTCTGACAAGAATTCTTTCAGAAAATGTTGTGAATTCACATTGAAACTCACTCTTTTAATAGTTCAGCTCTCCCATCTTGTATCCAGTTATGTTTCAAATATCACCAAAAAGAATGAGCTAGAAATTGTGTGCATCCATTTTTTGGGTCAGACGTTGCAATTTGTGACTTGCCCTGTTGCCTTGGATGCAGGCAGCCTGCAACCTCCCTCTTCATTAGAATAATTTAAGATGTAGCCCTGCATGATCTGTGCTGCTGGAAGGCTGTATGCACAGTAGGGATCCTAACAACGTGCAAGGCTAGTATATTTTCCAGTAATTCTCCAGCTCTTCTGACCCTCTTAAATGAAAGCGCCTTACCGTTTCAGGATGGATAAAGCTCTCCGTGCTCCCGGAGTCGAAGAGGCATGCAGTGTCGCGCCCGTTGACCTGGACCTGCATCATAGAGTTCTGCAGGTGTTTTGGCCGAGTTTGGTCGAGGGTGATCGCACCCACTCGCGGGTTGTCCGAGTCCTCAGCCGAGTTGGGGCGTGTCGGGTCGGTGCGCAGCTGCATTGCGAGGCCTACGGGCCGGAGAGCCTGATTTTCGGGCTGGCTGTTCTTTGTTTTTCTGGCCCCTGGGTCTGGCCAGGCAGACCCTCGCAAAATGCCCCTTCTTCCCACAGTCGCTGCAGATCGCGGAGCGGGCTGGGCAGCGTGGGCATGGATGCTGGCCCTGTCCGCAGAAGTAGCACGGTGTGCCCCCATGGTGAGCCGGTCGCCGCGTGGCGCAGGCCTGTAATACGTTTGAGTCTGAGGAAGTCCGGGGGGGGGGCTCGCAGAGTCCGCGGGGTACGTACCCAAGTTATGTCGGGCCACCTCCAGCGAGGAGGCGAGCGTTAGCGTGTCCTGGAGGTCTTTTGCCCCGTTTACGAGCAGCCGCTGCCGGATGTAGGTCGAGCAGATGCCGGACACAAAAGCGTCTCTGATGTGCAGATTCATATGGACTTCCCCTGTCACATCCTGATGGTCACAGTCCCTGGCAAGCGCGGTGTGTTTCTCGACGAATTCATCTAGCGATTGCCCCGAGCGCTGCCGGCAGGTAGAGAGCAGATGCCTGGCGTGTACCTCGTTGATGGGTTTGACAAACCGCTTGCGGAGTAACTCGACCGCTTCTTCATAAGTTGTCGCCTTTTCGAGCGTGGCGGAGATTCTGTGACTCACCCGGGCGTGGGGTAGGCTCAGCTTGCGTGGCCCCAGGATGGGAATCTCTGCGGAGTTCAGGAAGGCCTCGAAGCACCGCAGCCAGTATTTAAAAATTTCCTTTGCCTCCGATGTGCGTGCTTCCAGATTGAGCTTCTCTGGTTTTAGGCCTGCGTCCATCCTGATCTAGTTTAGTCTATTAAATTAAGGTACCCTCAATAACGACGCTTAGAGTGTAAACGGTAAAGAAGGCTTTAATAGACTAAGAACTATGCTAGAGCTGAGACATGTGCTAACTGCTGCACAGCCCACAAGGCAGCCCCTTATATATGGCTCACAGATGGGCGGAGCCAGAGGCAGAGTCCCCAGGGTTCCAAGCCCGGTCTTAAAGGGGACATCACCTTACATGATGACAAGGCAGTAACCGTTCATCACAACAAGGGAAAGGGAGATCAGGCTACAGAGAGGATTCCCAGGAAAAGGAATGCAGCGCTGGAGGCATTAGTGACGAGGTGGCTAGAAGAAGAGACCATGGGTTAGATTTTCAATCTGGGTCAGGAAATCAAAACTTGGAACAACTTTGGGGCTATGCAATTTTCTTTTTAAATTATTGATTGTTTCTGTCATAATATACACATCAGTATATGATGGTGCAGAGACACACACTGACTGACACACTGCAAGACCAATCAACACACACAACACAGCAGCCAATCACCAGTTAGGGCACGGTCACTATAAAGACAGAGGGCACGAGTTTTCCCGCTCATTCGGGATGCAGCCTCTGAGACAGACAGAGCCCGCCGTCAGTAGCACAAACATCCAAAATGTGCTGGCAGTATAGACTGGTCAGGTTAGGCATAGGTCTTCAGTCAATCTAAGATAGTGTCGACCCACAGTGCAAGTATGTTTAACAGCTCTTAGTTAAATAAAATAGAGTTGTACTATTACAAGTGTTGGTAGCCTGTCTATGTTACTGCTAAGGTAAACGCAGTCTCCACAGATCCAGAATACCCAACACATAATGGTACCAGTATGTGATGTTAGAGTTTAATAGATCTACCTTCAAGTGATCTGCCTTCGACCAGCAATCAGCCATCCGGTAGTATGGACAGCGTCCGCCCTCCCCCGCCGCTCCGCATAACCAGCAACTTCGGTGCGAACTGGAAAATCTTTAAACAACGATTCCAGCTATACCTCGAAGCTACAGACCTGGAAGCTGCTTCAGACGCCAGGAAGATTGCTCTCTTCCTTTCCACGGCCGGGGACCACGCCATCCATATCTACAACTCTCTCACTTTCGCTGAAGGTGAAGACAAGTCCAAGTTCAAGATAGTGCTGCTCAAATTCTACAGTCACTGTGACATCGAGGTAAATGAACGTTTTGAGCGCTATGTCTTTCAACAGCGTCTGCAGGGTAAGGATGAACCTTTTCAATCTTTCCTCACCCACCTGCGCATCCTCGCGCAGTCCTGCAATTACGGCTCCACCTCCGATTCGATGATCCGTGACCAGATCGTTTTCGGTGTGCAATCGGACCCCCTACGCCAACAGCTCCTCAAGGTTAAACAGCTCACCCTTGCGATAGCCATCGAGACCTGTGTTCTGCATGAACATGCCACAAACCGATACTCGCACATTCAAGCAGCTGAAACGGCGCGACAAGGTCCCCACGAGGCAGAGCGGGTGCAAGCCATTAGACAACTCCAGGGCCTAAGCCTGGATGAGGGCGGCCATTTCACGGTGCTTTTCGCGGGCTCCCGCGCATGCGCGCACTGACCGAGGGTACGGCGAGGCCGCAGATATAAAATAAAATAGATTTGTACTATTACAAGTGTTGGTAGCCTGTCTATGTTACTGCTAAGGTAAACGCAGTCTCCACAGATCCAGAGTACCCAACACATCAGTTTCCGCTTCCACTACTCTCATGGGCTGCAGATTCCAGGTCATTACCACTCGCTGCATAAAGAAGCTCTTCCTCACATTCCCCTGCATCTCTTACCCAGAACCTTAAATTTGTTTTGCCTCGTCTTTGTACTGTCAGCCAATGGGAAGAATATTTTACTTGCCTTCCTTATTTAAACCTGCTATAATTCAATCAAATCTCCCCATCATCTCATTTGCTCCAAGGTACAATCCTTCTAACCTAATTTTGCAACTAAAACCCCAATCCCTGGAACTATTCTGTTAAATTTCCATTGCACCCTCTCAATGGCCTCGTATCTAAGGAAGGATGTGCTGGCCTTGGAAAGGGTCCAGAGGAGATTCACAAGAATGATCCCTGGAATGAAGAGCTTGTCGTATGAGGAACGGTTGAGGACTCTGGGTCTGTACTCGTTGAAGTTTAGAAGGATGAGGGGGGATCTTATTGAAACTTAAAGGATACTGCGTGGCCTGGATAGAGTGGACGTGGAGAGCATGTTTCCACTTGTAGGAAAAACTAGAAGCAGAGGGCACAATCTCAGACTAAAGGGACAATCCTTTAAAACAGAGATGAGGAGGAATTTCTCCAGCCAGAGGGTGGTGAATCTGTGGAACTCTTTGCCGCAGTAGGCTGTGGAGGCCAAATCACTTAGTGTCTTTAAAACAGAGATAGATAGGTTTTTGATCAATAAGGGGATCAGGGGTTATGGGGAGAAGGCAGGAGAATAGGGATGAGAAAACGATCAGCCATAATTGAATGGCGGAGCAGACTCGATAGGCCGAGTGGCCTAATTCTGCTCCTATGTCTTATGGTCTTATGACTCAAGGACCCTCACTTTCGTAAAGTGTGGTGACCAGAACTGGATACAAGATCTAGTTGGGACTTAAACCAGAGTTTTGTAAAAGTTCAGTAATAACGTTCCTGCTTTTGAACTCAATGCCTCTATTTATGAAGCCCATGATCCCAAATGCTTTGCTAACCAATCTCTCAATTTGTCCTGCCATCTTCAAAGATAAATGCACATGCGCTCGCAGATCCTTCTGTACCATGACCACAGCATTCTGTCCTTCAGACAATTTTCTTTTTTTTAAATTTAGAGTACCCAATTCATTTTTTCCAATTAAGGGTGACAAAACACAATTTTCTTTACCCGTCAGTCTGGCCTCAATAAAAGTCGAGATGGATTTGCAGGTATAGCATTAGTTATTTTATTTGACTTGCAAGCCTGACTCAGTTCACAGCGGTACAAAACACATCCTGCTTTCTGTACCTCCGGAATCGAGTGAGTCTGTAGGACAAAGGAATCTCTACTGATACATTCAAATGGCATCAAGTTTCACATACACGATTCCCATAGGTCATCCTATACCCCTCCTGACCTGGCCATACATCCTAATTGGCTCACTTCAAATCCCTTCATCTGGCCCCCTATGACCCAGTATCCTTTTCTCCTCCTTTGCTGGACACTCCTCCCCCTTGCTTTGCCATGCATTCTGAAATACTTTGTCTGTGAACTCACCAGAATGAGACTGGCCTATCTCTACATTACAGTAACTAATATCTCTAAAACAATGATTTTATATCACATTCGTCAAGGGCAATTTAGCGTGGCCAACCCACCTAACGTGCACACCTTTGGGTTGTGGGAGAGAAAACCCATGCAAACACGGGGAGAATGTGAAAACTCCACACGGACAGTGACCCAGAGCCGGGATAGAACCTGGGACCTCGGCGCGGTGAGGCAGCAATGCTAGCCACTGCGCCACCGTGTTGCCACTTCTGCCAATTTTCTAAAATCCAATTAGGCATTGACCCCCCCCCCGCCAATCTAAAAGCCTCAATTTTGTTGATCAGTTTTTATGTGGTACTTTGTCAAATGCTTCCTTAAAATTTGAAGACAAAATCCACCGCATTCCATTCATCAACATTCTTGGTGACTTTGTCACAAAAATTCAATTAGTCAAACAGAAATCTACTTTTTACAAATCCTTAATTAATCTTCAAGAACCTGTTTATTTTTTTGCCCAAAGATGTGCAGGTTAGATGGATTTGCTATGCAAAATTGCCCCTTAGTGTCCAAAATATTAGGTGTGTTTAGGGGAAATGGGGATAGGGAGGGGGCATGGGCCTAGGTAGAGTGCTCTTCGGAGGGTTGGTGCAGACTCTATGAGCCGAATGGCCTCCTTCTGCACTGTACTGATTCTGTGATCGTGGGAAGCATGGAAGCATTGTGGTAGCACAATTGCTTCACAGCTCCAGCGTCCCAGGTTCGATTCCCGGCTGGGTCACTGTCTGTGCGGAGTCTGCACATTCTCCCCGTGTCTGCGTGGCTTTCCTCCGGGTGCTCCGGTTTCCTTCCACAGTCCAAAGATGTGCGGGTTAGGTGGATTGGCCATGCTAAATTGTCCTTAGTGTCCCAAAAAAAAGGTTAAGTGGGGGTTACTGGGTTACGGGGATAGGGTAGGTAAGTGGGCTTGAGTAGGGTGCTCTTTGTAAGGGTTGGTGTAGACCTGATGGGCCGAATGGCCTCCTTCTGCACTGTAAATTCTATGATTCTAACTGGCCTGTAGCTGCTAGGACAGTCCTCCCATCCTTTCGTGAATAAGGGTGTTGCATTTGCCGCTCTTTAATCCTCTGGTCTGGTACCTCCCCCTCATCTACGGAAGATTAGAAGATTATGGTCAGTACCATCCACCATCTCCATCCCTGCGTTATTTAGCAACCTGCGATCAAGTCACCTGGACCAGGTAACTTACCTACTTTAAGAATACCCAGCTTTTCCAGTGCCTCCTCCCTTTCAATTTTCACTCTATCCATTGCCTCCACTATCTCTGCTTCTACTGACATTTTATCAGATTCCTCTTCCTTAATAAGCACGGATACAAATTATTTATTCATATTCTAGCCTTGCCCTACAATTCTAAAAATATATCACCCTCTTTGTCCCTAATAGGACCCACTCCACCTCTTACTACCCATTTACTACTGACATATCGGTGCTATCGAAGATTTTTGGGATCCCCTTTATTTTGATAGCCATTCTATTCTTATACACACTTTATGCCAGATGTATTTGCTGCTTTACCTTCCTTCCCAATCTCTTGAATTTGACCTGTTTCTCATTTAAATAATTCACCTGGGGCGAACCTTACCATATTTTTCAAACCGTCGGTTCCCTTGAGAAAACTGGTTTGAATCCCACTGACGCCAGCGGGAAATCTCACGGGATATCGAGCCTCTTTTACAAGATATTTTTTAACCACGTGAGTCACGCTGTGTTTGTGGTGGCCTGCCGATGTTTCGCTGGTCCCGGGGCAACTTCTCTGCAATCAGTGGGGTGCTCCTTATAAACACCTCCCCAGCACATTTTCCAGATCCAGTCGAGGGAATTGTTCCCAGGAAGCCAGCACCAAGATTCTCCGAGTGAGCCCCAACCAAATTCCTGGATGGTGTGCAGCGGAGGCGAGACGTCCATCCACTAAGGTCACCAATCCCTCCTGCAAGGCATTGGCTGCCTTAGTGACTCCAGGGGCGAAATTCTCCGGTATCGGCGCGATGTCCGCCGACCGGCGGCAGAAACGGCGCAAATCAGTCCGGCATCGCGCCGCCCCAAAGGTGCGGAATCCTCCGCCCCTTGACCAGTCGAGTCCTAACCCTGAGGGGCTAGGCCCGCGCTGGACTGATTTCCGCCCCGTCAGCTGGTGGAAGTGCCCCGCCAGCTGGCACGGAAATGACATTGCCGGGCGGCGCATGCGCGGGAGCGTTAGCGGCCGCTCACGGCATCCCTGCGCATGCACTGTGGAGGGAGTCTCTTCCTCCTCCGCCATGGTGGAGACCGTGGCAAAGGCGGAAGGAAGAGTGCCCCCACGGCACAGGGCCGCCCGCGGATCAGTGGGCCCCGATCGCGGGCCAGGCCACCGTGGGGGCACCCCCCCGGGGCCAGTTCGCCCCGCGCCCCCCCCAGGACCCCGGAGCTTGCCCGCACCGCTTTGTCCCGCCGGTAAGAGAGGTGATTTAATCTACGCCGGCGGGACAGGCATTCTAGCAGCGGGACATCGGCCCATCCGGGCCGGAGAATCGCGGGGGGGGGGGGGGGCCGCCAACCGGCGCGGCGCGATTCCCGCCCCCGCCGAATCTCCGGTGCCGGAGAATTCGGCAACCGGCGGTGGCGGGATTCACGCCAGCCCCCGGCGATTCACCAACCCGGCGGGGGGTCGGAGAATCTCGCCCCAGGTCACAGGAGAAGAGGATGGGCAACAGTGCCGGAAGAAGATGAATGACCTCCGTCGCGCAGCCTGCGTAGGTCTGCCTACTCATGTCTCCCACTGCACCCCTCCACACACCCTTCACACCACCACGCTGATCTCACACCCAGCCACCTCATGGGTTCCGAACACCTATCATGTGGCCCTCTTTTCGCCATTCTCACCCCCCCACCCCCACCCCGCAATGTTTCCACCAGTAGCTAATCTGTTCCTCACATCCCCACTCCCACTAAAGTCCCACAAATGCCAGACTTCATCTTCATCTGAACTGGCAGGACACCCGCCTACACTCTCCTCATCTGTCTCTTTGCAGGATAAACTCAAGCAGAAATGATGTGTGTGGGCATAGCCAGCCAAAGTATTCCCCGAGCTCAGATGCCTCGTGCCCTTTGAGGAAAGAGCCCTTGAGTTGGCTGTTGATGAGCAGGACCACATCTGTGCAGAGAGTGAAGAGAGGCTAGCAGATAAAAGTGAGACCGTCAAGACACGCAGTCATGGTTCAAGCCTTACCCGAGTAGCCTTGTTCTGTCATTTATCACCTGTGATGCACTGATGCCATCTCCCTTCCCTTACAGGGCAATCAGTCAACTAGCCCAGATCCTCCTTGCGCCATCTGGACACCATAGACCCAAGATGTTCCAAGGGAGATTTATCGGAGACCAGCATAGAAGAGATGTCACATCTGTCACCCGCACCCTCCACCAACGCAGATACTCACACTCGGTGGGATTAACTGGTGGGCAGGCTTCTGGATCACTCACTGGTGAGCAGCTCACAATTCAAGATCCACAGCAGGTGGAGGCAGGCATGTTCTAGGGAACCGGCACTCGGAGGAATGCCAGAGTCCGGGATTCTGATGAGCCCCTGGCTGATGACGTGTTCCTGGGTCAGGTCGTCCCAGAGCTGCTGGAGCTGCAAAGGCAGAGTCCTGAGCATCAGGATGTCAGGACAGCATCCCTCTTCGGACCGCAAGGCCTACTGGAGGAGACCCATTGCCTTCTGTCCAAGGAGATGATGCCGTCACTCCAATACAGCGAGGCGAACACTGCGAGGATGGCATCTGCAGTGCAGACTTTGGTACAGGAGGTGCACTCTATGGTGCAGCTCAGAACCTCCATGGGTGAGGGCACGAGCTACATGGTGCAGCGCATTAACTGCATGGTGCAGGCATTAGTGGGAATTCACGGGTATCAGAGCCAGTGGACAGTGGAGCTTCTGGATCTCAGTGCAGGTGCCCCTCCATCCCATGGAAGAGCACAGAGACCCCTGGACACCCAAAAGGGAAGAGGATCAGCAGGGGTGCAGGCCTAGGCCCATCCCATGAGACCCTTGGGATGCCCAGCCTTTCTGACACTTCCCCCCTCCCTCTAAATGACACACTCCAGACCCACACACCGAGGAGGGCAGCAGTGCAGCACCTCAAGGTCCAAGCGCCCCAGGGGACGCCCACCAAGGTCAACTCAAGCAACAAGGCGTGAAATACAGCAGGCCATCTCAACCCCAGCTGTGGATCCTGGAGATACATCTCGACATAGCGGGATGGTGGGGGAGAGTAAGACACATAGGCACCTAGTGGGCTTGGGAGAGTCTCAGCACCAGTACAAATAGGGCACTATTTTAATGTAGATCGCGTATGAAATATCAATTCATTCACCTAAAGATCCTCCAGACTGTCATTTCATAGTGCCATGATCTGCAAACCCTCGCGGAATTCAGCATTTCATCCATGTGCAGTGTGTGAATAGTAATGCTATGTCTCTACCACCACCCACACTGATGAGTTAATAAAGACATCCCCCTCCACGCTCCAGGCTCACACCCCAACCCCCCATCCAAGGAACGTGATTCCAACCGCCCCCACCAAGCTCCAAAGCTCAGGCCTCTAATGTCTGCCAAGTCTCTCCAGTTGAGGTCAGTCTCACTCTCTCACTGCTCCCCCTCAGTATCACTCTCTCACTGCTCCCTCTCAGTCTCACTCTCTCACTGCTCCCCCTCAGTATCACTCTCTCACTGCTCCCTCTCAGTCTCACTCTCTCACTGCTCCCTCTCAGTCTCACTCTCTCACTGCTCCCTCTCAGTCTCACTCTCTCACTGCTCCCCCTCAGTATCACTCTCTCACTGCTCCCTCTCAGTCTCACTCTCTCACTGCTCCCTCTCAGTCTCACGCTCTCACTGCTCCCTCTCAGTCTCACTCTCTCACTGCTCCCCCTCAGTCTCACTCTCTCACTACTCCTTCTCAGTCACACTCTCTCACTGCTCCCTCTCAGGCTCACTCTCTCACTGTTCCCTCTCAGTCTCACTCTCTCACTGCTCCCCCTCAGTCTCACTCACTCATTGCTCCCTCTTAGTCTCACTCTCTCACTGCGTTCTCTCAGTCTCTCTCTCAATGCTCCCTCTCAGTCTCACTCTCAGTCTCACTCTCTCATTGCTCCCTCTCAGTCTCTCTCTCATTGCTCCCTCTCTGTCTCACTCTCACTGTTTGTTCCCTCCCAGTCTCACACTCTCACTGCTCACTCTCAGTCTCACTCTCTCACTGCTCCCCCTCAGTCTCACTGCTCCTTCTCAGTCTCACTCTCTCACTGCTCCCTCTCAGTCTCACTCTCTCACTGCTCCTTCTCAGTCTCACTCTCTCACTGCTCCCACTCAGTCTCACTGCTACTTCTCAGTCTCACTCTCTCACTGCTCCCTCTCAGGCTCACTCTCTCACTGCTCCCTCTCAGGCTCACTCTCTCACTGCTCCTTCTCAGGCTCACTCTCTCACTGCGCCCCCTCAGTCTCACTCTCTCACTGCTCCCCCTCAGTCTCACTCTCTCACTGCTCCCTCTCAGTCTCACTCTCTCACTGCGGCCCCTCAGTCTCACTCTCTCACTGCTCCCTCTCAGTCTCACTCTCTCACTGCTCCCTCTCAGTCTCACTCTCTCACTGCTCCTTTTCAGTCGCACTCTCTCACTGCTCCCTCTCAGTCTCACTCTCTCACTGCTCCCTCTCAGTCTCACTCTCTCACTGCTCCCTCTCAGTCTCACTCTCTACTGCTCCCCTTCAGTCTCACTCTCTCACTGCTCCATCTCAGTCTCACTCTCTCACTGCTCCCTCTCAGCCTCACTATCTCTCGGCTCCCTCTCAGCCTCACTCTCTCACTGTTCCCTCTCGACTGCTCCCCCTCAGTCTCACTCTCTCACTGCTCCCTCTCAGTCTCACTCTCTCACTGCTCCCTCTCAGTCTCACTCTCTCACTGCTCCCTCTCAGTCTCACTCTCTACTGCTCCCCCTCAGTCTCACTCTCTCACTGCTCCCTCTCAGCCTCACTCTCTCACTACTCCTTCTCAGTCACACTCTCTCACTGCTCCCTCTCAGGCTCACTCTCTCACTGCTCCCCCTCAGTCTCACTCTCTCACTCACTCACTGATCCCTCTTAGTCTCACTCTCTCACTGCGTTCTCTCAGTCTCTCTCTCTCAATGCTCCCTCTCAGTCTCACTCTGTCATTGCTCCCTCTCAGTCTCTCTCTCATTGCTCCCTCTCTGTCTCACTCTCACGGTTTGTTCCCTCCCAGTCTCACTCTCTCACTGCTCCCCCTCAGTCTCACTCTCTCGCTGCTCCCTCTCAGTCTCACTCTCTCACTGCTCCCTCTCAGTCTCACTCTCTCACTGCTCCATCTCAGTCTCACTCTCTCACTGCTCCCCCTCAGTCTCAATCTCTCACTGCTCCCCCTCAGTCTCACTCTCTCACTGCTCCCTCTCAGTCTCACTGCTCCCTCTCAGTCTCACTTTCTCACTGCTCCTTCTCAGTCACACTCTCTCACTGCTCCCCCTCAGTCTCACTCTCTCACTGCTCCCTCTCAGTCTCACTCTCTCACTGCTCCCTCTCAGTCTCACTCTCTCATTGCTCCCTCTCAGTCTCACTCTCTCACTGCTCCCCCTCAGTCTCACTCTCTCACTGCTCCCTCTCAGTCTCACTCTCTCACTGCTCCCTCTCAGTCACATTCTCTCACTGCTCCCTCTCAGTCTCACTCTCTCACTGCTCCTTCTCAGTCTCACTCTCTCACTGCTCTCTCTCAGTCACATTCTCTCACTGCTCCCGCACAGTCTCACTCTCTCATTGCTCCCTCTGAGTCTCACTCTCCCACGGCTCCATCTCAGTCTCACTCTCTCACTGCTCCCCCTCAGTCTCAATCTCTCACTGCTCCATCTCAGTCTCACTCTCTCTCTGCTCCCTCTCAATCTCACTCTCTCACTGCTCCCTCTCAGTCTCACTCTCTCTCTGCTCCCTCTCAGTCTCACTCTCTCACTGCTCCCTCTCAGTCTCACTCTCTCATTGCTCCCTCTCAGTCTCACTCTCTCACTGCTCCCTCTCAGTCTCACTCTCTCACTGCTCCATCTCAGTCACACTCTCTCACTGCTCCCTCTCAGTCTCACTCTCTCAATGCTCCCTCTCAGTCTCACTCTCTCACTGCTCCCTCTCAGTCTCACTCTCTCACTGCTCCCTCTCAGTCTCACTCTCTCACTGCTCCCCCTCAGTCTCACTCTCTCACTGCTCCCGCTCAGTCTCACTCTCGCACTGCTCCCTCTCAGTCTCACTCTCTCACAGCTCCCTCTCAGTCTCACTGCTCCCCCTCAGTCTCACTCTCTCACTGCTCCCTCTCAATCTCAATCTCTCACTGCTCCTTCTCAGTCACACTCTCTCACTGCTCCCTCTCAGTCTCACTCACTCACTGCTCCTCTCAGTCTCACTCTCTCACTGCTCCCTCAGTCTCACTCCCTCACTGCTCCCCCTCAGTCTCACTCTCTCACTGCTCCCTTTCAGGCTCACTCTCTCACTGCTCCCTCTCAGTCTCACTGCTCCCCCTCAGTCTCACTCTCTCACTGCTCACTCTCAGTCTCACAGCTCCCCCTCATTCACACTCTCTCACTGCTCCCTCTCAGGCTCACTCTCTCACTGCTCCCCCTCAGTCTCACTCTCTCACTGCTCCCCCTCAGTCTCACTCTCTCACTGCTCCCTCTCAGTCTCACTGCTCCCTCTCAGTCTCACTTTCTCACTGCTCCTTCTCAGTCACACTCTCTCACTGCTCCCCCTCAGTCTCACTCTCTCACTGCTCCCTCTCAGTCTCACTCTCTCACTGCTCCCTCTCAGTCTCACTCTCTCACTGCTCCCCCTCAGTCTCACTCTCTCACTGCTCCCTCTCAGTCTCACTCTCTCGCTGCTCCCTCTCAGTCTCAATCTCTCACTGCTCCATCTCAGTCTCACTCTCTCACTGCTCCCCCTCATTCACACTCTCTCACTGCTCCCTCTCAGTCTCACTCTCTCACTGCTCCCCCTCAGTCTCACTCTCTCACTGCTCCCTCTCAGTCTCACTCTCTCATTGCTCCCTCTCAGTCTCACTCTCTCACTGCGTTCTCTCAGTCTCTCTCTCAATGCTCCCTCTCAGTCTCACTCTCAGTCTCACTCTCTCATTGCTCCCTCTCAGTCGCTCTCTCATGGCTCCCTCTGTCTCACTCTCACTGGTTGTTCCCTCCCAGTCTCACACTCTCACTGCTCACTTTCAGTCTCACTCTCTCACTGCTCCCCCTCAGTCTCACTCTCTCACTGCTCCCTCTCAGTCTCACTCTCTCACTGCTCCCTCTCAGTCTCACTCTCTCACTGCTCCCTCTCAGTCTCACTCTCTCACTGCTCCCTCTCAGTCTCACTCTCTACTGCTCCCCTTCAGTCTCACTCTCTCACTGCTCCATCTCAGTCTCACTCTCTCACTGCTCCCTCTCAGCCTCACTCTCTCTCGGCTCCCTCTCAGCCTCACTCTCTCACTGTTCCCTCTCGACTGCTCCCCCTCAGTCTCACTCTCTCACTGCTCCCTCTCAGTCTCACTCTCTCACTGCTCCTTCTCAGCCTCACTCTCTCACTACTCCTTCTCAGTCACACTCTCTCACTGCTCCCTCTCAGGCTCACTCTCTCACTGCTCCCCCTCAGTCTCACTCTCTCACTCAGTCTCACTCACTCACTGCTCCCTCTTAGTCTCACTCTCTCACTGCGTTCTCTCAGTCTCTCTCTCAATGCTCCCTCTCCGTCTCACTCTGTCATTGCTCCCTCTCAGTCTCTCTCTCATTGCTCCCTCTCTGTCTCACTCTCACGGTTTGTTCCCTCCCAGTCTCACTCTCTCACTGCTCCCCCTCAGTCTCACTCTCTCGCTGCTCCCTCTCAGTCTCACTCTCTCACTGCTCCCTCTCAGTCTCATTCTCTCACTGCTCCATCTCAGTCTCACTCTCTCACTGCTCCCCCTCAGTCTCAATCTCTCACTGCTCTCCCTCAGTCTCACTCTCTCACTGCTCCCTCCCAGTCTCACTCTCTCACTGCTCCCCCTCAGTCTCAATCTCTCACTGCTCCATCTCAGTCTCACTCTCTCTCTGCTCCCTCTCAGTCTCACTCTCTCACTGCTCCCTCTCAGTCTCACTCTCTCATTGCTCCCTCTCAGTCTCACTCTCTCACTGCTCCCCCTCAGTCTCACTCTCTCACTGCTCCCTCTCAGTCTCACTCTCTCACTGCTCCCTCTCAGTCACATTCTCTCACTGCTCCCTCTCAGTCTCACTCTCTCACTGCTCCTTCTCAGTCTCACTCTCTCACTGCTCTCTCTCAGTCACATTCTCTCACTGCTCCCGCTCAGTCTCACTCTCTCACTGCTCCCTCTGAGTCTCACTCTCCCACTGCTCCATCTCAGTCTCACTCTCTCACTGCTCCCTCTCAGTCTCACTCTCTCACTACTCCCTCTCAGTCTCACTCTCTCATTGCTCCCTCTCAGTCTCACTCTCTCACTGCTCCCTCTCAGTCTCACTCTCTCACTGCTCCCCCTCAGTCTCAATCTCTCACTGCTCCATCTCAGTCTCACTCTCTCTCTGCTCCCTCTCAGTCTCACTCTCTCACTGCTCCCTCTCAGTCTCACTCTCTCATTGCTCCCTCTCAGTCTCACTCTCTCACTGCTCCCCCTCAGTCTCACTCTCTCACTGCTCCCTCTCAGTCTCACTCTCTCACTGCTCCCTCTCAGTCACATTCTCTCACTGCTCCCTCTCAGTCTCACTCTCTCACTGCTCCTTCTCAGTCTCACTCTCTCACTGCTCTCTCTCAGTCACATTCTCTCACTGCTCCCGCTCAGTCTCACTCTCTCACTGCTCCCTCTGAGTCTCACTCTCCCACTGCTCCATCTCAGTCTCACTCTCTCACTGCTCCCTCTCAGTCTCACTCTCTCACTACTCCCTCTCAGTCTCACTCTCTCATTGCTCCCTCTCAGTCTCACTCTCTCACTGCTCCCTCTCAGTCTCACTCTCTCACTGCTCCCTCTCAGTCTCACTCTCTCACTGCTCCCTCTCAGTCTCACTCTCTCACTGCTCCCTCTCAGTCTCACTCTCTCACTGCTCCCTCTCAGTCTCACTCTCTCACTGCTCCCCCTCAGTCTCACTCTCTCACTGCTCCCCCTCAGTCTCACTCTCGCACTGCTCCCTCTCAGTCTCACTCTCTCACAGCTCCCTCTCAGTCTCACTGCTCCCCCTCAGTCTCACTCTCTCACTGCTCACTCTCAGTCTCACAGCTCCCCCTCATTCACACTCTCTCACTGCTCCCTCTCAGGCTCACTCTCTCACTGCTCCCCCTCAGTCTCACTCTCTCACTGCTCCCCCTCAGTCTCACTCTCTCACTGCTCCCTCTCAGTCTCACTGCTCCCTCTCAGTCTCACTTTCTCACTGCTCCTTCTCAGTCACACTCTCTCACTGCTCCCCCTCAGTCTCACTCTCTCACTGCTCCCTCTCAGTCTCACTCTCTCACTGCTCCCTCTCAGTCTCACTCTCTCACTGCTCCCCCTCAGTCTCACTCTCTCACTGCTCCCTCTCAGTCTCACTCTCTCGCTGCTCCCTCTCAGTCTCACTCTCTCGCTGCTCCCTCTCAGTCTCACTCTCTCACTGCGTTCTCTCAGTCTCTCTCTCAATGCTCCCTCTCAATGCTCCCTCTCAGTCTCACTCTCTCATTGCTCCCTCTCAGTCGCTCTCTCATGGCTCCCTCTGTCTCACTCTCACTGGTTGTTCCCTCCCAGTCTCACACTCTCACTGCTCACATTCAGTCTCACTCTCTCACTGCTCCCCCTCAGTCTCACTCTCTCACTGCTCCCTCTCAGTCTCATTCTCTCACTGCTCCCTCTCAGTCTCACTCTCTCACTGCTCCCTCTCAGTCTCACTCGCTCACTGCTTGCTCTCAGTCTCACTGCTCCCTCTCAGTCTCACTCTCTCACTGCTCGCTCTCAGTCTCACTGCTCCCTCTCAGTCTCACCCTCTCACTGCTCCCTCTCAGGCTCACTCTCTCACTGTTCCCTCTCAGTCTCACTCTCTCACTGCTCCCTCTCACTCTCACTCTCTCACTGCTGCCTCTCAGGCTCACTCTCTCACTGCTCCCTCTCAGTCTCACTCTCTCAATGCTCCCTCTCAGTCACACTGCTCCCCCTCAGTCTCACTCTCTCACTGCTCCCTCTCAGTCTCACATTCTCACTGCTCCCCCTCATTCACACTCTCTCACTGCTCCCCCTCAGTCTCAATCTCTCACTGCTCCCCCTCAGTCTCATTCTCTCACTGCTCCCTCTCAGTCTCACTCTCTCACTGCTCCTTCTCAGTCTCACTCTCTCTCTGCTCCCTCTCAGTCTCACTGCTCCCTCTCAGTCTCACTCTCTCACTGCTCCCTCTCAGTCTCACTCTCTCACTGCTCCCTCTCAGTCTCACTCTCTCACTGCTCCCCCTCAGTCTCACTCTCTCACTGCTCCCTCTCAGTCTCACTGCTCCCTCTCAGGCTCACTCTCTCACTGCTCCCTCTCAGGCTCACTCTCTCACTGCGCCCCCTCAGTCTCACTCTCTCACTGCTCCCTCTTAGTCTCACTCTCTCACTGCGTTCTCTCAGTCTCACTCTGTCATTGCTCCCTCTCAGTCTCTCTCTCATTGCTCCCTCTCTGTCTCACTCTCACGGTTTGTTCCTTCCCAGTCTCACTCTCTCACTGCTCCCCCTCAGTCTCACTCTCTCACTGCTCTTTCTCAGTCTCACTCTCTCACTGCTCCCTCTCAGTCACATTCTCTCACTGCTCCCTCTCAATCTCACTCTTTCACTGCTCCTTCTCAGTCTCACTCTCTCACTGCTCCCTCTCAGTCACATTCTCTCACTGCTCCCCCTCAGTCTCACTCTCTCACTGCTCCCCCTCAGTCTCACTCTCTCGCTGCTCCCTCTCAGTCTCACTCTCTCACTGCTCCATCTCAGTCTCGCTCTCTCACTGCTCCCCCTCAGTCTCACTCTCTCACTGCTCCCTCTCAGTCACACTGCTCCCCCTCAGTCTCACTTTCTCACTGCTCCCTCTCAGTCTCACATTCTCACTGCTCCCCCTCATTCACACTCTCTCACTGCTCCCCCTCAGTCTCAATCTCTCACTGCTCCCCCTCAGTCTCACTCTCTCACTGCTCCCTCTCAGTCTCACATTCTCACTGCACCCCCTCATTCACACTCTCTCACTGCTCCCTCCCAGTCTCACTCTCTCGCTGCTCCCTCTCAGTCTCATTCTCTCACTGCTCCCTCTCAGTCTCACTCTCTCACTGCCCCCCCTCAGTCTCACTGTCTCACTGCTCCGTCTCAGTCACACTCTCTCACGGCTCCCCCTCAGTCTCACTGCTCCCACTCAGTCTCACTCTCTCACTGCTCCCCCTCAGTCTCACTCTCTCACTGCTCCCTCTCAGTCTCACTCTCTCACTGCTCCCTCTCAGTCTCACTCTCTCACTGCTCCCCCTCAGTCTCACTCTCTCACTGCTTCCCCTCAGTCTCACTCTCTCACTGCTCCCTCTCAGTCTCACTGCTCCCTCTCAGGCTCACTCTCTCACTGCTCCCTCTCAGGCTCACTCTCTCACTGCTCCCTCTTAGTCTCACTCTCTCACTGCGTTCTCTCAGTCTCTCTCTCAATGCTCCCTCTCAGTCTCACTCTGTCATTGCTCCCTCTCAGTCTCTCTCTCATTGCTCCCTCTCTGTCTCACTCTCACGGTTTGTTCCCTCCCAGTCTCACTCTCTCACTGCTCCCCCTCAGTCTCACTCTCTCACTGCTCTTTCTCAGTCTGACTCTCTCACTGCTCCCTCAGTCACATTCTCTCACTGCTCCCTCTCAATCTCACTCTTTCACTGCTCCTTCTCAGTCTCACTCTCTCACTGCTCCCTCTCAGTCACATTCTCTCACTGCTCCCCCTCAGTCTCACTCTCTCACTGCTCCCCCTCAGTCTCACTCTCTCGCTGCTCCCTCTCAGTCTCACTCTCTCACTGCTCCATCTCAGTCTCAATCTCTCACTGCTCCCCCTCAGTCTCAATCTCTCACTGCTCCCCCTCAGTCTCACTCTCTCACTGCTCCCTCTCAGTCTCACTCTCTCACTGCTCCATCTCAGTCTCACTCTCTCACTGCTCCCCCTCAGTCTCACTCTCTCACTGCTCCCCCTCAGTCTCACTCTCTCGCTGCTCCCTCTCAGTCTCACTCTCTCACTGCTCCATCTCAGTCTCACTCTATCACTGCTCCCCCTCAGTCTCAATCTCTCACTGCTCCCTCTCAGGCTCACTCTCTCACTGCTCCCTCTCAGGCTCACTCTCTCACTGCGCCCCCTCAGTCTCACTCTCTCACTGCTCCCTCTTAGTCTCACTCTCTCACTGCGTTCTCTCAGTCTCTCTCTCAATGCTCCCTCTCAGTCTCACTCTGTCATTGCTCCCTCTCAGTCTCTCTCTCATTGCTCCCTCTCTGTCTCACTCTCACGGTTTGTTCCCTCCCAGTCTCACTCTCTCACTGCTCCATCTCAGTCTCACTCTCTCACTGCTCCCCCTCAGTCTCACTCTCTCACTGCTCCCCCTCAGTCTCACTCTCTCGCTGCTCCCTCTCAGTCTCACTCTCTCACTGCTCCCTCTCAGGCTCACTCTCTCACTGCTCCCTCTCAGGCTCACTCTCTCACTGCGCCCCCTCAGTCTCACTCTCTCACTGCTCCCTCTTAGTCTCACTCTCTCACTGCGTTCTCTCAGTCTCTCTCTCAATGCTCCCTCTCAGTCTCACTCTGTCATTGCTCCCTCTCAGTCTCTCTCTCATTGCTCCCTCTCAGTCTCTCTCTCACGGTTTGTTCCCTCCCAGTCTCACTCTCTCACTGCTCCCCCTCAGTCTCTCTCTCACTGCTCCATCTCAGTCTCACTCTCTCACTGCTCCCTCTCAGTCACATTCTCTCACTGCTCCCCCTCAGTCTCACTCTCTCACTGCTCTCCCTCAGTCTCACTCTATCGCTGCTCCCTCTCAGTCTCACTCTCTCACTGCTCCATCTCAGTCTCACTCTCTCACTGCCCCCCCTCAGTCTCAATCTCTCACTGCTCCATCTCAGTCTCACTCTCTCTCTGCTCCCTCTCAGTCTCACTCTCTCACTGCTCCCTCTCAGTCTCACTCTCTCATTGCTCCCTCTCAGTCTCACTCTCTCACTGCTCCCCCTCAGTCTCACTCTCTCACTGCTCCTTCTCAGTCTCACTCTCTCACTGCTCCCTCTCAGTCTCATTCTCTCACTGCTCCCTCTCAGTCTCACTCTCTCACTGCTCCTTCTCAGTCTCACTCTCTCACTGCTCCCCCTCAGTCTCCATCTCTCACTGCTCCATCTCAGTCTCACTTTCTCTCTGCACCCTCTCAGTCTCACTCTCTCTCTGCTCCCTCTCAGTCTCACTCTCTCATTGCTCCCACTCAGTCTCACTCTCTCACTGCTCCCTCTCAGTCTCACTCTCTCACTGCTCCCTCTCAGTCTCACTCCCTCACTGCTCCCCCTCAGTCTCACTCTCTCGCTGCTCCCTCTCAGTCTCACTCTCTCACTGCTCCCTCTCAGTCTCACTCCCTCACTGCTCCCCCTCAGTCTCACTCTCTCGCTGCTCCCTCTCAGTCTCACTCTCTCACTGCACCCTCTCAGTCTAACTCCCTCACTGCTCCCCCTCAGTCTCACTCTCTCGCTGCTCCCTCTCAGTCTCACTCTCTCACTGCTCCCTCTCAGTCTCACTCTCTCACTGCTCCATCTCAGTCACACTCTCTCACTGCTCCCCCTCAGTCTCACTCTCTCACTGCTCCCCCTCAGTCTCAGTCTCTCACTGCTCCCTCTCAGTCTCACTCTCTCACTGCTCCCTCTCAGTCTCACTGCTCCCTCTCAGTCTCACTCTCTCACTGCTCCCCCTCACTCTCACTGTCTCACTGCTCCGTCTCAGTCACACTCTCTCACGGCTCCCCCTCAGTCTCACTGCTCCCACTCAGTCTCACTCTCTCACTGCTCCCCCTCAGTCTCACTCTCTCACTGCTCCCCCTCAGTCTCACTCTCTCACTGCTCCCCCTCAGTCTCACTCTCTCACTGCTCCCTCTCAGTCTCACTGCTCCCTCTCAGGCTCACTCTTTCACTGCTCCCTCTCAGGCTCACTCTCTCACTGCGTTCTCTCAGTCTCTCTCTCAATGCTCCCTCTCAGTCTCACTCTGTCATTGCTCCCTCTCAGTCTCTCTCTCATTGCTCCCTCTCTGTCTCACTCTCACGGTTTGTTCCCTCCCAGTCTCACTCTCTCACTGCTCCCCCTCAGTCTCACTCTCTCACTGCTCTTTCTCAGTCTCACTCTCTCACTGCTCCCTCTCAGTCACATTCTCTCACTGCTCCCTCTCAATCTCACTCTTTCACTGCTCCTTCTCAGTCTCACTCTCTCACTGCTCCCTCTCAGTCACATTCTCTCACTGCTCCCCCTCAGTCTCACTCTCTCACTGCTCCCCCTCAGTCTCACTGCTCCCTCTCAGTCTCACTGCTCCCCCTCAGTCTCACTCTCTCACTGCTCCCTCCCAGGCTCACTCTCTCACTGCTCCCTCTCAGTCTCACTCTCTCACTGCTCCTTCTCAGTCACATTCTCTCACTGCTCCCCCTCAGTTTCACTCTCTCACTGCTCCCTCTCAGGCTCACTCTCTCACTGCTCCCTCAAGTCTCACATTCTCACTCTGTCACTGCTCCCTCTCATGCTCACTCTCTCACTGCTCCCCCTCAGTCTCACTCTCTCACTGCTCCCCCTCAGTCTCACTCTCTCACTGTTCCCCCTCAGTCTCACTCTCTCACTGCTCCTCCTCAGTCTCATTCTCTCACTGCTCCCTCTCAGTCTCATTCGCTCACTCCTCCCTCTCAGTCACACTCTCTCACTGCTCCCCCTCAGTCTCAGTCTCTCACTGCTCCCTCTCAGTCTCACTCTCTCACTGCTCCCTCTCAGTCTCACTGCTCCCTCTCAGTCTCACTCTCTCACTGCTCCCCCTCAGTCTCACTGTCTCACTGCTCCGTCTCAGTCACACTCTCTCACGGCTCCCCCTCAGTCTCACTGCTCCCACTCAGTCTCACTCTCTCACTGCTCCCCCTCAGTCTCACTCTCTCACTGCTCCCTCTCAGTCTCACTCTCTCACTGCTCCCTCTCAGTCTCACTCTCTCACTGCTCCCCCTCAGTCTCACTCTCTCACTGCTCCCCCTCAGTCTCACTCTCTCACTGCTCCCTCTCAGTCTCACTGCTCCCTCTCAGGCTCACTCTCTCACTGCTCCCTCTCAGGCTCACTCTCTCACTGCGCCCCCTCAGTCTCACTCTCTCACTGCGTTCTCTCAGTCTCTCTCTCAATGCTCCCTCTCAGTCTCACTCTCACGGTTTGTTCCCTCCCAGTCTCACTCTCTCACTGCTCCCCCTCAGTCTCACTCTCTCACTGCTCTTTCTCAGTCTCACTCTCTCACTGCTCCCTCTCAGTCACATTCTCTCACTGCTCCCTCTCAATCTCACTCTTTCACTGCTCCTTCTCAGTCTCACTCTCTCACTGCTCCCTCTCAGTCACATTCTCTCACTGCTCCCCCTCAGTCTCACTCTCTCACTGCTCCCCCTCAGTCTCACTCTCTCGCTGCTCCCTCTCAGTCTCACTCTCTCACTGCTCCATCTCAGTCTCACTCTCTCACTGCTCCCCCTCAGTCTCACTCTCTCACTGCTCCCTCTCAGTCACACTGCTCCCCCTCAGTCTCACTTTCTCACTGCTCCCTCTCAGTCTCACATTCTCACTGCTCCCCCTCATTCACACTCTCTCACTGCTCCCCCTCAGTCTCAATCTCTCACTGCTCCCCCTCAGTCTCACTCCCTCACTCCTCCCTCTCAGTCTCACATTCTCACTGCACCCCCTCATTCACACTCTCTCACTGCTCCCTCCCAGTCTCACTCTCTCGCTGCCCCCTCTCAGTCTCATTCTCTCACTGCTCCCTCTCAGTCTCACTCTCTCACTGCTACTTCTCAGTCTCACTCTCTCACTGCTCCCTCTCAGTCTCACTGCTCCCTCTCAGTCTCACTCTCTCACTGCTCCCCCTCAGTCTCACTGTCTCACTGCTCCGTCTCAGTCACACTCTTTCACGGCTCCCCCTCAGTCTCACTGCTCCCACTCAGTCTCACTCTCTCACTGCTCCCCCTCAGTCTCACTCTCTCACTGCTCCCTCTCAGTCTCACTCTCTCACTGCTCCCTCTCAGTCTCACTCTCTCACTGCTCCCCCTCAGTCTCACTCTCTCACTGCTCCCCCTCAGTCTCACTCTCTCACTGCTCCCTCTCAGTCTCACTGCTCCCTCTCAGGCTCACTCTCTCACTGCTCCCTCTCAGGCTCACTCTCTCACTGCGCCCCCTCAGTCTCACTCTCTCACTGCTCCCTCTTAGTCTCACTCTCTCACTGCGTTCTCTCAGTCTCTCTCTCAATGCTCCCTCTCAGTCTCACTCTGTCATTGCTCCCTCTCAGTCTCTCTCTCATTGCTCCCTCTCTGTCTCACTCTCACGGTTTGTTCCCTCCCAGTCTCACTCTCTCACTGCTCCCCCTCAGTCTCACTCTCTCACTGCTCTTTCTCAGTCTCACTCTCTCACTGCTCCCTCTCAGTCACATTCTCTCACTGCTCCCTCTCAATCTCACTCTTTCACTGCTCCTTCTCAGTCTCACTCTCTCACTGCTCCCTCTCAGTCACATTCTCTCACTGCTCCCCCTCAGTCTCACTCTCTCACTGCTCCCCCTCAGTCTCACTCTCTCGCTGCTCCCTCTCAGTCTCACTCTCTCACTGCTCCATCTCAGTCTCACTCTCTCACTGCTCCCCCTCAGTCTCACTCTCTCACTGCTCCCTCTCAGTCACACTGCTCCCCCTCAGTCTCACTTTCTCACTGCTCCCTCTCAGTCTCACATTCTCACTGCTCCCCCTCATTCACACTCTCTCACTGCTCCCCCTCAGTCTCAATCTCTCACTGCTCCCCCTCAGTCTCACTCCCTCACTCCTCCCTCTCAGTCTCACATTCTCACTGCACCCCCTCATTCACACTCTCTCACTGCTCCCTCCCAGTCTCACTCTCTCGCTGCTCCCTCTCAGTCTCATTCTCTCACTGCTCCCTCTCAGTCTCACTCTCTCACTGCTACTTCTCAGTCTCACTCTCTCACTGCTCCCTCTCAGTCTCACTGCTCCCTCTCAGTCTCACTCTCTCACTGCTCCCCCTCAGTCTCACTGTCTCACTGCTCCGTCTCAGTCACACTCTTTCACGGCTCCCCCTCAGTCTCACTGCTCCCACTCAGTCTCACTCTCTCACTGCTCCCCCTCAGTCTCACTCTCTCACTGCTCCCTCTCAGTCTCACTCTCTCACTGCTCCCTCTCAGTCTCACTCTCTCACTGCTCCCCCTCAGTCTCACTCTCTCACTGCTCCCCCTCAGTCTCACTCTCTCACTGCTCCCTCTCAGTCTCACTGCTCCCTCTCAGGCTCACTCTCTCACTGCTCCCTCTCAGGCTCACTCTCTCACTGCTCCCTCTTAGTCTCACTCTCTCACTGCGTTCTCTCAGTCTCTCTCTCAATGCTCCCTCTCAGTCTCACTCTGTCATTGCTCCCTCTCAGTCTCTCTCTCATTGCTCACTCTCTGTCTCTCTCTCATTGCTCCCTCTCTGTCTCACTCTCACGGTTTGTTCCCTCCCAGTCTCACTCTCTCACTGCTCCCCCTCAGTCTCACTCTCTCACTGCTCTTTCTCAGTCTCACTCTCTCACTGCTCCCTCTCAGTCACATTCTCTCACTGCTCCCTCTCAATCTCACTCTTTCACTGCTCCTTCTCAGTCTCACTCTCTCACTGCTCCCTCTCAGTCACATTCTCTCACTGCTCCCCTTCAGTCTCACTCTCTCGCTGCTCCCTCTCAGTCTCACTCTCTCACTGCTCCATCTCAGTCTCACTCTCTCACTGCTTCCCCTCAGTCTCAATCTCTCACTGCTCCCCCTCAGTCTCACTCTCTCACTGCTCCCTCTCAGTCTCACTCTCTCACTGCTCCATCTCAGTCTCACTCTCTCACTGCTCCATCTCAGTCTCACTCTCTCACTGCTCCCTCTCAGTCTCACTCTCTCACTGCTCCATCTCAGTCTCACTCTCTCACTGCTCCCTCTTAGTCTCACTCTCTCACTGCGTTCTCTCAGTCTCTCTCTCAATGCTCCCTCTCAGTCTCACTCTGTCATTGCTCCCTCTCAGTCTCTCTCTCATTGCTCCCTCTCTGTCTCACTCTCACGGTTTGTTCCCTCCCAGTCTCACTCTCTCACTGCTCCCCCTCAGTCTCACTCTCTCACTGCTCCATCTCAGTCTCACTCTCTCACTGCTCCCTCTCAGTCACATTCTCTCACTGCTCCCCCTCAGTCTCACTCTCTCACTGCTCTCCCTCAGTCTCACTCTATCGCTGCTCCCTCTCAGTCTCACTCTCTCACTGCTCCGTCTCAGTCACACTCTTTCACGGCTCCCCCTCAGTCTCACTGCTCCCATTCAGTCTCACTCTCTCACTGCTCCCCCTCAGTCTCACTCTCTCACTGCTCCCTCTCAGTCTCACTCTCTCACTGCTCCCTCTCAGTCTCACTCTCTCACTGCTCCCCCTCAGTCTCACTCTCTCACTGCTCCCCCTCAGTCTCACTCTCTCACTGCTCCCTCTCAGTCTCACTGCTCCCTCTCAGGCTCACTCTCTCACTGCTCCCTCTCAGGCTCACTCTCTCACTGCGCCCCCTCAGTCTCACTCTCTCACTGCTCCCTCTTAGTCTCACTCTCTCACTGCGTTCTCTCAGTCTCTCTCTCAATGCTCCCTCTCAGTCTCACTCTGTCATTGCTCCCTCTCAGTCTCTCTCTCATTGCTCCCTCTCTGTCTCACTCTCACGGTTTGTTCCCTCCCAGTCTCACTCTCTCACTGCTCCCCTCAGTCTCACTCTCTCACTGCTCTTTCTCAGTCTCACTCTCTCACTGCTCCCTCTCAGTCACATTCTCTCACTGCTCCCTCTCAATCTCACTCTTTCACTGCTCCTTCTCAGTCTCACTCTCTCACTGCTCCCTCTCAGTCACATTCTCTCACTGCTCCCCCTCAGTCTCACTCTCTCACTGCTCCCCCTCAGTCTCACTCTCTCGCTGCTCCCTCTCAGTCTCACTCTCTCACTGCTCCATCTCAGTCTCACTCTCTCACTGCTCCCCCTCAGTCTCACTCTCTCACTGCTCCCTCTCAGTCACACTGCTCCCCCTCAGTCTCACTTTCTCACTGCTCCCTCTCAGTCTCACATTCTCACTGCTCCCCCTCATTCACACTCTCTCACTGCTCCCCCTCAGTCTCAATCTCTCACTGCTCCCCCTCAGTCTCACTCCCTCACTCCTCCCTCTCAGTCTCACATTCTCACTGCACCCCCTCATTCACACTCTCTCACTGCTCCCTCCCAGTCTCACTCTCTCGCTGCTCCCTCTCAGTCTCATTCTCTCACTGCTCCCTCTCAGTCTCACTCTCTCACTGCTACTTCTCAGTCTCACTCTCTCACTGCTCCCTCTCAGTCTCACTGCTCCCTCTCAGTCTCACTCTCTCACTGCTCCCCCTCAGTCTCACTGTCTCACTGCTCCGTCTCAGTCACACTCTTTCACGGCTCCCCCTCAGTCTCACTGCTCCCACTCAGTCTCACTCTCTCACTGCTCCCCCTCAGTCTCACTCTCTCACTGCTCCCTCTCAGTCTCACTCTCTCACTGCTCCCTCTCAGTCTCACTCTCTCACTGCTCCCCCTCAGTCTCACTCTCTCACTGCTCCCCCTCAGTCTCACTCTCTCACTGCTCCCTCTCAGTCTCACTGCTCCCTCTCAGGCTCACTCTCTCACTGCTCCCTCTCAGGCTCACTCTCTCACTGCTCCCTCTTAGTCTCACTCTCTCACTGCGTTCTCTCAGTCTCTCTCTCAATGCTCCCTCTCAGTCTCACTCTGTCATTCCTCCCTCTCAGTCTCTCTCTCATTGCTCCCTCTCTGTCTCTCTCTCATTGCTCCCTCTCTGTCTCACTCTCACGGTTTGTTCCCTCCCAGTCTCACTCTCTCACTGCTCCCCCTCAGTCTCACTCTCTCACTGCTCTTTCTCAGTCTCACTCTCTCACTGCTCCCTCTCAGTCACATTCTCTCACTGCTCCCTCTCAATCTCACTCTTTCACTGCTCCTTCTCAGTCTCACTCTCTCACTGCTCCCTCTCAGTCACATTCTCTCACTGCTCCCCTTCAGTCTCACTCTCTCGCTGCTCCCTCTCAGTCTCACTCTCTCACTGCTCCATCTCAGTCTCACTCTCTCACTGCTTCCCCTCAGTCTCAATCTCTCACTGCTCCCCCTCAGTCTCACTCTCTCACTGCTCCCTCTCAGTCTCACTCTCTCACTGCTCCATCTCAGTCTCACTCTCTCACTGCTCCATCTCAGTCTCACTCTCTCACTGCTCCCTCTCAGTCTCACTCTCTCACTGCTCCATCTCAGTCTCACTCTCTCACTGCTCCCTCTTAGTCTCACTCTCTCACTGCGTTCTCTCAGTCTCTCTCTCAATGCTCCCTCTCAGTCTCACTCTGTCATTGCTCCCTCTCAGTCTCTCTCTCATTGCTCCCTCTCTGTCTCACTCTCACGGTTTGTTCCCTCCCAGTCTCACTCTCTCACTGCTCCCCCTCAGTCTCACTCTCTCACTGCTCCATCTCAGTCTCACTCTCTCACTGCTCCCTCTCAGTCACATTCTCTCACTGCTCCCCCTCAGTCTCACTCTCTCACTGCTCTCCCTCAGTCTCACTCTATCGCTGCTCCCTCTCAGTCTCACTCTCTCACTGCTCCATCTCAGTCTCACTCTCTCACTGCTCCCCCTCAGTCTCAATCTCTCACTGCTCCCCCTCAGTCTCACTCTCTCACTGCTCCCTCTCAGTCTCTCTCTCTCACTGCTCCATCTCAGTCTCACTCTCTCACTGCTCCCCCTCAGTCTCAATCTCTCACTGCTCCATCTCAGTCTCACTCTCTCACTGCTCCCTCTCAGTCTCACTCTCTCACTGCTCCCTCTCAGTCTCACTCTCTCATTGCTCCCTCTCAGTCTCACTCTCTCACTGCTCCCCCTCAGTCTCACTCTCTCACTGCTCCTTCTCAGTCTCACTCTCTCACTGCTCCCTCTCAGTCTCATTCTCTCACTGCTCCCTCTCAGTCTCACTCTCTCACTGCTCCTTCTCAGTCTCACTCTCTCACTGCTCCCCCTCAGTCTCACTCTCTCACTGCTCTCACTCAGTCTCACTCTCTCACTGCTCCCTCTCAGTCTCACTCTCTCACTGCTCCCTCTCAGTCTCACTCTCGCACTGCTCCCTCTCAGTCTTACTCTCTCACTGCTCCCTCTCAGTCTCACTCTCTCACTGCTCCCTCTCAGTCTCACTCTCTCACTGCTCCCCCTCAGTCTCACTCTCTCGCTGCTCCCTCTCAGTCTCACTCTCTCACTGCTCCCTCTCAGTCTCACTCCCTCACTGCTCCCCCTCAGTCTCACTCTCTCGCTGCTCCCTCTCAGTCTCACTCTCTCACTGCTCCCTCTCAGTCTCACTCCCTCACTGCTCCCCCTCAGTCTCACTCTCTCGCTGCTCCCTCTCAGTCTCACTCTCTCACTGCTCCCTCTCAGTCTCACTCTCTCACTGCTCCATCTCAGTCACACTCTCTCACTGCTCCCCCTCAGTCTCACTCTCTCACTGCTCCCCCTCAGTCTCACTCTCTCACTGCTCATTCTCAGTCTCATTCTCTCACTGCTCCCTCTCAGTCTCACTCTCTCACTGCTCCCTCTCAGTCTCACTCTCTCACTGCTCCCTCTCAGTCACACTCTCTCACTGCTCCCCTCAGTCTCACTCTCTCGCTGCTCCCTCTCAGTCTCACTCTCTCACTGCTCCCTCTCAGTCTCACTGCTCCCCCTCAGTCTCACTCTCTCGCTGCTCCCTCTCAGTCTCACTCTCTCACTGCTCCCTCTCAGTCTGACTCTCTCACTGCTCCTTCTCAGTCGCACTCTCTCACTGCTCCCTCTCAGTCTCATTCTCTCACTGCTCCCTCTCAGTCTCACTGCTCCCTCTCAGTCTCACTGCTCCCCATTAGTCTCACTCTCTCACTGCTCCCTCCCAGGCTCATTCTCTCACTGCTCCCTCTCAGTCTCACTGCTCCCCCTCAGTCTCACATTCTCACTGCTCCCCCTCATTCACACTCTCTCACTGCTCCCTCTCAGGCTCACTCTCTCACTGCTCCCCCTCAGTCTCACTCTCTCACTGCTCCCTCTCAGTCTCACTCTCTCGCTGCTCCCTCTCAGTCTCATTCTCTCACTGCTCCCTCTCAGTCTCACTCTCTCACTGCTACTTCTCAGTCTCACTCTCTCACTGCTCCCTCTCAGTCTCACTGCTCCCTCTCAGTCTCACTCTCTCACTGCTCCCCCTCAGTCTCACTGTCTCACTGCTCCGTCTCAGTCACACTCTTTCACGGCTCCCCCTCAGTCTCACTGCTCCCACTCAGTCTCACTCTCTCACTGCTCCCCCTCAGTCTCACTCTCTCACTGCTCCCTCTCAGTCTCACTCTCTCACTGCTCCCTCTCAGTCTCACTCTCTCACTGCTCCCCCTCAGTCTCACTCTCTCACTGCTCCCCCTCAGTCTCACTCTCTCACTGCTCCCTCTCAGTCTCACTGCTCCCTCTCAGGCTCACTCTCTCACTGCTCCCTCTCAGGCTCACTCTCTCACTGCTCCCTCTTAGTCTCACTCTCTCACTGCGTTCTCTCAGTCTCTCTCTCAATGCTCCCTCTCAGTCTCACTCTGTCATTGCTCCCTCTCAGTCTCTCTCTCATTGCTCCCTCTCTGTCTCTCTCTCATTGCTCCCTCTCTGTCTCACTCTCACGGTTTGTTCCCTCCCAGTCTCACTCTCTCACTGCTCCCCCTCAGTCTCACTCTCTCACTGCTCTTTCTCAGTCTCACTCTCTCACTGCTCCCTCTCAGTCACATTCTCTCACTGCTCCCTCTCAATCTCACTCTTTCACTGCTCCTTCTCAGTCTCACTCTCTCACTGCTCCCTCTCAGTCACATTCTCTCACTGCTCCCCCTCAGTCTCACTCTCTCACTGCTCCCTCTTCGTCTCACTCTCTCACTGCGTTCTCTCAGTCTCTCTCTCAATGCTCCCTCTCAGTCTCACTCTGTCATTGCTCCCTCTCAGTCTCTCTCTCATTGCTCCCTCTCTGTCTCACTCTCACGGTTTGTTCCCTCCCAGTCTCACTCTCTCACTGCTCCCCCTCAGTCTCACTCTCTCACTGCTCCATCTCAGTCTCACTCTCTCACTGCTCCCTCTCAGTCACATTCTCTCACTGCTCCCCCTCAGTCTCACTCTCTCACTGCTCTCCCTCAGTCTCACTCTATCGCTGCTCCCTCTCAGTCTCACTCTCTCACTGCTCCATCTCAGTCTCACTCTCTCACTGCTCCCCCTCAGTCTCAATCTCTCACTGCTCCCCCTCAGTCTCACTCTCTCACTGCTCCCTCTCAGTCTCACTCTCTCACTGCTCCATCTCAGTCTCACTCTCTCACTGCTCCCCCTCAGTCTCAATCTCTCACTGCTCCATCTCAGTCTCACTCTCTCACTGCTCCCTCTCAGTCTCACTCTCTCACTGCTCCCTCTCAGTCTCACTCTCTCATTGCTCCCTCTCAGTCTCACTCTCTCACTGCTCCCCCTCAGTCTCACTCTCTCACTGCTCCTTCTCAGTCTCACTCTCTCACTGCTCCCTCTCAGTCTCATTCTCTCACTGCTCCCTCTCAGTCTCACTCTCTCACTGCTCCTTCTCAGTCTCACTCTCTCACTGCTCCCCCTCAGTCTCACTCTCTCACTGCTCTCACTCAGTCTCACTCTCTCACTGCTCCCTCTCAGTCTCACTCTCTCACTGCTCCCTCTCAGTCTCACTCTCGCACTGCTCCCTCTCAGTCTTACTCTCTCACTGCTCCCTCTCAGTCTCACTCTCTCACTGCTCCCTCTCAGTCTCACTCTCTCACTGCTCCCCCTCAGTCTCACTCTCTCGCTGCTCCCTCTCAGTCTCACTCTCTCACTGCTCCCTCTCAGTCTCACTCCCTCACTGCTCCCCCTCAGTCTCACTCTCTCGCTGCTCCCTCTCAGTCTCACTCTCTCACTGCTCCCTCTCAGTCTCACTCCCTCACTGCTCCCCCTCAGTCTCACTCTCTCGCTGCTCCCTCTCAGTCTCACTCTCTCACTGCTCCCTCTCAGTCTCACTCTCTCACTGCTCCATCTCAGTCACACTCTCTCACTGCTCCCCCTCAGTCTCACTCTCTCACTGCTCCCCCTCAGTCTCACTCTCTCACTGCTCATTCTCAGTCTCATTCTCTCACTGCTCCCTCTCAGTCTCACTCTCTCACTGCTCCCTCTCAGTCTCACTCTCTCACTGCTCCCTCTCAGTCACACTCTCTCACTGCTCCCCTCAGTCTCACTCTCTCGCTGCTCCCTCTCAGTCTCACTCTCTCACTGCTCCCTCTCAGTCTCACTGCTCCCCCTCAGTCTCACTCTCTCGCTGCTCCCTCTCAGTCTCACTCTCTCACTGCTCCCTCTCAGTCTGACTCTCTCACTGCTCCTTCTCAGTCGCACTCTCTCACTGCTCCCTCTCAGTCTCATTCTCTCACTGCTCCCTCTCAGTCTCACTGCTCCCTCTCAGTCTCACTGCTCCCCATTAGTCTCACTCTCTCACTGCTCCCTCCCAGGCTCATTCTCTCACTGCTCCCTCTCAGTCTCACTGCTCCCCCTCAGTCTCACTCTCTCACTGCTCCCCCTCAGTCTCACTCTCTCACTGCTCCTTCTCAGTCACATTCTCTCACTGCTCCCCCTCAGTTTCACTCTCTCACTGCTCCCTCTCAGGCTCACTCTCTCACTGCTCCCTCTCAGTCTCACTGCTCCCTCTCAGTCTCACTGCTCCCCCTCAGTCTCACTCTCTCACTGCTCCCTCTCAGTCTCACATTCTCACTCTGTCACTGCTCCCTCATGCTCACTCTCTCACTGCTCCCCCTCAGTCTCACTCTCTCACTGCTCCCCCTCAGTCTCACTCTCTCACTCTTCCCCCTCAGTCTCACTCTCTCACTGCTCCCCCTCAGTCTCACTCTCTCGCTGCTCCCTCTCAAGTCTCACTCTCTCGCTGCTCCCTCTCAGGCTCACTCTCTCACTGCTCCCTCTCAGTCTCACTCTCTCACTGCTCCCCCTCAGTCTCACTGTCTCACTGCTCCGTCTCAGTCACACTCTTTCACGGCTCCCCCTCAGTCTCACTGCTCCCACTCAGTCTCACTCTCTCACTGCTCCCCCTCAGTCTCACTCTCTCACTGCTCCCTCTCAGTCTCACTCTCTCACTGCTCCCTCTCAGTCTCACTCTCTCACTGCTCCCCCTCAGTCTCACTCTCTCACTGCTCCCCCTCAGTCTCACTCTCTCACTGCTCCCTCTCAGTCTCACTGCTCCCTCTCAGGCTCACTCTCTCACTGCTCCCTCTCAGGCTCACTCTCTCACTGCTCCCTCTTAGTCTCACTCTCTCACTGCGTTCTCTCAGTCTCTCTCTCAATGCTCCCTCTCAGTCTCACTCTGTCATTCCTCCCTCTCAGTCTCTCTCTCATTGCTCCCTCTCTGTCTCTCTCTCATTGCTCCCTCTCTGTCTCACTCTCACGGTTTGTTCCCTCCCAGTCTCACTCTCTCACTGCTCCCCCTCAGTCTCACTCTCTCACTGCTCTTTCTCAGTCTCACTCTCTCACTGCTCCCTCTCAGTCACATTCTCTCACTGCTCCCTCTCAATCTCACTCTTTCACTGCTCCTTCTCAGTCTCACTCTCTCACTGCTCCCTCTCAGTCACATTCTCTCACTGCTCCCCTTCAGTCTCACTCTCTCGCTGCTCCCTCTCAGTCTCACTCTCTCACTGCTCCATCTCAGTCTCACTCTCTCACTGCTTCCCCTCAGTCTCAATCTCTCACTGCTCCCCCTCAGTCTCACTCTCTCACTGCTCCCTCTCAGTCTCACTCTCTCACTGCTCCATCTCAGTCTCACTCTCTCACTGCTCCATCTCAGTCTCACTCTCTCACTGCTCCCTCTCAGTCTCACTCTCTCACTGCTCCATCTCAGTCTCACTCTCTCACTGCTCCCTCTTAGTCTCACTCTCTCACTGCGTTCTCTCAGTCTCTCTCTCAATGCTCCCTCTCAGTCTCACTCTGTCATTGCTCCCTCTCAGTCTCTCTCTCATTGCTCCCTCTCTGTCTCACTCTCACGGTTTGTTCCCTCCCAGTCTCACTCTCTCACTGCTCCCCCTCAGTCTCACTCTCTCACTGCTCCATCTCAGTCTCACTCTCTCACTGCTCCCTCTCAGTCACATTCTCTCACTGCTCCCCCTCAGTCTCACTCTCTCACTGCTCTCCCTCAGTCTCACTCTATCGCTGCTCCCTCTCAGTCTCACTCTCTCACTGCTCCATCTCAGTCTCACTCTCTCACTGCTCCCCCTCAGTCTCAATCTCTCACTGCTCCCCCTCAGTCTCACTCTCTCACTGCTCCCTCTCAGTCTCACTCTCTCACTGCTCCATCTCAGTCTCACTCTCTCACTGCTCCCCCTCAGTCTCAATCTCTCACTGCTCCATCTCAGTCTCACTCTCTCACTGCTCCCTCTCAGTCTCACTCTCTCACTGCTCCCTCTCAGTCTCACTCTCTCATTGCTCCCTCTCAGTCTCACTCTCTCACTGCTCCCCCTCAGTCTCACTCTCTCACTGCTCCTTCTCAGTCTCACTCTCTCACTGCTCCCTCTCAGTCTCATTCTCTCACTGCTCCCTCTCAGTCTCACTCTCTCACTGCTCCTTCTCAGTCTCACTCTCTCACTGCTCCCCCTCAGTCTCACTCTCTCACTGCTCTCACTCAGTCTCACTCTCTCACTGCTCCCTCTCAGTCTCACTCTCTCACTGCTCCCTCTCAGTCTCACTCTCGCACTGCTCCCTCTCAGTCTTACTCTCTCACTGCTCCCTCTCAGTCTCACTCTCTCACTGCTCCCTCTCAGTCTCACTCTCTCACTGCTCCCCCTCAGTCTCACTCTCTCGCTGCTCCCTCTCAGTCTCACTCTCTCACTGCTCCCTCTCAGTCTCACTCCCTCACTGCTCCCCCTCAGTCTCACTCTCTCGCTGCTCCCTCTCAGTCTCACTCTCTCACTGCTCCCTCTCAGTCTCACTCCCTCACTGCTCCCCCTCAGTCTCACTCTCTCGCTGCTCCCTCTCAGTCTCACTCTCTCACTGCTCCCTCTCAGTCTCACTCTCTCACTGCTCCATCTCAGTCACACTCTCTCACTGCTCCCCCTCAGTCTCACTCTCTCACTGCTCCCCCTCAGTCTCACTCTCTCACTGCTCATTCTCAGTCTCATTCTCTCACTGCTCCCTCTCAGTCTCACTCTCTCACTGCTCCCTCTCAGTCTCACTCTCTCACTGCTCCCTCTCAGTCACACTCTCTCACTGCTCCCCTCAGTCTCACTCTCTCGCTGCTCCCTCTCAGTCTCACTCTCTCACTGCTCCCTCTCAGTCTCACTGCTCCCCCTCAGTCTCACTCTCTCGCTGCTCCCTCTCAGTCTCACTCTCTCACTGCTCCCTCTCAGTCTGACTCTCTCACTGCTCCTTCTCAGTCGCACTCTCTCACTGCTCCCTCTCAGTCTCATTCTCTCACTGCTCCCTCTCAGTCTCACTGCTCCCTCTCAGTCTCACTGCTCCCCATTAGTCTCACTCTCTCACTGCTCCCTCCCAGGCTCATTCTCTCACTGCTCCCTCTCAGTCTCACTGCTCCCCCTCAGTCTCACATTCTCACTGCTCCCCCTCATTCACACTCTCTCACTGCTCCCTCTCAGGCTCACTCTCTCACTGCTCCCCCTCAGTCTCACTCTCTCACTGCTCCCTCTCAGTCTCACTCTCTCGCTGCTCCCTCTCAGTCTCATTCTCTCACTGCTCCCTCTCAGTCTCACTCTCTCACTGCTACTTCTCAGTCTCACTCTCTCACTGCTCCCTCTCAGTCTCACTGCTCCCTCTCAGTCTCACTCTCTCACTGCTCCCCCTCAGTCTCACTGTCTCACTGCTCCGTCTCAGTCACACTCTTTCACGGCTCCCCCTCAGTCTCACTGCTCCCACTCAGTCTCACTCTCTCACTGCTCCCCCTCAGTCTCACTCTCTCACTGCTCCCTCTCAGTCTCACTCTCTCACTGCTCCCTCTCAGTCTCACTCTCTCACTGCTCCCCCTCAGTCTCACTCTCTCACTGCTCCCCCTCAGTCTCACTCTCTCACTGCTCCCTCTCAGTCTCACTGCTCCCTCTCAGGCTCACTCTCTCACTGCTCCCTCTCAGGCTCACTCTCTCACTGCTCCCTCTTAGTCTCACTCTCTCACTGCGTTCTCTCAGTCTCTCTCTCAATGCTCCCTCTCAGTCTCACTCTGTCATTGCTCCCTCTCAGTCTCTCTCTCATTGCTCCCTCTCTGTCTCTCTCTCATTGCTCCCTCTCTGTCTCACTCTCACGGTTTGTTCCCTCCCAGTCTCACTCTCTCACTGCTCCCCCTCAGTCTCACTCTCTCACTGCTCTTTCTCAGTCTCACTCTCTCACTGCTCCCTCTCAGTCACATTCTCTCACTGCTCCCTCTCAATCTCACTCTTTCACTGCTCCTTCTCAGTCTCACTCTCTCACTGCTCCCTCTCAGTCACATTCTCTCACTGCTCCCCCTCAGTCTCACTCTCTCACTGCTCCCTCTTCGTCTCACTCTCTCACTGCGTTCTCTCAGTCTCTCTCTCAATGCTCCCTCTCAGTCTCACTCTGTCATTGCTCCCTCTCAGTCTCTCTCTCATTGCTCCCTCTCTGTCTCACTCTCACGGTTTGTTCCCTCCCAGTCTCACTCTCTCACTGCTCCCCCTCAGTCTCACTCTCTCACTGCTCCATCTCAGTCTCACTCTCTCACTGCTCCCTCTCAGTCACATTCTCTCACTGCTCCCCCTCAGTCTCACTCTCTCACTGCTCTCCCTCAGTCTCACTCTATCGCTGCTCCCTCTCAGTCTCACTCTCTCACTGCTCCATCTCAGTCTCACTCTCTCACTGCTCCCCCTCAGTCTCAATCTCTCACTGCTCCCCCTCAGTCTCACTCTCTCACTGCTCCCTCTCAGTCTCACTCTCTCACTGCTCCATCTCAGTCTCACTCTCTCACTGCTCCCCCTCAGTCTCAATCTCTCACTGCTCCATCTCAGTCTCACTCTCTCACTGCTCCCTCTCAGTCTCACTCTCTCACTGCTCCCTCTCAGTCTCACTCTCTCATTGCTCCCTCTCAGTCTCACTCTCTCACTGCTCCCCCTCAGTCTCACTCTCTCACTGCTCCTTCTCAGTCTCACTCTCTCACTGCTCCCTCTCAGTCTCATTCTCTCACTGCTCCCTCTCAGTCTCACTCTCTCACTGCTCCTTCTCAGTCTCACTCTCTCACTGCTCCCCCTCAGTCTCACTCTCTCACTGCTCTCACTCAGTCTCACTCTCTCACTGCTCCCTCTCAGTCTCACTCTCTCACTGCTCCCTCTCAGTCTCACTCTCGCACTGCTCCCTCTCAGTCTTACTCTCTCACTGCTCCCTCTCAGTCTCACTCTCTCACTGCTCCCTCTCAGTCTCACTCTCTCACTGCTCCCCCTCAGTCTCACTCTCTCGCTGCTCCCTCTCAGTCTCACTCTCTCACTGCTCCCTCTCAGTCTCACTCCCTCACTGCTCCCCCTCAGTCTCACTCTCTCGCTGCTCCCTCTCAGTCTCACTCTCTCACTGCTCCCTCTCAGTCTCACTCCCTCACTGCTCCCCCTCAGTCTCACTCTCTCGCTGCTCCCTCTCAGTCTCACTCTCTCACTGCTCCCTCTCAGTCTCACTCTCTCACTGCTCCATCTCAGTCACACTCTCTCACTGCTCCCCCTCAGTCTCACTCTCTCACTGCTCCCCCTCAGTCTCACTCTCTCACTGCTCATTCTCAGTCTCATTCTCTCACTGCTCCCTCTCAGTCTCACTCTCTCACTGCTCCCTCTCAGTCTCACTCTCTCACTGCTCCCTCTCAGTCACACTCTCTCACTGCTCCCCTCAGTCTCACTCTCTCGCTGCTCCCTCTCAGTCTCACTCTCTCACTGCTCCCTCTCAGTCTCACTGCTCCCCCTCAGTCTCACTCTCTCGCTGCTCCCTCTCAGTCTCACTCTCTCACTGCTCCCTCTCAGTCTGACTCTCTCACTGCTCCTTCTCAGTCGCACTCTCTCACTGCTCCCTCTCAGTCTCATTCTCTCACTGCTCCCTCTCAGTCTCACTGCTCCCTCTCAGTCTCACTGCTCCCCATTAGTCTCACTCTCTCACTGCTCCCTCCCAGGCTCATTCTCTCACTGCTCCCTCTCAGTCTCACTGCTCCCCCTCAGTCTCACTCTCTCACTGCTCCCCCTCAGTCTCACTCTCTCACTGCTCCTTCTCAGTCACATTCTCTCACTGCTCCCCCTCAGTTTCACTCTCTCACTGCTCCCTCTCAGGCTCACTCTCTCACTGCTCCCTCTCAGTCTCACTGCTCCCTCTCAGTCTCACTGCTCCCCCTCAGTCTCACTCTCTCACTGCTCCCTCTCAGTCTCACATTCTCACTCTGTCACTGCTCCCTCATGCTCACTCTCTCACTGCTCCCCCTCAGTCTCACTCTCTCACTGCTCCCCCTCAGTCTCACTCTCTCACTCTTCCCCCTCAGTCTCACTCTCTCACTGCTCCCCCTCAGTCTCACTCTCTCGCTGCTCCCTCTCAAGTCTCACTCTCTCGCTGCTCCCTCTCAGGCTCACTCTCTCACTGCTCCCTCTCAGTCTCACTCTCTCACTGCTCCATCTCAGTCTCACTCTCTCACTGCTCCATCTCAGTCTCACTCTCTCACTGCTCCATCTCAGTCTCACTCTCTCACTGCTCCATCTCAGTCTCACTCTCTCACTGCTCCCTCTCAGTATCACTCTCTCACTGCTCCCTCTCAGTATCACTCTCTCACTGCTCCCCCCGTCTCACTCTCTCACTGCTCCCTCTCAGTATCACTCTCTCACTGCTCCCCCTCAGTCTCACTCTCTCACTGCTCCATCTCAGTCTCACTCTCTCACTGCTCATTCTCAGTCACACTCTCTCACTGCTCCCCCTCAGTCTCACTCTCTCACTGCTCCCTCTGAGTCTCACTCTCTCACTGCTCCCTCTCAGTCTCACTCTCTCACTGCTCCCTCTCAGTCTCACTCTCTCACTGCTCATTCTCAGTCACACTCTCTCACTGCTCCCTCTCAGGCTCACTCTCTCACTGCTCCCTCTCAGTCTCACTCTCTCACTGCTCATTCTCAGTCACACTCTCTCACTGCTCCCCCTCAGTCTCACTCTCAGTGCTCCCTCTCAGTCTTGCCCTCTCACTGCTCCCTCTCAGTCTTGCCCTCTCACTGCTCCTTCTCAGTCTCACTCTCATTGCTCCCTCTCAGTCTCACTCTCTCACTGCTCCTTCTCAGTCTCACTCTCATTGCTCCCTCTCAGTCTCACTCTCTCATTGCTCTCTCTGTCAAACTCTCTCACGACTCTCAGTCTCACTCTTAGTCTCCCTCTCAGTCTCGCTCTCTTACGGCGCCCTCTCAGTCTCACTCTCTCAATGTTCTCTCTCTATCTCATTCTCTCACTGTTCGTCTGTCTCTAAATCATTGCTCCCTGCAAGACGTGCTCTCCCATTGTTCAATTCACTCACTCTCTTATATCTCTCAGTCTCACTCTCTCACTGCTCCCTCTCATTGTCCCTCTCGGTCTCACTCTCTCACTGCTTGCTCTCACTCTCACTCCTCCCTCTCAGTCTCGCCCTCTTTCGAGCCCTCAGTCTCACTCTCTCACTGTTCCCTCTGTCACTGCTCCCTCTGTCTCACTCCCTCAGTCTCACTCTCTCACTTTTCCCTCTCAGTCTCACTCTGCTCCCTTTCAATCTCACTCTCTCACTGCTCCCTCTCAGACTCACTTTCACTGCTCCCTCTCAGATTCACTTTCACTGCTCCCTCTCAGTCTCGTTCCCTCAGTCTCACTCTATCACTGTTCCCTCTCAGTCTCACTCTCTCACTTCCCTCTCTCAGTCTCCCGCTTTCTCTGCTCCCTCTCAGTGTTATGGGCCAGGGTTTAGAGAATCCCAAAGTGTATCATGGAGTTCACCTGAACCACAACCTTTAATACATTATGGTATGGGGAGCACACGGCCCACTCTACAGGTGTGGTACAGCAGAAATGGAAAAAGTATTTTTTAAAGCAAAACAATGTTTTTTTCTATTCACTCAAGTTAACCTTTTTAAAACAAACAGTGAACATCTTAGCAACCATAAATTCAAATACAACCCCCAAAGAATACAACACTAAGTAATCCATAAGCTGTCCTTTTAACATCCAGAAGACTTTAAAAAAAAACTTTAAACAGAAGCACATCAGGTTAAAGTCACGACTGCGAGTAGTTATTAGTTTTAAAGTAGTGATCTTTACATTGGTATGTAGAGAAGGGGCTGATGGGAAATGGAAAGGCCACTGTGGGGCAGCACTGGCATGTATAAAGGGGGAAGCAAGCAGCCCTCAAGCCTTCGTGGCTGATTAGACTGTGAGAACAAAGGCAGAGATCTAGCTCAGGGCTGCTAGTGTGGTCAGGCCTAGTTGTAGTGTATATAAAAGTTGTAACCTTCTACTAGTACAGTGGTTAAAGTAAGAGCTCACGCAGTTATTTAAGTTATGTTACTCAATAAACTTTATGTAAAACTTCTGGACGACTTTGAGCCTTCTTCCGAAAGCCTTTGCTGTAACTGAATTGAATAGCACATGTTACCTGCCATACTAGTAATCGAACAGTACTAGATAGATTAGGTTAGAGACCAGAAAGAACCAAAATAGGCAGAAAAAGTAACGGGCTGGCCACTCGACTGTGGAAGACTTCGCAGCATTTGGATTCCAGAAAACCTACCGAAGCGATGGACCACACGCCACTTCCAGAGCTGCTAAAAACTACCGGTTATTTAAATAGTAACTGGAAAATGTATAAACAGCAGCTTCAAATATACATGGCAGCTACTGCCTTAAATACAGCCCCCGATAAGAGAAAGATGGGGATATTACTGTCAACGGTAGGCCGGCAAGCTGTAGACATTTATAACTCTTTTACGTATGGTGACAATGAAGATAAAACTAGCTTTCAAGTGATAATTGCAAAATTTGATGAACACTGTAAATCACAGTCAAATGAAATCATGGAACGCTTTAACCTGCATAACAGATTCCAACGAAATGGGGCGACTATCTCTAATTTTGTCACAGATCTCCGATTGCTAGCACAAGGTTGTAACTATGCTGATGTAACAGACTCCATCATCAGGGATCAATTAATCTATGGTCTCTCAGATGAAAATGTAAGGGAATCATTAATGCAGCAAAATGATTTAACTTTAAAAACTACCATAGCAAAATGCTTACAACAAGAACAGAAAAAACAGCAATACCTAGAGTTTCTAGAAAAAAAAACACGGAGAAAATCCTCCACGAGGTGGAAGACGTTAAAATGGTGGTCTCTACTCACAGGCATTCTTTTCCGGCCGCCGGCGCCCATTCCAGCATGTCTGCGCATGCGCACAATCAACAGAGACGCGATCCGGCCAGATCCCGGTATGCGCATGCGTAGTATGTAAAGTTCCGAACCCAGCCAGAAGAGCGAGTCACGCATGCGCGATCGCTGCCGACGCGTGACGTCACGAACGTCATGACGTGTTACCGTTGTGGCAACGCCCACTTAAAAGGGAAATGTCCTGCACTAGGGAAAAGATGTCTAAAGTGCTCCAAAATGAATCATTTTGCCTCCCAGTGTCAGTCCACAGCAAAATATTACTCTCCAACGCAAAGACATGGAAACTTCAAGGTTCGCACAGTAGATTCCATGGACACTCAGACACTCGAAGAAAACTTTTCCAACACCAAAAATTTCCACTCCTGGGAGAACACATACAGCGTTGAAATCATAAATGCCACAGAGGAACTGCACAAGCTGACCACACAGCCTCAATACGTGCATACCATTGACTCCACAAGCGAATGGAGTGCCGTAGTGCAAGTGAACAACTCCCCAATTACGTTGAAGCTTGACACGGGAGCATCCGCGAACTTGATGACAAGATCTCGCATCCATCCCAGGGACACACGAGATGATACCTGCTGCGTGCAAGTTAACAGACTACAATGGCAACCAGATCACCTAGAGGGGATCATGCCACCTACAAGTAGTCAATAAGAAAGTCACGAAAGGACTATGCTTTGAGATCGTGGATGACAAACGAACGTCGCTGTTAGGTGCTCAAGCCTGCAAGGATTTGCGGCTGATACGGAGGATTTTCATGAACACGATTGATTCATTACGACTGGCTGATGCCATTCAGCTGCTTCTCAGTGAGTATCCTGATGTCTTTTGTGGCATGGGTACGTTACCCTACAAGTACAAAATCCTGCTCAAAGACGATGCAACACCGGTCATTCATGCACCAAGGAGGGTACCAGCTCCGTTACGGGACAGGCTAAAAGCGGAACTCCAACGCCTCCAATCCGAAGGCATCATATCACAGGTCTCACAGCCAACTGACTGGGTCAGCTTGTTGGTTTGTGTCAAGAAGCCGTCCGGTGAACTCAGAATCTGTTTAGATCCAAAGATTTGAACAAAAACATTCACTGGGAACACTACCCCTTCCCCAAGCGAGAGGAGATAACGAGTGAAATGTCGAAGGCTCGCATATTCACCAAACTTGATGCCTCACAAGGTTTCTGGCAGATGCAGCTCGATGATTCCAGCCGATTGTTGTGTACCTTCAACACACCGTTTGGGCGATACTGCTATAATCGTATGCCTTTATGGGATTATCTCTGCATCCAAAATATTTCACAGAATTATGGAGCAGATGACGGAAGGCATTGATGGCGTCCGAGTATATGTTGATGACATCATAATATGGTCAACGAAAGAGGAAGACCACATTGCTCGGTTAAAGCAAGTCTTCAAAAGAATCCACCAATTTGGGCTGAGACGGGCCGGAGTTTGTAAGGAGCATCCAGGAGGGCTTCTTAAAACAATATGTAGACAGTCCAACTAGGGAAGGGGCGGTACTGGACCTGGTATTGGGGAATGAGCCCAGCCAGATGGTAGAAGTTTCAGTCGGGGAGCATTTCGGGAACAGTGACCACAATTCAGTAAGTTTTAAAGTGCTGGTGGACAAGGATAAGAGTGGTCCTAGGGTGAATGTGCAAAATTGGGGAATTATAACAATATTAGGTGGGAACTGAAGAACCTAGATTGGGGGCGGATGTTTGAGGGCAAATCAACATCTGACATGTGGGAGGCTTTCAAGTGTCAGTTGAAAGGAATTCAGGACCGGCATGTTCCTGTGAGGAAGAAGGATAAATACGGCAATTTTCGGGAACCTTGGATAACGAGAGATATTGTAGGCCTCGTCAAAAAGAAAAAGGAGGCATTTGTCAGGGCTAAATGGCTGGGAACAGACAAAGCCTGTGTGGAATATAAGGAAAGTAGGAAGGAACTTAAGCAAGGAGTCAGGAGGGCTAGAAGGGGTCACGAAAAGTCATTGGCAAATAGGGTTAAGGAAAATCCCAAGGCTTTTTACACGTTCATAAAAAGCATGAGGGTAGTCAGGGAAAGGGTTGGCCCACTGAAGGATAGGCAAGGGAATCTATGTGTGGAGCCAGAGGAAATGGGCGAGGTACTAAATGAATACTTTGCATCAGTATTCACCAAAGAGAAGGAATTGGTAGATGTTGAGTCTGGAGAAGGGTGTGTAGATAGCCTGGGTCACATTGAGATCCAAAAAGACGAGGTGTTGGGCGTCTTAAAAAACATTAAGGTAGATAAGTCCCCAGGGCCTGATGGGATCTACCCAAGAATACTGAAGGAGGCTGGAGAGGAAATTGCTGAGGCCTTGACAGAAATCTTTGGATCCTCACTGTCTTCAGGTGATGTCCACGAGGACTGGAGAATAGCCAATGTTGTTCCTCTGTTTAAGAAGGGTAGCAAGGATAATCCAGGGAACTACAGGCCGGTGAGCCTTACGTCAGTGGTAGGGAAATTACTGGAGAGAATTTTTCGAGACAGGATCTACTCCAATTTGGAAGCAAATGAACGTATTAGTGAGAGGCAGCATGGTTTTGTGAAGGGGAGGTTGTGTCTCACTAACTTGACAGAGTTTTTCAAAGAGGTCACAAAGATGATTGATGCAGATAGGGCAGTGGATGTTTTCTATATGGACTTCAGTAAGGCCTTTGACAAGGTTCCTCATGGTAGACTAGTACAAAAGGTGAAGTCACATGGGATCAGGGGTGAGCTGGCAATGTGGATACAGAACTGGCTAGGTCATAGAAGGCAGAGAGTAGCAATGGAAGGATGCTTTTCTAATTGGAGGGCTGTGACCAGTGGTGTTCCGCAGGGATCTGTGCTGGGACCTTTGCTGTTTGTAGTATATATAAATGATTTGGGGGAAAATGTAACTGGTCTGATTAGTAAGTTTGCAGACGACACAAATGTTAGTGGAATTGCGGATAGCGATGAGGACTCTCAGAGGATACAGCAGGATTTAGTTTGTTTGGAGACTTGGGCGGAGAGATGGCAGATGGAGTTTAATCTGGACAAATGTGAGGTAATGCATTTTGGAAGGTCTAATGCAGGTAGGGAATATACAGTGAATGGTAGAACCCTCAAGAGTATTGAAAGTCAGAGAGATCTAGGTGTACAGGTCCACAGGTCATTGAAAGGGGCAACACAGGTGGAGAAGGTAGTCAAGAAGGCATACAGCATGCTTGCCTTCATTGGCCGGGGCATTGAGTATAAGAATTGGCAAGTCATGTTGCAGCTGTATAGAACCTTAGTTAGGCCACACTTGGAGTATAGTGTTCAATTCTGGTTGCCGCACTACCAGAAGGATGTGGAGGCTTTAGAGGGGTGCAGAAGAGATTTACCAGAATGTTGCCTGGTATGGAGGGCATTAGCTATGAGGAGCGGTTGAATAAACTCGGTTTGTTCTCACTGGAACGACGGAGGTTGAGGGGCGACCTGATAGAGGTCTACAAAATTATGAGGGGCATAGACAGAGTGGATAGTCAGAGGCTTTTCCCCAGGGTAGAGGGGTCAATTACTAGGGGGCATAGGTTTAAGGTGAGAGGGGCAAGGTTTAGAGTAGATGTACGAGGCAAGTTTTTTTACACAGAGGGTAGTGGGTGCCTGGAACTCGCTACCGGAGGAGGTAGTGGAAGCAGGGATGATAGTGACATTTAAGGGGCATCTTGACAAATACATGAATAGGATGGGAATAGAGGGATACGGACCCAGGAAGCGTAAAGATTGTAGTTTAGTCGGGCAGCATGGTCGGCACGGGCTTGGAGGGCCGAAGGGCCTGTTCCTGTGCTGTACATTTCTTTGTTCTTTGTCCGTTATCAAAGCCTGCAAGGAAACCTTCTCGAGGCATGGCATCCCACAGACGGTCATGTCCAACAATGGTCTTTGCTTTGCAAGCTTGGAGTGGATGGAATTCTCAAAGAAAATGTAACTTCAAGCACGTGACATCGAGTCCACACTTTCCTCAATCGAATGGCAGGATAGAGAAAGGTGTACACATTATTAAGCAATTGCTCAGCAAGGCCACTGACTCGAATTCCGACATACACTTG